>NC_051156.1:122858468-123035730 GCF_013339745.2 Dermacentor silvarum
TTCGAAGAATATATCCGGCTTCTGGATCGCCGTTTTGCGGGAGAAAAAAGAAAAGTTCTCCTTGTGCTCGACAATGCGTCGTCACATGTTGCACTCGATAACTTGAGCGCAATCGAACTCTTCTTCTTGCCGCCGAACACCACGGCGCTTGCACAGCCCCTCGACCAGGGCATCATTCGCTCAGTTAAGCATTTGTACAAAAAGAACTTGCTGCACAGAATGCTGCTCACAATGGAGTGCGGCAAGACGTACTCCATCGACATGTTAGGTGCAATACACCTCCTAGCCTACTCGTGGCAGCAGCTGGAGTCCGCCACAGTGGAGAACTGCTTCGCTCGAGCAAAGTTCGGTGTGCGCGTGAGCACTGGCGAAAACGAAGAGACTGCCGACGACTGTGATCGCCTGCTCACAGAGGTGTTGGAGCGTCAAGGTAGTACCGAGCCTCTGCAGTTTGAATCCTTTCATGACCTAGACAGTGACGTGGCAACATCTCCTGACCTAACAGACAGCGAGATTGTTGCCGCTGCTGTGCCTTGTGAAGTTGAAGACGACGAGAACGACGATGACGATGGTGACGACATCGAAGCGGATCCGGATCCAGGTCCGTCTCTGACGGCAGTTGCTGACGCCGTGGCTGTGATGAGGGCATTTGCCGAGAAAAAAGGTCTCATGCCGAGGTTGGCCCGCGGTCTCTCGGAATTCGAGGATGCTGTTGTCGCTGCAAGGCCTCCGTGGCGGCAACTGACACTTACCGACTTTTGGTCAATTGCTTCTGAATAAAGCAAGCTGTGTACTGTGAGCATTACTCATTACTTTTTCTTCAGTTTTGAACGGTAAGTCGTGGCTAAATCGTGGTTTTCGGTTAAGGCATATAACCGGTTAGCACATATTTTTCCCACGTCCCCGTCAACTACATATTAACGCGGTTTTACTGTATATGTATATATACATATATATGTTAGTATGCCATTGTGGTGTATTCTGACAAATGCCTCATTGGCAATACAGTCGAGTCCTCCTACAAGGAATGCCGCTACAACGAAATTTCCGTCACAACGAAACTTTCCCGATTCCCCGTCAGCTGCCCATAGAAAGTAATACAAAAAAAGTCCCTTCATAACGAAGGCGTTTTATTCGGTATTTCCGCTTCAATGAACTTTTCGAGAATGAAACTGGGACTGAATTGAAATTGTAACTGCCGAGTACTCAAATTAGAAGGCCCTACCAAAGCTGTGATGATCGTACGTCCGCTTGAACGAGGTTTTCGCAAACGAAATCAAGTTCAAAGTACCGATTTAAGCCACTGTAATCCATAGCCACACGTGGTCATCACGCACCTGTGCGAGACTACAGGGGATCACCGCAATCACTGCCGTTTTCTGTGCTCTGTGTCCGGCTACGCCAACGAATAAGCGTAAATTTCTCTCTCTCGAGGAAAAGGCACATATGATCGCCGAGGCACATATGATCGCCGAGGCACAAAGTGGAAGGAAAGAATCTCACAGTTTTGCCCGAAAGGCGAAACATCGATTGCGATAGCAGATTAGTAGACAGCTATACTAACTACGGATAGTAGTTTTATTACCCATATAACCTTATTAACATTGGCTAACTAAATTACCGAGCACGGTGTCATGTACGCACAGGTAAACATGAACACATCTCGCTCGATGACCGCGGAAGCTCGGTGTCAAGATGCTGGAGAGTGAGAAGACGCGGAAATAGCGGCGAGCGAATTGATCTCCGTGCTGTCTCTCACTTCACCGCGAACTAAACGTCGAAAGCACAGTGCACACGACTACTGGCACTAGTTGCACTTTGCCCACATCGCAGATCGCTTTGAAGATGAGGCCCGCGCGGGTGCTCACTTTGTGCACGTCGCAGATTGCTTTTAAGATAGCACCGGAGCGGCTGCGCCGCAGCCGCTGTTGTCAACAAGATGCTAACCTCTCGTCGTCTGGCGAAAATGACAAACCGCTAGACACACAGACTCCAGCGACTGCTTTGAAAGTAATGGATCCTTTTCACCTCATCATAAGTTATCAGAACCCACGGCAATGTCATTGTTATGGCTCTTTTAACGGACTGTGAGATTCGCGTAACACCTTTGCTTACCATGGAGCGTAAGAAATCTGGGCTGACCGACTTCTGAAAATAAAACTTCCGGTAAGTGCAAGCTTGCAGACTTTGCCATAAATATGCAGTGAAATTGGGATAATTCAAACCGCTTCATTGCGGCGGTGCATATGCCATAAAATGAGTTTCGCGATCGGCTGGGCACGCGCGTTGGCTTAGGCGTCGGCCGCAGTGTACAAAAAATGCTGTAACAGCGACGCGAAATGCGTTCTCTCGTAAAGTTGACACTTTATCGACTGCCTTCGGTACGTCTCAACCTTTGCCCCCACGTCATCGCGAAGATTTCCCAGACGATTGTTTCGGTTTCGTTCGCGGCTTTGCCGTTTGGCTTACATGTATACATACCAATTACGCATCAACGAAGTTCTGCCACAACTAAATTTTTCGCGTGTCCCGTGAATTTCGTTGTAGCGGGGCTCGACTGTAGTTATTGACATCATGTGACCACTGCTACTCATTTTTCTGATGTAACCGGATTCTTGCTTGACAGTCATAACTGTGCTGTACTCAGCGTGCCTTTCGTACACGTTATGTTGAATGATTATGTAATAATTATTTGTCGAGTCCTTGGCAAATTGAGGCATTACATTGCAATATAACATCGACAGCTGCCTCTTAGAAAAAGGAACGAGAAACAAATTTTGTGTCAGTAATCTTTTAAGGAGATACTAAAGAGAAAAATAAGCTACGCTTGCACATCACCAGAAAAGATACAGAGACAAAACACTGATGGCAACACTGCCTTGAAGGTTTTGCGGTTTTGAAGGTGGTCTACTAAAAGCAGGTTAAGACTAAACTTGGAAAGTTTTGAGAAGTTTCACTGAACCACAATAGCCCAAATATTAGAGAATACTTTGAAATCTGTGGGCATACTCATTCATGTATTGGTGCTAAGGTTTCGGCACAAAATTGAAAAAAAGAGTAGAAGATTGGCCTTTTTGTTCTCTTCCAGTAAAATGAACTTCAATTGCCGAAAATAGTTTTCAAGAATAGTTTACCAGCCTAAACTCTTGCCACCCTTTAGTGTCCCTTTAAAAGAAGAAATGAGGATTAAAAAGACTAACCAACCCCTCCCCTACCGGTAAATAAGGAGAAGTGAAGCTTGTCGTGGGTGCACCTAAACTAACCATGATGCGACGGCTGCAACGGAGAGAACGACGTCACTGACGGTATGCCCGCAGTCTGCCGTTATCGCTTGCTTTCAATGTCTCGTGGTTGCTCAGCGCCGTGGTTAGCAGCATTCGCCTGCCATTGCCGCATGTGATTCTTTGAAATTAAATTGCTTCAAAATTAAATCTGTCTGTTATGGCAAGACAATTAATCTCTCGTACTGTTGTAAGCAATGGTTCATACCTCCGTCAACGCGGCCTCCCCATTACGACGACAGAAGAGAAGTGAAATTCTATGCTGGAATGATTAGCGGCAATGCAGCCAGCTGTGAAAGCAGATGACAACGAACGCAGGAGCAGTGGCACGAGCGCATGCCGAGCACGAGCACAAACCGCGGGGCGCCAATGAGCCAGCTGCGGAAGAAAACGACGCTCGAGCCAATGCTGATGATGATGGTTTTTTGCGTGCATGGACGCCACCGTAATCTGTGCCTTAAAACAAGCTTCGCTTGAAATGTTTATGTGATTATCTTTTCATGTCTACCATTCTGCAACATGTTGACTCAGCACCACTGTTTTGCATGTTCTATAAACTTTACGTGTTTCATGTGTTTTGCGTACCAATTTGGGAGGTTTGTCAAGAGCATACAGTTCTTTCATGCTCAAGCGGGCCTTTCAATGTTCCTGTTTTAGTGTAGAACACACTGTATTCGACTCCTTCCATGTCATATTAAGATCTGTCACGTTGCCGCTATTTTTCGTTTCTTACTACAGCTGAATACTTTATTGCTGGCATAATCTTCTTTTTCTACTTATAGTTCTATCACCTGTTTGATTCGTTATGATTTCCGCGACTTTTCTCTCCCACTACTGAATTTATGCATCAACCGTGTCAAGCCTTGTCCACCTTGTCTTCATTGTGAGGCTACCTGTTATCCCTCGACATGACCAGCATGCTCCACAAGCACAGTAGCATGGCATGGCTTAATTGGTAGTGCCACGGCCGCTGGATAAAAAAAAGGCGCTTCCTGCCGCGTCAGGCGGGCTGCAATGGGAGTTTTAGCATCTCCACTTTGCATTCCTTTTAGCTACCGTAATAACCGGATTATAGGTCGAGTGGGAATATAGGTTGACCCCCTAAGTTTAGGTGGAAAAAAGGAAAGAAGGAAAAAAAAGAAAACAACTAAAAACGTATTTATTTTCGAAACGGCACCGCTCACCCACCATCAGAGCTATAGTCCCATTTTGTTGGAGGAGACTACAGAAGCACTGTCCTCAGAACACAATTGTTTGTCGCTGGCCGCTTCGAGTCCAGAGCTTCTCGCGAGAGCTCCACAGCTTTGCAGCAAATTGTATGCATGGTCTCTGGCAGCAATCGCACGAAGTCCGCGAGTGTGTCCTCAAGCTGCGGGTGAACCGCCCTACGCCTATGAAATGCAATTTGAGTGGGTTGCACTTCAGCAGCTTTCCTTTCTGCACTCTCCAATACCGCACACTTTCTTCCGAAACGCAAAACTGGCGGTGAGCGGCCAACAAATCTAGTGCATGACTTCAGCAAGATTGTGATAGGTTGCCAGACGACGACTCACATTCAGCTAAAGACCGCTGTATAAGACGAGGGGCGACTTTCTTGGTATTTTCATGAAAAAAATCCCGACTTATATTCTGGTTTATACGGTAACATACACAGGCTTTCCTCAGCTTACTTATTCCTTCTGACTGCTTGATGCTTTTCTTCAAAGAGTTGCCTGATGTCCACTGATGCATGTCCTATGCCAAAGCATGCTCCCTGCACATGACTGCACGCCTCCACCCATGGCAAATTATTCTGGTGAGAGTAAGTTAGGGCTAAGGTTTTCGGTGCCAGGAAAGTGAAAACACTTGTATTAAACTCATGGAAGGCATGATTAATTCATTCAAAAGTAGCATGAAGCCACAAAGGAAATGTGCACACTTTCTTCAGAAAGAAAGCTTCGTAGTTTTAAAAACATTCATTCTGGTGCTTGGATTGAATGCTGCGCCCTCGCCTTTCCATGGCAGCTGCTCTGCCAACTGTGCTAACCAGTCATGAATTTGTTTTCACCCTCCTGGTTAGTTCAGCTGGTTGAGTGATTACCCTGGAAAAGTGGTGGTGGCAGGTTCGATCTGTGGCCCAGCATGATCATTTATTAATTGCAAAGCCTTTCTTCTGAGAAAATATAATTTTTATTTGTAGCTTAATGCTACTATGAGTGGGTGAAAATTACTTCCTTTCACGAAAGTTTCCTCCACCTTGTAGATTTCTGCAGAATTTTTTTTTCATGCTTTTTAAAACTTGTGCTTTTCTGTTGTTGCTCTCTTTGTAAAAAAAAAATAGTGTGGCACCGTGAAACTCGCCTGGACAGGATTCTGGCGAGTTGGAAGTTGGCCGATCCCTTACTTGGCCTGGAGCTGTGAAGGCGCAGCAGCCACATGCATGTCACCTGTGTGACTGACAGCAGAGTTGATGGTGAGCTCCTGGTTTCCTTTTCTCATGTGGGCACTACACCCAGAACTGAACTGAGCTATTGTCTGCATGGTGTCACTTGGGAGCGGCAACCTTGATATTTTTTTTTTTATTGATGTGAAAGCATCAAATGGCCCACTGAGCGAAAAAGCCGGTGTCTGTAGCATCGAAGCGGCGCCTAAATTTCCATTGACTGCGATACATGTCATGTGCGCGCCTCGACGGAGCAAAACGAGCGACAGGGAGCACCTGCTGGCGCCCCAGTTGTTGCGTGAGGGCATCGCTGTGTCACAATGTCAACCTCGCTTTCGGTCTTGGAGTCCTGTGTTATTCGCACGTTCCTTGTCTGCGCAAGCTCTATCCTGCATTCTAACTTTGCCTCGGTAATTACTATAAAGAACATAATAAAAAACAGAATAATTTCGAAAGCAAAAACGTTGGCGGTAGTGAGTTTCAAACCTACGACCCCACGCTCAGAAGCCAAGTGTCTTATCCACTGGGCTAAACTAGCACCTCCTAGATAGCAGGCCTGTGCACTGTGCTTCATGAAATCATGCTACTTGGATCAAACTGTCCATTGCTAAGCCTGGCGTGCAGAAAGCGGCGACACCAAAATCATTGCGACTTACACGGGAGCATCCCCGTTAGATTCTATGGCAGTTGGAAAAGGTAGCATGACATCACAGATCGAAGTGCACCGGCCTTGTGCTACCTATGAGGCATTGGCCAAGCATCTAAACGGACTCGCTTACCCACGAGAGTTCATAACACGAAGGACCGCTTAGCAGCGTTAAATTGGACATTAATGCTTTTGCATTCACAACCCGTAGGAAGTGCTTAGGTGTCCTCGGATTTTTTTGTGTACTCTCAATTCTGTAATCCCTCTTGGACGGTTACAAGGTGGGAGACATCAGTGCACAATATTCTGCACAGTGAAAAAAAAGGGGGAGGGGGGGGATTTAGTTTTGGTCGCTTTCACAACAAATCACACATCTGACTGCTTGATGCTTTTCTTCAAAGAGTTGCCTGATGTCCACTGATGCATGTCCTATGCCAAAGCATGCTCCCTGCACATGACCATTAGGAAAAACCTCCAGATTTCAGGGAATTTGTCAGTTTTCAACCCAGTTGCTTTGAATCGTAGAAGTTGGTACGTATAGTGGTTATGTCAAAGCTAGTGGTAAGCCCGAAGGAAGCAAGGCTTTCAACTGAACTTTCGTTATCCGCAAACAGTGCTGAACCTTGCAAGTTTTGTAAGTGTGAGCGTGGCTGGGTGGTTGGAATTTAGCATGGAACACCTGATGCAGTCAAATCTGTTAGTACATCCCACCTGATTTACAGCTTACAGGTAGTACTTTCTGGAAGTTGTGGGCTGGCGTAGTAACTTGATGAGCTACAAACTACAAAAAGAAAGGTGACTGTTTTGGGTCAGTCGCTCGCCGCTTGATTTCTCAGCTCCGTGAGTGGTGTCGCAAAGCTGCTGAACCAATTGACAGTGCTGGAGCAGGATGTCAGTATGCGCTGACACTTATTCTGCATTGATTATGACAGAGCAAGCAGATGTGAATGGCACTATCATGAGACATGGGTGCTTCAATGGGCAAGTCGCGGTTGCCGGTGTGGACATAGGTTGCTGAAAGTCACTCCTTGGTAGCCAGTAACAGTTGATTGCACGACCCCTGTCATTCACTGGTGTGAATGTCACTGGAGAGAGACTGGACACAAGCCCAAACAGAGCCATCACTTGCTTCAGAAGTGCGACAATGCTTGCCAGAGAAGCCCCTACGATCTCACAAATCTTAACTTAATAGAAACGACACTGCTAGGACACACTGCCACATACATTTTTATGTGAAATACAGTCAACATCCGATTTTTCGGACTCCCTAGCGGCCGCGAGAACGCCCAAAAAATCGTGCAGTCCGAAAAAACGCCTGCGTGCCTTTTACTGCCCCCAAGGGCTCAAATGGCCACAGGCACGTCCAAAATAGCTCTAAAGGCCTGCCAGTACACTTATTAGGCGTATCAGTACTCGTACTGTGATAGGAGACGGCGGGTGCACGCATGTATTATTAGGGAATACATACTGTGTCCCGCGACAATTTCCCCTTCCCACTCTTGGTATGCTTCACCGCAATACTTTGCATATGCCTCACCGCGTAACACTGCTGTATTGAGGTGATATACAAAGACGGAGTCGGCGTCATTGCTAACCGCGGAAAATTGCTTCAATGAAAAAAAAAACTCCACTGAATAGCAAGAAACTTGGTAGCGAACGTCAAAGTAGCTAAGCCTAGTGTTGCCACGGTGGTTGCTACGGCTGCCAGTGGATTTGTGTGTGAGAGCGCCAGTTCGAGGCGGCGAGATAATCAAAATGATGGCGGTGGGTATGGCTTGCATTAACCCCTAATTGTTTTATTGTTTTGACAATTTCTATGCAGAAACTGCTTATTTTTTTACAATTTGATATTGAAAATTTTCCTTCTAAAAACGAAGTTTTCGACATTAAAAAAAATTCAAGCACATACTAAGTCAGATTAGCATAATTAAGATTATTATTGCTCATGATAAAGGAGGCCAGCTACCTGCTGGTAATCAACAATAAAAAACCAAGCAAGAGCACACTTCGGAAAGTTTTATCAAGTCAAGTCATCAGGCGATGTTAAATTTAACACCTTACCGGGGACGCCCATAAACTGGAACTGATGAGGATTCGTGGGGATGTCATTTATGTCGATGCGCCGCCAATGACGCGCACCTACAATAGTGTCTTCTGAGCAGTCTTCTTCATCTGACGAAGGGCTAATTTCGAAGTCATCACTGTCGCTTTCACTTCCAGAAACGCAGTAAACTTTGGTGTCTGAGTCATTATCGTCCGAAGAGCTGGACGACAGCAAAAGGTGCGCGACGACGGATCAGCAACACATGCGGTTGCGTCCACTGGACGCCATATTTTGAGACACGAGTTGTCCCCCAAAGAAATGTAAAACGGGGGTTGAAAAAAAATTACCTGCGCAGTTCTGCCATCTGTGAAGCGACACGCCAACTAGCCCGCAGACGAGCGTGTCTCGTTCAAAACGCTCAAAGAGATACCTCGAGTGGATGAGTGTAACGGTTTTGGGACAGTTCAGCAAAGACATGCTGTGCTCGTCAGAAATGGTTAAGGGGTTAATGCTGTTTTGGACCTGCAGTCATCGCAAGAAGTCCGGAAAATCTGACAGCAAAGTTTTTTTGCGCCTGAAATTTCAGACATTTTAACACAGTGATTCTATGGGGCACGTGCCGCGAAGCCGCACGTACCCATAGAATAATTATCGGGCATGTCTGAAAAATCGGGCGTCCTGAAAATTTGTCGTTGACTGGGTGGCAGTGTCCGATGAAATGACTGCCAGAAGCTCGTGTCACCATACCATTAATTCCTTTTTTTAAATTTATTATTATTATAATTTTTTGTGCCGACATTGAGGGAAATCGTTGTCAGTTTATTTTAAGCTCGCTACACAACAAAGAATGATCTCCAATGGCCCCTGTGCTGTATTAGCTGTACTTGCCCCATACCTGTCATGTGTGCTTCTTGCTGTCGTCCAATGTTTTTTTTTGCGCTAGGTAATGATGGCTCAAGTGTCTCACAAGTATAATAGTGTCGCCTTGCATACTGATGGGGAAGAATTAACATTGCTAAGAGCATGAGTTAACGATCAAGCTTTTTTATTGGGTGAGCTTCGGCTCAGAAAAACAAAACGCTCAACACAATGATAGTGGCGAGCACAGTTGTCAGTCGCTGTGCATGCAATCTGTCGGTTGGGCATCTCATACACACTTGTCCTGCGCTGAGCGACAAATCAATAACAGTGTCTGCCCAATGAAAAACGATTCCAGTCAAAAAGCAAAACAATGTACGTTGATATCACCATCACTCACTCTTGTGCCCTACTGCCCTTCACTGCATTTCATTCCTTAGCGCCCATTGTGTTAGTCTAATACACCATTGATTATTTGTTGAATTGATCGCAATCTCTCTTCCTTGTCCCAGTCTCAACTAGAATACCATATTTATTCGAATGTAATGCAAACTTTTTTCAGGAATCCTTAGCCTCGAAGTCACCCCTGTCTTGTATCAGAGGCTGATAAATTGAGTCATTGTAATATAGACATAGCAGTGTCACATTTTTAGCATTCCAGATTTTAAACGGCAGCTCAAATTGTATTAGTATCAACTAATAAACCTTGGCAGGTGAGGTAGAACTGTATTTGTGTTCGTATAACCCACACCGAAAATCTGAAAGTTTGAACAGTAAAGGTGTAAATTTGTAACAGTAAAGTTACGAATTATATGCGAATATTGCCTTGAGGTGCAACTTCAAGGCAGCTGGAATTTTGTCTTATGGGTGCTTCTGATTATTCAGCATTGCAGGTAGTCCACAGTGAGTCTGAATAATTTCTTATTTGTCATCTACTCTATATGGCCGAAGGCTACCCTAGCGTGCATTGATGAATTTTTTTTTTTTTTTTCGTGTCCCCCAAGTGCACCTTTACCTTATAATCTTGAGCACCTTATAATTGAATAAATATGGTAACTCCTTTTCATTATCTAAACTAGAATATCACCTACCTACATTTGATCTGTAATCTATCCTGTGTTTCTATTGATTATGCTGCACCAATAATTTTCTTTTTCGTCACTTCTTATGGACTAGTAATTAGCTTCCTTTCAGGCTTTTTCTTTTTTGTTAGACCTCATGTTGTGGCCCTTTAAGTTAGTACTAGTGGAGCACAGTGATTGAATATTCCTCTATTCCATTTTGGAGAAGACTTATTTATTGACGCTGGTTTTTGGCATTAGAAATGCACGGATGATTTGGTGTTGTCGCACATGTTTCAGAATGAACAGCTGCTTTTCATGGATAGCTTTGCTATGTATGTACGTGTTCGAAAATTCAAGCACAGCAGCACATAGCATGACTTGGTGCCTGGGTGTTTAGGAATGGTTACATGTGCAATCGCTGTCAAAGGTGCAGCGAAGGCAAACATGGAATAATTCTACAATGACCTGCATTTTCCTTTTTTTTTTACCTAAGAAAATATGCAGATGTAACACACACATTCGAATCTCTGGGAAGCGAAGCTTTAGTCAAGCAGATGATACTGGTTTAACACTGACACTGGTGCTGTACGCAGGAACAGCATCAGCGCTTACACATTCTTGAGGATTGGCCTAGAATGGGCCCACACCCAGTGGCACATAACTAATGGGTACGTGAAAGAATACACCTGAATATAATGTGCCATTTCATAAATAGGCCGGTTTGCTTTAACGATACCTATGAACCAACAATATATGTACAGGTCTTATTTAGAAATAAACATAGGTGCGCTTACTGGCACTACTTTGTCAGTTAGCATTCAGGAGCTCTATGAGCACGTTTGCTGGTTACTGCCATTCGGTGCGCATATAGCCTTCATATCCACAAACATATCTACCAAGATTCTGACCAACCCAGCTGCAACAGCAACCACACTGAGCTCGGGAGGGTAGGCAAGGACAGCTTCACTTTGAAAGATTTTGGGCTTACCACTGCTTTATGTTTGCTTAAGTTACACATCAAGTTCACACATTATGGTTTTGATCGTTCATTATAACACTTGGCGCTGTATATATACTTGTTACTTGCTTGGTTTGTTGAGAAAAAAGTGCAAAGTTGCTTTCTTCAGTGCCCCTTGCAGTGGGTGATGTTCAAAATCTGTCAGCACTGATGTTACGTGGTCACGTGCAACGTTTGCAGTGTGGAAAGCTTGATGTTCAATACTTGGCTTCTGTAGTCACCGAAGGGTGCAATGTAGACATCAAAAATGGTGCAGACAACGGCAAATTTGTATGTTTTATTCGACAAACTAGGCAACAGAGTCAAGTGTTACATTGAATGATCAGCATCATAAAATGTGATCTCGCTGTGAATTTTGAGCAAGAACAAAGCACTTTGTACATAAGCCAGAAAATGTTAGATTGCACTTCTAGAAATATTTTAACGTTTGTTTTATGCCAAGAGGTGATGTAATTGCTTAGAAAATCACCTCAAAGGGGCTGTGGAGTTCTGCAGTCAGAAGTGCAAGTGACAAATTAAATCTATTACGTGGATGTACTGACAGCCTCAGAGGTCAGGCTGAGTGTATCAGATGCTGCTAGTCGGTGGCGTGCCCAGATAAGGTGCCACATGTCTAGAAACGCTTTCACCAAGACAAGGGTGAGCCAGATAGTGGACTTCAATGCACTGCGCTGTAGGAAAATCTAGTAAAACTGAATACAACGTAACTAGCTTTTTATCAGTGGTTCACTAGAATTTATCAATTGTAAATTATATATATATAACTCACAGGAGGTCTTACTGCATTGTTATAGTGGCAGCACCAACTCTGGCCTACATTTTCACTATTTCTTCGCATACAAAAGCTGTGTCCTTGATCAGAGTGGTGCTTTAGGCACTTGTAGCACTATACTCTGTCACTTTAGCTTGACCTTATGTTTTCCTTGAATTCCATTCTTAAAGTGCTACACAGGCACACATACATAGATGTGAGAAATGTTTATTGCCCTTCTGTACGCCATCTCGGCGACTGCACATGATGCAGTGAAAGCTATGGGTCGTGTCAGCCAACCAGAAGAGAGAACTAGAAGAGGGGCTCCAGCATTGTTGTCCATCGCCTTCTGTGCGAAGCCAATTCAAGGGAAGCTTCACAGAAAAATCAGTGTTACACAATGAGTGAGCCCACTCTCGTCTCTAAGCGTGCAGCTGGTTCCTGTTGTAGCCAGGAGGGAAGAGCGAGACGGCCAGACGAGGAGTCGCATCACTACTACATGTTTAATAGTCTCTCAGGCCTGATCCACCTGAAGATGAAGAAGGTCACGTGCTGCCAGATCATCCCCGACGGGTGGTCACAGGGAACTATATTGCCGCGCTTTCACTAGATGGCAGCATCTACAACATGACCCCAAATCTCCCCTATAGAGCAAGTGAAGTTCACTGCAGCAGGCGGCTTCACGCACCTCCCACTTATGGTATGCATGTGGGAAGTGTCTTGGCAACACGAACGAGCGTCTGCAGTACCTTCACTGATAAAGGCACTTTCTGCGTTAGTGTTAGCAGGGGGATACCAAACTAGCTGAGTCCTGTTCCTGTGTACAGCACCAATGTCGGTGTTAACCCAGTAGGACCGAGGCTCATCTGCTGGAGCTCGTACTGTCGCTTTGGGCTTGAGGTCTGTCAACCATACGTCGTCTCCGTAGAAAAGCTCCAGCAGGTCGCACTCTTTCTGACATCTTCTGAGGTCTTTCCTTTGACGTTTCCGGTGTTGTTCTTTGAAGTTCCGAGGGCTTTCTTGATCCGCCAGTTGGGGTGTCAGCTTGGTGGAACTAGGAGGAAGCTTGGTTCTTAGTTGATGACCCATCAGTAGTTCCACAGGGCTGTACCCATTCTTCAAAGGAGTCAACCTGTAATCAAGAAGTGTCCAGTAAGGGTCTTTCGTCTTTGTCATGGTAGTCTTGATGATTTTTACTGCAGCATCAGCGAGTCCATTACTCTGAGGATGGTGAGGGCTAGATGGTCGAAGCCGAAGTCTTGAGCAAAGAGTGATGAAAAGTGTAGGCCATTGTCGAAAACCATTTCAGGAATTCTGTGGCGTGCAAAAAATGACTTGCAGTGTTTGACTACAACTGTGGACGTGAGCTTCTCCAGCCGAACCAGTTCAGGTTATCTTGAATAAGAATCTGTGGCTATCAACCCCCACTGGCTCTTAAAGTGAAACAAGTTCATTTCAATGCGTTGCCAGTGTCTTTCTCGAAATTCGGAGCTCATTAGTGGCATTTTCTTGGCAACTCTTGTTTGGACGCATTGCTGATGTTGCTTCATCAGGGATATACCGTCAGCTCCTATAATGGGCCACCAGACAAAATATTTGGCTCAAGCAAGTGTCCTTGTTATGCCGAAGTGTCCTTCATGTAAGAGTCGTAGGACTTTGTTTTGGCCAGAGGCAGGGACGGCAATATGCAGTGTAGAGGAGTAATTCGTTCTCCAGAGTGAGCTAGTGTCGATGCTCGTAGAAGGGCTTTAGGTCCACTGGTAAATCTCGCATGGAGGGCCACTCTTTCTTGCTCAACCAGCAAAGTTGTGCACATGCAAGGTCTGTTAGTTGAGATGCCTTAGCCATTGAAGGCAGTGTTCCTTTATGGGAATAATGGTTTTCAAAGAGCATACGAAAGCTTCCACGTTTTCCTCGAGCTCTGTTTCTTCTGTTTTTTGTAGAGGCGCTCTGGGAAGAATGCCTGTGGCTAGAAAGTCCTTGCCTGGAACATATGCAATCTCGTACAGGTATCGCATCATTCTCCTCTTTAGCCTCTGCAATGTGGGCGTCGGGTTGTCAAGGCGCTTTAAAGGGAAGATGACAACTAATGGCTTATGATCAGTCTCCAGCTCAAACAGCTTGTCGACAAGGTAATCGCTGAACTTGTCACATGTCCAGATTAAAGCGAGAGCCTCTTTCTCAATTTGAGCGTAAGGCTTCTCAGGTCTCTCGGTCTTAAGGCATAAGTGATGACCGAAAACTTGCTATTCGTTTGCTTGTGCTGGATTAAGGCCCAAGTCCGAAGGACGATGCATCTGCAGTGACGATTGTTTTTCTTGGTGGATTGTAAACTCCAAAGGACAGAGTGAGACGAGAGCACAGACTTCCATCTGTTCAGTGCCTGCTGTTGTGGGGCATCCCAAGCAAATTCTTGCTTCTTCAACAACAAAAAAAGTATTGGCTGCAGGATTTCAGAGAGATTGGGAACGAATACGACAAGGTATGTTGCCTTTTCGAAAATTCTCTGCAGCTCGGTTCTGTTTCTTGGGCTCTCCTTTTTCAAAATAGTTTCAACCTTCTATTCGTTGGGTCATATTCCATCTTGGTCTATAGCCAGTGTCCAAGGAATGTGTGGTGTTGGACATTAAGCAAGCATTTGCTTTCATTCAATGGCACTCCAGCCTTGACCAGTAGCTGAAGCACAGTTCTGAGTGTCTCATTGTGCTCATGCTTGTTCGAATCCCAGATAAGGATGTCGTCCATGTGATAGACAATCCTGTTGATGCTTTGTAAAATGCATGACATCTGTTTCTGGAAGTGTTCAGGAGCAGACACAATTCCAAATGTTGACCGGTTGAAGTAGAAGCACCCAAAAGGTTAACTTTTTAACTGACATGGGCCCGAATGCAATTGAACGGAAGCTTCACAGATGGGTCAGTGACACCCTTCTCAGAACACACAGCTGGCTCTTGCTGCTGATTGGCTGCTGATTGAATTTTATTCACGTACCTTTATTAGTTTTCTTAATAATGCGACCGAAATTAAGCAATATTTAGAATTCTGGTCCTACTTTTGCTCATTTTTGCAGGAAGGTACTAAAGCTACGAAGCTGCGGTTTAAAACTAATAAAGGTAATAAATGAAATTTTGTGTCGTAAATAGAAATTCCTTGAACTCTAATTTATCCAAAATTTGGATAAGCATGAGCATGTGGTTGCCGGACTGTTTGCAGCAGAAGTTGCGATATTTGGCAATCTTCAAAATCAAATTCATATCTGGCAACTACGTCTATCATTCAAGTGTTACCCGAATAAAGCAAGACCTTGCATTTCAGTCATTGGAAGATCGCCGTGTCATCGCACTTTTATGTCTTTTTCACAGGTACATTTATAGTAATAAATTTCACTGTTTGCCGCTTCATGCCCCTATGCGCACATCTCGACTCATTCACAATGCATTAAGTTTTGCACGCATTCATGGTCTAACGAAGGCATTTAACTCATCACCATTACCTCGAGCTATTGCACATTGGAATAGTCTTCCAGATCACATTGCATCCATCTCTAATCGCAAAACATTCCGTGATAACTTGAATTTGTTGCGTACTAATATTGTATAAAGATGTTGTACTTTGCTTTTTGTAATATTTGTATTAATATTTGTATTGTTGCCTTTTTTTTCTCGTATGTATCTTTGTTTTTTATTTTTTGACTTGTAATTACTGTTGCCCCCCTTACTCAATGCCCTTCAATGGGCCTGTAAGGTATTTTGAATAAATTGTCCAAAAAGCAAAAATTCAACATTATTTCGCTCCATCTAGAAAATAGATAAATATGTCCTAAAGCTACAGAGCACGCCTCAACGCAGTAAATGCAGTAGTTTCTTCTAAATATGGTCACAACTGAGACAGTTTGCAAAAACCATGTATCTCATGCTTGTTTTTGAACATTTATTTCTAAATCACATTAAAATTTTTTTATATTATATATAGTTGGAATCTACAAGAATTAAGCTTTTTTATGGTATATACGACAACTTTATATCCTAAGTAGAAGAGCCGCCACGGTTGCTCCAAAACTGAAAACGGGAGGCTCGTACCGCCGGAGTGGGACTGCCACCTTAATAGCTTATTGACATCTCAATTTGATCGTTTTCAACCACATATTGCATTTTAAGTGCAACATTTCACAATGATTCATCATCAGCCTATATTTATGTCCACTGCAGGACGAAGGCCTCTTCCTGCGATCTCCATTTACCCCTGTCATGTGCTAGCTGATTCCGACGTGCACCTGAAAATTTCCTAACTTCATCACCTGCACCTAGTTTTCTGCCATCCTCCACTGCGCTTCCCTTCTCTTGGTATCCATTCTGTAACTCTGATGGTCCACCGGTTATCCATCCTGCGCACAACATGGCCAGCCCAGCTCCATTTCTTCCGCCTAATGTCAACTAGAATTTTGGCTATCCCCGTTTGTTCTCTGATCCACACCACTCTCTTCCTGTCTCTTAATGTTAGGCCTAATATTTTTTATTCCATCGCTCTTTGTGCAGTCCTTAACTTATTCTCAAGCTTCATTGTTAACCTCCAAGTTACTGCCCCATATGTTAGCACCGGTAGAATGCAATGATTGTACACTTTTCTTTTCAATGACAGTGGTAAGCTCTGAGTCGGGATTTGGCTATGCCTGCCGTATGCACTCCAACCCTAATTTAATTCTGTAAGTTTCCTTCTCAAGATCAGGGTCCCCTGTGAGTAACTGACCTAGATAAACATACTCCTTTATAGAATCTAGAGGCCGACTGGCAATTCTGAATTCTTGTTCCCTTGCCAAGCTACTGAACATAATGACTATGTATGTACAGACTTATGGCCTTGCTATGTCAGTAAAAGTATGATTGCTTAGGAATTTAGGAAAATGAAATGTAAGACATAATGCCCCAAACACACCGAAAGCCACAGCACGCACATTCGACAACACCATGTACTACCCATTGTTCCCATGGCCCCTGTAAAAAAAAATAAACAATTGACTTCAATTGTGAAATTTCCAATCAGTACCAATTAGAAAATTTCCAATCGTAATTAGTACATAATTGGAACAACTGGAATGTGACCAATTGGTTTTTAGTCGAGTCACCAATTGTACCCAATTGATTGGAATGACCAATACCAATACACATATATACCTCACAAAGCAAACCTAAATAGAATTCCAGCTCTCAGAAACAGGTTTGCTATAGCCTTAGTACTGCATGCATATATAGCTGTAACTCATTCCACTTTCTTTGAATGGGTTCATAAACTGGAAGTAGGATTTCCCAGTTGGTTATGTTCTAGTTTATTCCTTCTTCTTTCTGAGGTTTTATGTGCCAAAACTAGTTCTGATTATGAGGCACGCTGTAGTGGAGGGCTCCGGATTGATTTTGGCCACCTGGGGTAAAGAACGTGCACTTTTTTTTTTTATTCAAGTACCCTAAAGGCCCGTAGGGCATTACATAGAGATGGTACAATAAATCAATAAGTAACAGTAGACGCATTCAAACAGGTAATGCATGTTAAAATAAAAACAAGAACACAAATGGAAAGAAAAATCAAAGAGAAACCGTAAAAGCTGTTACAACAACACATCCTAAACTTTCAAGACACCTATAGTCATTAAAAGGGGTGTAGCACAAAATCAAGGTTACTTAGAATGATTAATTCAAAAGAAAAAGAAAAATCCTTGTTAAAATAGGTACAGACAACAGCAAATACAGCATGTAACAATAAAAAAATATAAATACGTGTAAAATAATAATAATAAGAAGAAAATAAGCAGTACAAGGAACTTGGTGCTCACCTAAAACAAAGCCAAGTGCGCAAGGAGCATCAAATATGTTGAAAAAAAAATGAAGTGACAAAAAAAAAGCACTAGACCACAATGGCGCCTTGAACGATTGAGCAAGAAAAGCCTATGTGTGTACTTTAAATAGTCTTTTAGTTTTGCTAGGAAATCATCATGACTTAGAATGGATACGATTTCATTTGGTAACTTATTCCAGTGATATATTGCGAGACAGAGAGGCGAATGACTTAAGAAGTTAGTGCGCGCCAGAACGGGCTGCACTTTAAAGGGATGATCATGGTGTGGGAAGATACGATGGGCGGGCCTGATGTGGCATGTGCTGAAAGACGACCTGCAGTGATAAAGCCTGTGAAAATGGGAAAGAAGTGCTATGAGTCTACGATTTTCTAGAGAGGGAAGATTTAGAGAATTTTTAATGTTGGTGATGCTGGACGTTCGTGAGTAATTTTTCGTAATGAAGCGGACTGCTTTGTTTTGGACTGACTCGAGCTTGTTTATGGTACGACTGATGTGGGTTCCAAATAAAAGACGCGTACTCCATTTTTGAACGAACCAGTGTCCTATACGCTAATAATTTCGTGGACTGGTTTGCCGAGTAAAGGTTACGCCTGATGTAGTCAAGTGTTTTGCACGCGCTGCTAGTAATCGCATCGATGTGTTGATTCCACGAAACGTTTGAAGAAAAATGAATTCCTAAGTATTTTATTGTCAGCATGAGCAATAGCAATGCCGTTCATCGAGCAATCGGTTAGCTGCAGGTTAGAAGCTCTAGTGAAAGCAATAGCCTTAGTTTTTGCAACATTTATTTCCATTTGCCACTTTCGACACCAGTCTGTAATTCTCGCGAGGTCAGATTGCAAAGTGTCAGTGTCGGAAGGGTTAGTTATTCGTCTATAAATTGCACTCCAATTTCGCCTCCATAGAAATGCGGCCACCGCGGCCGGGATTCGATCTCGTGCTCAGCACGTAGTTTATTCCTATTGGTAGTGCTATTAGACTCAGTTGGGAATGTAAGGTGGGCCTAGCTGGTTCAAACTGGCAAGTCCAATAGGACTGAGTTGGTTGCATCCCTGAATCATTCGTAACCGATTGGAGGTAACGGTTTCCCAATTTGTCCCTAATGGGCCCAGTTGATTCCAATTGGCAAGTCCAATTGGACTCATTTGGTTTCTCCTCTAACCCATTCGTAACCATTTGGAAGTAAGGATTTTCCAATTGGGTGTAAGTTGATTCCTATTGGAAGATCCAATTGGAGTCTTTTTTTTTTTTTTTTTTTGACTGGGGAGCTGACTGATTCCAACAACATTGTTCCCTCTTGTAACATTTGTAGGAAATTTGATGGTCTGGCCAACCCATCAAAGGGCCTTGAACCACAATAATGAACCAGCCACATCCATTTTCTTTATGTACAAAAAGAGAAACAGTTTAGCTGGCTATTCTGATTCAACTTATTGAAGCAAGACCGCTAATCAGGGGGGGAGGGGTATTTTGGAAGAGTATACCTAGTGGACTCTTATAAGAACCTTAGTAATTGTGTAGCTAGTATTGGACGGGCAATGAGTCTTTCTTCACCGACACTAAACCAGTTTAGACTGATACCGGTATTCTCTCAGACCTCAGTTTTGTTAATTATGTGCCAAAACAGGCTCATGACAAAAAATAAAAGTAAAATAAACACACTCGGAAGTGACCCACGTGTAGAGAAAAGACTAAACAGATGCGTTCATTTATGTTCCACTGCCTAATGTTCCGATTTGGCAATCGGGACGTGAGCGAAAAACAAAGGAAAAAGTGAGATCTAAGGGTTGCTTTATTATCGGTGCATTCGTAAGCGCTGTTGAACACTAGCTACCGCTTATAGGACGTGCTCGAATAGATCCCCTTCTGCAGCCACGCAGTACTGAGCCCGCTTTATCACATCTTCAGTGACTTTTTTGATGACCGAGGGTGGGATTCTGCTGCAGACATCCGTTATCCTTGCCTTGAGCTGATCGACGTCTTCGTCTCGGTCACGTAAACAGGATCTTTTACGTAACCCCACAGAAAGAAATCGAGTGGAGAGAGATCAGGAGGGGGGGGTGATTTAGCCGGCCAATGAACAGGCCCGTACCTTCCAATCCATTGTGTGTGAAAAGTCTCATTCAGCCAGTTTCGTGCTCGGCTGCTGCTGTGTGCTGGCACCCCATCTTGCTGATACCGCAGAAGTGGAAGACGTGACAGCAGGACTTCGCTGCAAAACCCATCCACCGTCCCTTCAAGGATTTCGTCCACGTAACGCTGTCCAGTCAGTGTATGATCGAAGAATATGGGACCAATTATACCATCGTCGTAAATTCTACACCACACATTGAACGACCACTGGTACTGGTGCCGAGTGCGCTTTACCCAGTGTGGATTGGAGTCACTCCAATAGTGTGCATTGTGCAGATTTACCTGGCCATTTCTGCAAAAATTGGCTTCATCTGTCCAGATGATGTTGCTCAGAAAGATCAGTGATTCATCAGATTTTGTGCAGATCCAATTCGAAAAATTGAGACGATTCTGCAAGTCCCTCGCTTCCAAGCATTGGTGCAATTTAACGTGGTACGGGTGAAAGGCCGAGTCATTTAAAATCTTCCAAACTGACGACTTGGAAATTGGTGCCTGGGCGGCCACGTCTCGCACGCTAGCTTGAGGGTTTGAGGCCATAAATGCCAGAACATCCGCGCGTACGTTAGGACTCAAAGATGAAATCCTCTGCCGCGGTTTCTTGAAGCTGCTGGTTTCTCGCAGGTTTTCATAATTTCTGATTGTCGATGCGTTGGGTCTATGGCCACACTCCATGACCGATAAATCTTTGCGGCCTTTCTTGTGTTGCCATTTGCAGCTCCCAAGGCAAGCATCATGTTCGCCTTATGCTCATTAGAATAAGACATGGCAACTGGGGCGATACAAAACACACCTTTAAACCTTTGCGTGGATTTCATTGATCAGCTTCTGTGGTGACAGGTTCCGCGCAGAAAAAAAAAAGCCACCCATGCACACTGTCTACGCTAAGACAACAGCTATCGCAGCTCGTTTCCAACTGACACCAAACGCGATGTGCTCCTTAGGTCGGGGTAAAGCACAAACTCGCTCACAATTTCTTTTTTCTTTCGTTTATTTCATTCTGGCTAACTCAGAGGGAGCTTGTTCGAGGGTGCTGCTTTATTATGCGGGTTGGAGCGTCGTCGCGTGGTATTTTTTATATTTCGCGGGGTTTCTTTATCACTTGAAAAAAAATGAGTACGCAATTAGTACGGCGCTGAAAATACCGCAGTTGAATGTCGCACGTGGTTGCCTACAAACGCCTCCTCATTGACACTTTGATAATTAGGACAGTACTTCTTGAGTTAGATAATTAATTAAAATTAAATAATTAAATATCAGTAACGAAAAAATTACTGGCGGCTGCTACTCTGTGCTGGAAACAATACGCACTAGGTTTTCTTCGCGTAACGCTGTTGCTCTTTTTTTAAATCATGCTGCATGATAGCTGGGACACCCTGTACATTTTTTGTATTTGGGCCATTGTAGCTCGGTAAAAGTCCTTGAAACCTGCCAGCGTTATGTAGTCCATCTTTACTAATATAGTCCATATTTACTGATAAAATTAACTAGGCGTGAGTAAACTGTGTCAAAATTTATGATGTTCAGCATTTTTCCATCTATCCTGGCCTAACAAGTCTGCTTTCACAGCAGGAGTGGCTTTTTCGGTATTTTAAAGAAGTGCTGTAATAATACAGCTCAATTTATATTTCTCTGTGCTGTTTAATTAAGGGGAAAAAAAGGTCTAGCTGTTAGGTTCAACATTTGTTCTGCTTCAAAAGTGACACTCAGGAAGTTGCAGTAAAGGACAGCAGATGGACTGAGAAAATGAGCGATGATTAGCTAGCTGCAACAGAGATCTAGATCATACTCTGCCGTCCAGTGATACAGACTCCACAAAACAAAATAATAAAAAACGCCACGTTCATACATCCAGTGCCTACAGAGTTGTGTGAAGAGGTAGCACCAATGAGTCTTTAAATCTTTGGAGTGCTTTCTTGCATGTTCTTCGAGTGCAGTGTTGTGTAAGCTCACAGTATAGAGAAACTGTTGATGGTATATCAGAAGGAAGCCTAAATGTGCAGCCCTTTATCGAAATGGGTAATGTCAGTAACATTAGGTGTGCTTGACTGAAAAGGCAAACTTTCTTCAAAAGTATCCATGCCCATTTTGTCGTCTACTTTGCTAGTCATCGTGCAGACACTTCATGTGTTTGTGCATCACATCACTGTGTGTGTAGCACCACTGAGTATGTGTGGACTTCATGGCACCACCACCAGAAGGCCCAAAGGGAAGCACGAGAGCGGAGCCCGTCGGCAATACACACCTTATACATGACGTGTTTCAGCTAATTGCATGCTTCGATAGTCATCGGAGTTGATTTTCGGCCAAATTTTTTTACAGGGGCACTGCAACGGGAAAGCCACAGGAAGATGCATTTTGCATCCGGTGGCAAAAGATTGGTCATTTTGCTGTGTGAATGCACTGTTAGCTGTGTGACTACGCTCTCACGAACGGTCAAACAAGGGATGTCACTGGAGCCTGTTTTGACAAGGGGACTTCGTCATGACAAGTCCACTTGTTGAAACATTGGCCCTATCGACATCACTTTTCATCTCCACCTTTCTGTGATCCTCTGTCACGTTACGCTCTCATGAAGAAGCTTATTCTCTGTTGTTCTTACTTTTGACACCAAGTGATGGATCTACTATTTTTACTTCTGACAACAAGGCATAGCCCACCCATTTTTCACTTTAGTAAAAGCTTGGAGAATGCAGGCTGGACGACGACCCAGGCAGCTAAAACACTGGAACAATGCAGCTGTTTCAAAACCTAAATGTGTCGCCTCCTAATTTATTACTTCATATTAAGAGTACTGTATGATATATTGAATTGTATTTACTCATGGAATGTTGCATGTAGTGCTTTAAAGGAAAATTTTCTCATTCCTAGAGCCTGGAATGTGTATGAAATGAGAAGAGCGTTTTAGTACTGGCATAAACTGTGGCACAGCTACCTTTTGAAAGTTTATTTAACATAAGTAAACAATACAATTAGAAAGTACACACTTTTGGGACCTAACAAATTTGTTAAAGGGTCCCTAGAATTCCATTCTTGTCATTTTCTGTCAGTTCTTGTCGTTACCAAAAAAAATATTAGCTAATCCATCAAGCTAAGTTGTTACAATGCAAATCTATTTTGTATGCTTCATATATATTTTGAATATGTATATAATCACTGTTTATTATTATAGAAGAGTTGTATCTTTTCCTTTTTTCTGTGGTGTTTGTTCAAGCATGTCTGTGTGTGATCATGAGATTTTTTATTTTCTGTTTCAATTTTGCATGGATTCCAACAAGACCTCACTTGTATGTAGGTCAATAAAGATTCAGTGCTTTAGCACACATTTCTGTATATGTTGTAAGATTCTTAGGAAATAAAAGCGCAATTAAATTGTATTTTGCATTTCTTTTTCATGTGTTTGGCTTGCTCTATTTTGGAGATGATTAGAAAGTAACTAGACTACTAGTGAATAGCTGATGAAAAATCGACAGTGCAAAACAGACAAGTGAGGTTTGCATAAATAACATCTTGTGGGTACATTGGTCACAGGCATGACTAGTGATGATTTCCTGTGTGTAAAAGCTTAATGAACCATATTAAGCATGCACTGACTTACAAGAGCCACAAAATTTGGTGGCTGTAAGATTGGTGGCTGTAAGCCATAAGATTTATATTTAATCGTTATGACCGCCATTTCTCACCGACATCACATGCTAGTAAGCTGCTACTAAAGCCTCTGGCCCATAGACGTACTTGTGACCGTGTTCTGCTACATAAAATTGCTCATGGGAAAACTTACGTCAATGCACCTATTGTTTTCACAAACCCTTCTTCTCGGCCCACCAGAAGAAGTCATCGTCTTAACATTGTACCTTTGAATCCATCGATTGATTGTTTTAGGTTTTCCTTTTTTCCACATACAATTGCGATTTGGAATGGCCTTGACAGGGTCCTTGCGTGAGTTACCGAGTGATGAATTTGCCGACCTATTTCCTAATTATGTTCATTAATTAACTAGCTCTTCCTGATATTTGATTTTTCTATATTGTTTTTTATTTTTTGCCACCAAAATGTATTCTCAATTGATTGACATACATGTGCACTCACTCCTGCAATATCTTGCTATGCAAGATGGCAGTATATGTAAATAAATAAATAAATAACCAGGGCCATCTATTCAGGCAAAAATAATGGTTCACAGATGTTTTGTTGTGGAAGTTATGTTGCAGTCTACCTTAAAGTACGTTGGGCATCTTTTTTTATAGTACATCCGATTCACATTTTATATGTTGTATACTGCGAAGTATAAATGCTCTCATCTTTTTGCTTTTGACACTGAAAAGTGCAAATTTATTTTACAGGCACGAGCTGACCGTTGTAACAGAACCGGATGGCCCTGCTGACAGCCCACTGACTCAAGAGATTCAATTGACAATGCCAAAGCCAGAAGAAACATCCAAACCAAAGAAAACGCCACGAGTGTCAAGAGTGATGACTACCTTGCCCAGACCTTCACCCACAGAAAAACTCTGGGAAAGGAGTGCTCCACCAACCACACAAGTGAACTTGAACTTTCCAAAAGGAAGGATTGTGACCCCTGTTGCAGCTGTGCCAGACAGCGGTGGAGGTAGTGTCTCTGCGGCATTATCAAAGAGCTTTGCGCCAGTGGTTCCTGTAAAACAATGGCATAACCCATATGCATCAGTCAGGGATGTGCCCCCAGCGCCAATGATTCGTGTGAATAAGCCTAGTACATTGCAACGCCCACTGGGTCAGTTGGAGGCAAACTTAGGCAGGCCATCCACACTGCCTGTGATTAACGAAAGTACCATGCACTCCACTGCTGGCAGGAATGATGACACTATTCTCGTTGTCAAGAAGATGCAGAATGGCATGACTGTGATCACAGCACAACCGGCGAAATCCAGCAGAAAGGGGCCAAGCTGTGGTGACATGTCCCAGGAATGTTCGCCTTGTCACGTAAGTGACGTAAGCACCATCATGCTGACAACACCTGTAAATAATTTTGTGAAGGTCACTGCAAATGCTCCTAAAATGGTGGTCACAGAGTCACACATGTCTGCTGCAGCTATTCCTACTGTAAAGTCACAAGGGAGCTCAAGAGAGAGCAGCAGTCAGACAACCGGGAAAGTGGCTAAACGCTCGACCTCAGTACAAAGCAGGCATTCTCCTGCAGTCGCCCGCGTAACACCGATACAAGGCTCCACTACAGGCAAGACACTTCTTGTGGTTCCACCTCAAGGAACAACGATGCCCATCAGTCCTGCTATGAGAAGAAGTGATGTTTCACCCACTGCCTCTAGCAAGCCAGTGGATGTGGGGAGGCCTGCAGGGAAGCAGGAAAGAGTTGCTGGAGGGGTGCAGGATGTAAACGAAACAACAAAGACCATTGGGTTTTCTTCTGGACAACAGCAAGACAAGGATGGCTGTGGCATTAAGATTTCAGACGTCATCAGCTTGGCTGGAAAAGAAGGCCTGACTTTTCCTGAACTAGCAGTCCCACAAGAGACTGAAGAAAATGAATCACCTGATGCCAGTAATATGAAGAGTGGTGGTGAGACCTACAAGAAGCCTGATACCAATGGAGATGAGGAAACCAACTCAAAACTTGAGATGCCTCCACTATCATCTTGCACGCTTAGTGTGGGGGCAAGTGGGTCAGATGAGGATGTTATCGAGCTTTGTTCATTCCAAGCAAAGACAGGGAATTCTGTTATTGGATCACAAATTGTGTTCAAACCTGCACCTGTTCAAGGCAACGCAAGCAGAAGTTCTTATGCAAGTTCTAAGGTAGATATGCTGAACAAGCTGAAGGAGGCCATCAAGGTACTTGAAGAGCCTACGCTTCAGGCTTGCAATTTGTTTACTGAGAAAGAAAAGGGTTGGCTGACATCTCTATTACATCGGGTCGAAAAGGATGCCCAGGTTTCAGAAGCAAGCAAGAGAGACGAACTATGTTCAAGTGGTCCGAATGTGGTGGCTGATAAAATAAAAACAGAGCCTGGAGTTTCGACTGATACTTTGCCTATAAAACCATACCAGAGGGACCATGAACAAGGTTCAAGTGGTCTGAACATGGTGGATGTCGGCAAGGTTCAAGAAAAGTCACTGGAAGTAGACAGAAACATCGAAATAAAAAGAGAGCCCGAAATTTCACCCGACACTTTGGCTCTAAAAGCATACCAAGGGGTCCCTCAACAAGTTTCAAGCAGTTTCAACACAACAGATGCAGACAAGGTTGACCTCAAATCATCACATGATCACAGCAGAGGAGTTAACGAAAAAGCAAAACCTGAACCTGAATCTCTGCACCACTCAGTGCCCAGTGCCAAGAGTGAGGATGCAACTGTGCAACAAGAGAGTATCTCTCATAAACCTCTCCGTCGTATCGTCATCACTTCAGATGAGCTTCCATCGCTCAGCTCTGATGAAGTGAAAAATGGACTTGAGGCATTCCTCGTTAAGAACAACATATCCAACAATTTTTCCAAAGATGAAATTATTAAGCTGCACTGGGATGGAAAAGATGTGAGCACATTTCACTTTCGAGGTATAGATAGCGAGGAGCTGCAGCAGCCACCTATAGGGATTGTAAAGACGAAAAGACCTTCTATTCTCAGGCCTGTGAAGGTGCCTCAACCTGCAGGGGGTATCGGCACTGAACCCTTTACGACTGCCACGGAGACGAGCAGCAAGGAAACAGTTTCTGAACCTGTGCTTTCTCAGGCTGAGAAAGTTGTAAAAGAGTTGATGGTTCCCATCGATGGGTCTGCAGTGCCAGCCAGCTTTAAGGCAGTCAAGCTCAACTGCCGCACAGATACTGGAGAGGTGGTGCAGTGTGTTGTCTTGAAGTCAATGAAGTTTATTCGTGTCATTAACAGTACCACACATCCTGAAAAGCAGATTGGCTTCTTGCCTCGTGTAATTCGATTCATAAAAGAAACAGGCGAAATTACTGATAAGCCTGTGAACCCACATCAACAGATTATGCCATTTCTGGCATCTGCACCGGCTGTGAATAAGTCTACACCTGTATGCACTGCTAATGTGCCCATCCAGAGCACACCAAGAACCTATAGTTCAAGGCTGACCAGCCTCATTAAATCTCCTGCTGCTGCTGCTGCTGCTGCTGCTATAGTTCCTGCAGAATCAGTCAAGCACTTCCTATCTAAAATGGTCACCAGCACTACGACCTCCAATTCACTAATCAAGCAACCAAAGCTCATTGCTCTCTCATCAGCACCAACAACGGGTTGCCCTGGCAGCACCATGCCTGTTACAGCTTCGAAAGTAGTTAGAGTCAAGCGCACACCTTCAGTGCCACTTGGGCCTCGGAGTTCACAGGCTGTTCTATCAGAAAGCGCAGTGCGTTTGCAGGCTGACGTTGCACCTCCAATAGCATCAAAGCCCGAGTCCTCTGCTGAAGCTGACGTTGCAGAGACGATATTTAAGCCAGAATGCCTGCTTGAGGTGTGCAACAATACATTGAAAGTTGCATCATTAAAGAGAGGAGGACTGAATGAAGACAGTTTGTCTGACACCTCCAGCACGAGCACCTCAGTTGCTAGTGGTGACTGTGTTCCGCCAGTTGTAAATAGAAAAAAGGAGCAGCCGCCAGCACCGAAGCGTCCGCCCCCCAAAAAATCGACTGTATTACGGGAATACAGAACACGCAGGCGAAAGAGGCAGTGCAGGAAACAAGACCCCCGTTTGGTAGCCCTAAGTGCCAAGCACAATGCAAACAACAAGAATGATAGTGTAAATGTGGCTATGATGTCGTCAAACTGCATTGACAGACCATGTGTTGTGAGCATGTATCACTTGAATGACCAAGTGCTTGCGAACGGCTTTGTGAACCTGACCACTGTCAAGCACGAGGACCTCTTTCTGTTGGCATCCAGCCCTGTGGTGAGGTTATCGTCAGACAAGCTGGTCTCAGTGGTTGAACTGAAGCCCCGAGCGTCGGCCACTCGGCAGCAGAGTGCAGAGGTGTCCAGCATTACAGATACAGACAATTTGGAGCGGCTGCTTAAGGAACAGCAAAATGAACTGGTACAGCTGCGCAAGAAATACAAGAAGCGAAGCCCTTAGCTGCCTTAGGTCTACCTTAAACAGACCAAAGTGTTTGTACAGAACAATGAAGCTGCATTGGATTTTTTTTTTAATTCCCCCATATGGCAGTGTTGTAGACGAGTGCCAGCCACGCTCAGTCTCTTTTACATGAGTGACTCGGTGGGTTTATATTTATGGTGAAAAGTATTCCTGCATTTTATTTTATTGTAGTGCACTATAATAGTGCACTAAAATAATAGTCACTAGTATGTTGCACTAGTTTGTAACATACGTAACTGCTGTGTGCATTGGCACATTCAATGTCACTCCCATCATTGTTTAATAAAGCGTTCTGATATCTTGTCCGAGTCGTTACTGCTTTCACCTTATTCTGCTCTAGTTGTGGCATCCTGTACCAGTGGCATAGCCAGAAATTTATTTCTGGCTATGCTAGGGGAGGTTCTATGCGGACAACTACCTTCTCCTCTCCCTCCATCACCTCTCTCTCTCTCTGTATATATATATATATATATATATATATACATATATATATATATACATATATATATATACATATATATATTAAGAAGTGCAGGCGCACGTAGAAAAGCAAAAACATTTAATTTTGACATTTCCGCCGGGGTCTGGCCTGCCTTCATCATGAAGGCGGGACCACAGCCTAAATGTCGAAATTAAATCTTGCTTTTCTACGTGCGCCTGCACTTTTAATTTTTGCAACACCGGATCCAATGAAATACTTTCGTCATATATATATATATATATATACTGTGCTTGGTGTCTTCGTATGATATGACTGAGAAACATTGGGCCCCTCTGTTTCCTTTCTTCTCCATATATGTATATATATATATGTGTGTGTGTGTGTGTGTGAAGGTCGTACACCACACAAAGTCCCAACTCCTAGGACTCCCCGGACTAGAATGCTTAAACAATGAGGATGCATGCTTTTCCATTACCGAAACAGCACTTTGCTTAATTTCTGACAAACATTTTTCATTGCTAAGGCGTGCAGCCACATAGCATCAAATTATGCTATCATCCTTATGCTATTTTTAAAAATGATATTAAAAACAAAACAAACATTTTTTAACGAATTGATGCATTTATATAATGCATATCGATGACCTAGCTGGTACATCGACTTGGAAAAGCGGACAGCGCTTTCGGCGTTGTGGGCGTGCTGTATTATTCTATAATAAAAAATACAGGAACTAAGCTTTGCACTAGAACTTCGATAGTATCATATGATGCAAGTTTCACTCACTTTCGGTGGCCTGCTGTCGACTTGTTTGAAGAGATGCTTGGAAGTAACTTGCAATCATGGTATTGTAGTCATCACGTGGTGAATATTGTTATTTGAGACGATGAGCAACACGATTGTTATTTAATCACACTCGGGAATATTTGAGGCAGACAGTTCGAAGAAGGGTTGCTTCCTGTTTATATGCCTTTGTGAACATTATGGCATCCGGTAGTTCGCAGTAAAATAAGGGCCAGTACCTCCGAGAGATTTGAAAGTGTCGCATCTCCTGACACAGTCTATTCTAATAATTGCCAAGACGTTAGGATTGGCTCTCCGCAGCAAGTAGGACGTGTTATGATGGGGTAGGTGAGCCTCATCTAGGCAGCTGGCCATGGCTTTCTGGTGTTGAGCGATTGGGCAGTGACAAGATGCTGTCCCTATGTCCATAATTATCAGCAAACTTCGTTCTTGACGCCTTCTATGGGTGTCCTTCCACCCCCCCCCCCCCCGCCTCGTATCCATCGCCCCACTCCCATCTTAATATTCTTGTCTGTTAGTCACTGTGTCATTCCTATTTCTGCGTGGACTTCGAAGCCATTCAACTACCTGCCCTCCCACCTGTTTGTTGTGGCGGTTTCTTAGCTTCCCTGGCCCAGCACCCCCATCCTTGACATATTCTGCCGTGCACAAATCAACGTTCTGTAAGTCTTTCTTGTCCCATTTATTGCCGTTATCATTCTTAACAGCGTGTACAAACTAGCCTAACAGCAAGCTTTTATAAAGTTTATTAACAGAATGAAAGTCGGACAAGGGAAGGAAAAAGAAAGTGTGAGGGGTTGTGCTTGACATTTCCGCCGGGGTCTGGCCTGCCTTCATCATGAAGGCGGGACCACAGCCGAAATGTCGAAATTAAATCTTGCTTTTCTATGTGCGCCTGCACTTTTAATTTTTGCAACACCGGATCCAATGAAATACTTTCGTCATATATATATATATATATCCTGTGCTTGGTGTCTTCGTATGATATGACTAAGAAACATTGGGCCCCTCTGTTTCCTTTCTTCCCCATATATGTATATATATATATATATATATGTTGTGTGTGTGTGTGTGTGAAGGTCGTACACCACACAAAGTCCCAACTCCTAGGACTCCCCGGACTAGAATGCTTAAACAATGAGGATGCATGCTTTTCCATTACCGAAACAGCACTTTGCTTAATTTCTGACAAACATTTTTCATTGCTAAGGCGTGCAGCCACATAGCATCAAATTATGCTATCATCCTTATGCTATTTTTAAAAATGATATTAAAAACAAAACAAACATTTTTAACGAATTGATGCATTTATATAATGCATATCGATGACCTAGCTGGTACATCGACTTGGAAAAGCGGACAGCGCTTTCGGCGTTGTGGGCGTGCTGTATTATTCTATAATAAAAATACAGGAACTAAGCTTTGCACTAGAACTTCGATAGTATCATATGATGCAAGTTTCACTCACTTTCGGTGGCCTGCTGTCGACTTGTTTGAAGAGATGCTTGGAAGTAACTTGCAATCATGGTATTGTAGTCATCACGTGGTGAATATTGTTATTTGAGACGATGAGCAACACGATTGTTATTTAATCACACTCGGGAATATTTGAGGCAGACAGTTCGAAGAAGGGTTGCTTCCTGTTTATATGCCTTTGTGAACATTATGGCATCCGGTAGTTCGCAGTAAAATAAGGGCCAGTACCTCCGAGAGATTTGAAAGTGTCGCATCTCCTGACACAGTCTATTCTAATAATTGCCAAGACGTTAGGATTGGCTCTCCGCAGCAAATAGGACGTGTTATGATGGGGTAGGTGAGCCTCATCTAGGCAGCTGGCCATGGCTTTCTGGTGTTGAGCGATTGGGCAGTGACAAGATGCTGTCCCTATGTCCATAATTATCAGCAAACTTCGTTCTTGACGCCTTCTATGGGTGTCCTTCCCACCCCCCCCCCCCCCCGCCTCGTATCCATCGCCCCACTCCCATCTTAATATTCTTGTCTGTTAGTCACTGTGTCATTCCTATTTCTGCGTGGACTTCGAAGCCATTCAACTACCTGCCCTCCCACCTGTTTGTTGTGGCGGTTTCTTAGCTTCCCTGGCCCAGCACCCCCATCCTTGACATATTCTGCCGTGCACAAATCAGCGTTCTGTAAGTCTTTCTTGTCCCATTTATTGCCGTTATCATTCTTAACAGCGTGTACAAACTAGCCTAACAGCAAGCTTTTATAAAGTTTATTAACAGAATGAAAGTCGGACAAGGGAAGGAAAAAGAAAGTGTGAGGGGTTGTGCTTGACATTTCCGCCGGGGTCTGGCCTGCCTTCATCATGAAGGCGGGACCACAGCCGAAATGTCGAAATTAAATCTTGCTTTTCTATGTGCGCCTGCACTTTTAATTTTTGCAACACCGGATCCAATGAAATACTTTCGTCATATATATATATATATATATCCTGTGCTTGGTGTCTTCGTATGATATGACTAAGAAACATTGGGCCCCTCTGTTTCCTTTCTTCCCCATATATGTATATATATATATATATAGTGTGTGTGTGTGTGTGTGTGTGTGTGTGTGAAGGTCGTACACCACACAAAGTCCCAACTCCTAGGACTCCCCGGACTAGAATGCTTAAACAATGAGGATGCATGCTTTTCCATTACCGAAACAGCACTTTGCTTAATTTCTGACAAACATTTTTCATTGCTAAGGCGTGCAGCCACATAGCATCAAATTATGCTATCATCCTTATGCTATTTTTAAAAATGATATTAAAAAACAAAACAAACATTTTTTAACGAATTGATGCATTTATATAATGCATATCGATGACCTAGCTGGTACATCGACTTGGAAAAGCGGACAGTGCTTTCGGCGTTGTGGGCGTGCTGTATTATTCTATAATTAAAAATACAGGAACTAAGCTTTGCACTAGAACTTCGATAGTATCATATGATGCAAGTTTCACTCACTTTCGGTGGCCTGCTGTCGACTTGTTTGAAGAGATGCTTGGAAGTAACTTGCAATCATGGTATTGTAGTCATCACGTGGTGAATATTGTTATTTGAGACGATGAGCAACACGATTGTTATTTAATCACACTCGGGAATATTTGAGGCAGACAGTTCGAAGAAGGGTTGCTTCCTGTTTATATGCCTTTGTGAACATTATGGCATCCGGTAGTTCGCAGTAAAATAAGGGCCAGTACCTCCGAGAGATTTGAAAGTGTCGCATCTCCTGACACAGTCTATTCTAATAATTGCCAAGACGTTAGGATTGGCTCTCCGCAGCAAGTAGGACGTGTTATGATGGGGTAGGTGAGCCTCATCTAGGCAGCTGGCCATGGCTTTCTGGTGTTGAGCGATTGGGCAGTGACAAGATGCTGTCCCTATGTCCATAATTATCAACAAACTTCGTTCTTGACGCCTTCTATGCGTGTCCTCCCCCCCCCCCCCCCCCCCCGCCTCGTATCCATCGCCCCACTCCCATCTTAATATTCTTGTCTGTTAGTCACTGTGTCATTCCTATTTCTGCGTGGACTTCGAAGCCATTCAACTACCTGCCCTCCCACCTGTTTGTTGTGGCGGTTTCTTAGCTTCCCTGGCCCAGCACCCCCATCCTTGACATATTTTGCCGTGCACAAATCAGCGTTCTGTAAGTCTTTCTTGTCCCATTTATTGCCGTTATCATTCTTAACAGCGTGTACAAACTAGCCTAACAGCAAGCTTTTATAAAGTTTATTAACAGAATGAAAGTCGGACAAGGGAAGGAAAAAGAAAGTGTGAGGGGTTGTGCTTGTTATACATTTCCGTGGCAAGCAATTCTCAAAATTTTTAGAATGCTTTTCTTGCAGCGTGGTCGACCATTCGGTCATGGACCAGAAATGAGAAGCTCTTCGACGACACGGAGGCCTCGTGGAGAGCAGCAATGCCTTCAAGTTTTATGCACATGCTTGTCCCATCTTTGTGCGTGGAATTTTTTAGCGCTTATCCCCTCTCACCAGTTGTGGTTAACACGATCCGAAATTAGAGGCGCTTCTTGAGGGGGGCCACAATGTTCTGTGCATGGGAGTGGGGATCACCCCCATGGCAAACCCCTGGCTATGCTAATGTCTCGTAGAATTTCTTATAACAACACCCCGAGGAAAATCTGGTACATAATCTCTACAAGTTCATTAAAGTGCACTGTGACCCCATGAAGTTGCCAAGTTATGAAAATTCGGCTTGGATTCGCTGTTGTGTTAAATATGAGACATGGCTGTGCAAGTAGCACATTCTTGAATAATAGGAGTGTATTTAAGTAAAAGCGTATGTAAGTGGTATTTTTGGAAACAGTACATCCGTAACATCTACAGTGGCAGGTTCATATACACTCATTGCGGGAATGTTTCAGGTTGCATTGGTTTTGCTGATGCAGAGTATGTGCTGGGTTTTTCTGCATGGATAATGTTCGTGCAATGTTGGTGATGTGCGCGCGCTGTCATACTTTTATTGGAAGGTGTGCTCGATGGCTACGACCAAAAAAACGAAGAAACAAGCAGCGCCGAATGAAAGGCAGATGGTAGGAAAATTTTTCCCCTGCGAACAATTGCCTCTGGGTAGCAGAAACGGGTCTGGAAGGCTATGCATTTCCAAACTGCATATGCCTAAAGTAATTGCAAGCCGGAAATACGTCCTGGCTACAATCTTTCAGGACGCATATATGGGTCCGACCATGGAGGAAGGAGGGAGCATTACGTCACGCCTTGGCAAGCGAACCAGCAGTGGGCTTCTTCGATTTTCGGAGTTCTGGCAGCCATCTAGTTCCGGAGTGTGCGGAGCACGCGCATTCCGTACGGGAGAGGGTGGCCCCGCCCGCGATGACTGCGCGCAGAGGCCGTAAGGGGCGCTGCATGCCGAGTGGGTGCATGAAAGCCGCCAAGCTCCTGTCGACCCATTGCTCCCGGAGCCTCGCCCAACTGCTTAGGGGATTTCATACGTGTGAAAGCAATAACGCCACCCTACGCGCTATAACGTTCAAAGCCGGTCGCACAATTCACAAGCCCTTAAGAACTTCAGCAGAGCCCTTAAGGCCTTGAGTGCCGAAGCCCGTCTAGACCAGTGCCCTAAAACTTTTTCCTCTGTGAAGGGGCGATTGTCCAGTTTTTCAAGCGCAGTCGCGAGCACTTTTCTCTCCACATTGTAGCGGGCACAGTCACAGGTACAAGTTCAAAGCTCTCTCAGTGGCATCAGCAAGACAACCATAAAATGATATGAGAAGTTCGAAACTTTATTGGGTATCAACCTTTCTATAGCCCTGTTTGGCCCATGCGAAGAATTAGCGAGGATGCTTCAACGCCCAGTTTACCGCGCTGCAGGAGCAAAAGAAGCACTGAACTCAAGAGCAACATAGGTCTAAAGGAACCTCGTGTGCCCATAGTTTCGCAGCCGCCCAGAAGGCCTCAATTCACATACAAGCCTGAGGAGCCTGCAGCGCTTGACGGCAAGTCGTCACAGAGAAGAGTGTTTTTTTTTTTTTTTTGCCACTATCGATCGTATTGCCAGCGGGATCCAACGGCGATTTGAACAGCCTGGTATGGAGCGGCTGATTAGCCTCGAGCGCATTTTGACAGACGCTTCTGAGGGTCGAAACTTCGCGGCAAACGACCTAAATGAGCTTTTAGGAGCACACGTTGCAGATTATGACATCAGCAGGCTTTCAGCGCAACTCGTGCTTCTCCCAACGCTCCTGCGTGACGAAGGTCCGGCCGCAAGTGAACGCATTTTACAAATTCTGCAGGGGAAATCTGCAGATATGCGTAAGATGATGGACCAGGTTGTCCGGTACCTGCAACTTGTGTTTTCTGTGCCTGCGTCAGCTGCTTCAGGAGAGCGATCTTTCAGTGCTCTGAGGCGAGTAAAAACATTTTTGCTCAATCGAATGACGTAGAGGAGGCTGACACACCTTCGCCTCCACGTGCACAAGAAGAGAGCTGCGGAACTGCATTTGGATGCCGTTATGAAAGAGTTCGTGTCTAGAACGGCAGAACGAACAGCTACCTTCGGCCTCCTTTGACAACCTCTCCTGCCCAACGCCTTCTTGTCATGCCAGCCAGGAAGCTCGTCAGTTTGCGATAGTATCTTTGTACCTAGTGCCTACTTTTTTGCCTAGTTGTATCACATTTGTGTAGTTATGTCAGTTCACATTTGCTTCACTGCGGGAGCGAATGCAGGAATATTAAAAATGATTTTTCGCAGCTTTCGAACCTGTTTTGTCATTTGCGCGGTCTGCGTAGGTTTTCAGTACTTCTGAAATTTCAAACCATCTTTAAAGTGTATAAGTGCAAATATGTGAAATTTATTACGGTTAAATTAATTAAGACATTAATAATTGATGTCATTAAAATTATGCTAATTAATGAAATAATAAAATGTAATGTAAATAAGAATTGACAAATATCGAAAAAGAAATAATAAACCCAACATACAAAAACAATACTTGCCCCTCCCCCACTCCCAAAAACGTTTCGGAGTCTCTGATCATGTGACAAGACACGATAAAGTAGGATATCGGGCACGCTGGAATTCGATTTCAGAATGTTTGTTTTGACTGGGGCTGCGGCTAGCGCATGAAAATGCACGCCGCTTGTCACCAGTGAAAAGCTCATGAGAACAATAAAGATAATATACCTGTGGCCATTACTCATCTCAACCAGTGGATTCCTTTAACATCAACGGATGAATTAGTCGGGAGTTATTTTTTGACATTTCGAGGGCGACGACGAAGAGCGCAATTGACGCATCGAGCAGTGAATTAGGAGGGTTAAGAAACAGCAGTAGCCGAGGACTGTGATGAAAATAGTTTTTACTTGGGCACAGCAAGAAGGCCGCTTCTATCGCTCAAATGTCCCGCGCACAAGGAGAGGCGCCGTCTGCATGCTCTCTTTGAGAGCGTATACATCCATCAGTCTTGGTAGTTTCCGCGTAGTTCACGGTGACTTCACGGCAGATGGCGACGTCAGACAAAGGCGCACTGGTGCGCAGCTAGAATTGCTTCTGGAAAGTAGGGAAAGCAAGGGAGACCGTATAGCGGAAGGGGAGGGACATTGGGTGGAGAAGGATCAGAAGGACCGTGGAAGACGCGGAGGGGGCAAAAAAAAAGAAGAAAGACGCTTCCCTCAACGAATGACGAGTCACTAGCGTTCAACCAATCAGCGTGAGCCTCCCGCGATACCCTGCCGCGCACCCCCCTCCCTATATCCCCCTCCACATCATCGGGGTAGATCGGCGAAATACTTTCAGCTACAGGCGACTTTCACTTCAAGCTCGGGCTTGTCGGCGCTGGGCCGTTGTTCTGTCAGTTTCGGTTTGCGTGGTCGCGTTTGCCAATAATAAAAGCACAAGTACTGTCGAGTGGGGAGGCAGAAGGACCTTCGCTTTATTTTATTTTTTTATTTCCCATTCGAAAGGAGCACCTAATGCCGTTGGCAGAAAGCGTGGTTGCTGTGCGCGTCTAGAGAACAGCCGGATAGGGCGAAAAAAAAAAAAAAAAGGTGTCGCGCGCTGCTCACTAATTGCGGTGCCAAACGAAACAGCACCACCGGAACCACTCCGCTTCGGCCCGCAAGCTTCGAAGAGTCAGTCAGTGATGGCTGCCATCGTCGTACAGTTGTCTGCGAACGTCTCTGCCTGTTCGACCAGCGTCGTCGTCGCCGACACAGGTCATTTGCCACCGGCACCAACGCTCAACTTAAGTGGCCAACTAGAGGCACTGACTTACAGTGGCGTGCTGCAGTTGACGTCACTAGAATCGAGAATCGTTAGAAATAAACGATGTCGTGTCCTCGCGTTTCCATGTTCGCCACTCCTTGTTAGCCATCGCTGTGATTCATTATAACACACTACCGTTTTAAATCAATTTGACACTTAGTAATATGAAAAGGTAATATCAGGTTGTCGTTTTATTATTTTTTTATTGGTGCCAGTATGCCCTTCGGCATAAAGTATAACATAAGCTTGTAACATGAGTTATTTAGTGATTAGTTGTATTATTGTTCGTAACAAACAAGATACGATCATTTTCCGACCTTCAAGACATTGATGCTCCCAACAGACTGTCATACGTACTGAATTTTGTAAATCATAGCACCATAACATTTCCTAATGCGCGCTATTAGTAAATTACACTCTTTTCTAGGTCATTTGTTTTTACGGCGACAAGCAGTTCGTACCGAAAATAGAGGAACTGCCTTCTCGCTGCATCTTTCTCCGCATCTAATTGCCTAACCAGTCTTCTAGTTAAGTATTGACGTTTCTAAAAGTCCCACCAATGGCAACTTATGTAAGCAGATTTACTAACATTTTTTTGTAATACTACGATGGATTCTCCCCCTCTTCCTATCTTTTTCGAGCGTACAGCACAAGCAATAAAACGAAGTCAAAACAACCAAAAGAATGGTGCTGGGCAAGGACGGTTTCGGATCGCTATTTCACATCCAATAGATAATAGTCATAGTATTTTACGGCATGCTATGATTTTTCTATAAAGGGAGCCTTCGCGTCTTTATGCATCACTCTGTATGAGCTCAGCCAAGTTTGTACAGTTCCCACTGTCTTTCTTTTCTTCGCTGATTTGTACGTCTTGTTTCGCGCTGCGCTTGTATATGCTTTGTGATTGGTTCTTCGTTTTTCATTTTTTTTCAGCTGTCGAAGTATACCGTGGTCTGCAGGAACGAAATTAGAGGCTGCCTACGAATCATTGAAATACTGCGTTTTCGTCGTTCTTTTCGAAGTGCAAATGTTGAGGTCAAATGATCACCGGTTCATGTGATCGAGTGCCTTACGAATTGGAGTAGGCAGCGTATTGGTAGTCGCGAAGTCTCGATGTAACGAATAACGCGAAAAAAAAAAAAAAACGAACGAAGCAGGCTGTAACAAACGCTCTGGTCATATGAAAACGCCTACGGCTCTATTTCCCGCCTCCTTACATTTTTCTTTCGGTCCTCGTCTAATCTTACGCTGGTTTTTTGGAAAGTTGGCAAGTGTTTTATAAAAATCCTCAAAGGGACTTCGTTTGTACCTTAATTCATTCTGCATTCAGATGGATGGCAGCTTCGCCTGTCTGACTTTATCCCTCGCATTAGTCCACCTCCAGCTTGTAAGTTTCTGCGGAACTTCTAACTTCTTTGGTGACAATGTAAACGTCAAAATAGAGAACACGAAACCATTCATTCATTGATTCATTCAATCATTAATTCAATTGCGCGCATCACAATGCTGAAAGAACCATAGAAAGGGAGCGTTAAAAGGAGCTAGACGCGAGTAATTGAAAACGGAAGCCGGCCCCGAGAAATATGAATCTGCTCTGGCATTGTGCCTTTTTTTTCGTTGCTTGCCCTGCGGCACAGATGTTTATTTAAATAAAAGCGTGCATGCCATCCTCATGTAGAAATTGCAGTGGTGCGGCTTAGCGAACTTATCGTCCATGAGCCAGCGCCTGCGTATGTTTGCGAAACTGAAGGCTAACAAGAATTCTCAGAGGTACTCTTGACAGCTTAACCAGTGATTGCAAGAAACTGGAACTGCGTCATTTTGTGCGGTACTGTCGAATCGACTCCTAGAACGTCCATGTTTGCCACCATCAAAAAATAAATAAAATAAATGTACGACTTTCCTAGTGCAATAAAAAAGTTGTTAAATAGAGTACGATTATTTATTACAGTTTTTCAGCAACTACCGAGGTTACCGCATCTACTAAATAAAAAAATGTACAATAAAGAACAAGCAAGCACTTGCTCTTACTAAACTAGTAGAAAAATTCAGTGTAAGGTTGCTGAAAATACCTCTAACATTCAGCTGCGGGATTTTTGCATGGGTGGACGATCTCTCGGTGTGATTAGTAAATTTATTTTGCAGACGAAGGGAAGCGAGTGACATGCTAAGAAAGGTGCATGACTCGACACCTATTACGATAGGTGTAGTGCAGCCAATGGTCAAAATGGAGCATATCAGTGTTACGCAACAATCGAATACGAATGGATGTTCGGCGCGAACTAAAGGTGAGAGTACGAGCTCTGTCAGGCACATGCTCATGGTGCACAGTACGGCATACGGAAAGGCAGACGTGTAAATTACGGGCACAAGTAAAACAGAAATTACAACACAAGCACCGACTATCAACAGAAAAATTGTTCAGCGTCGAAAACATTTGGCAGCAACAGCTCCAGTTGAGCGCTACATAGTGCTAAGCATTGTTTGTATAAAAGAACGCTCGTGAACCGTAGTAATTCAGAAAGGAAACCGTACACCGTAGGGTGGTGAAGCTGATATGTTTATGTGACGTCGAATTGTTAGAGATTATTATTATGTACAATCTTCGAATTTTGCATTGTCAGAGCATGTATAATTATGCCTATGTACATCACTTGAAATAATTACTCAATGTCCATCGGTGCGCTGATGGTGGTTTCGACCTTGTCTTGACCGGTGACATCACTGGTGGTTTCTGTAGTGGATTCGCCGGTTAGGGCGGAGCAAGCCCAATGTGCGTCATCGCTGACACCAATGCGCATTTGTGGAAAGAACACAGATTCGCTATGCCTAGAATACGAGAGCGAATGGGTCAGTGATAAGTGATCGCATATTGCTTCATCGGCGCTGAGGTGAATGCATCGGCGATAAGTGATTGCACATTGCTTCATACCGGGTTTAAAGGTGACATTGAGTGCTATTGGGGCATTTGAGAGCAGCTGAGAGCAATTGCCGGCCTTGATCGCCAGGCAAAACCCGCCTGTTGCTACAATTCACCAACACCACAGCTTTAAATATAGTCCTGGTTGAGACGCTTTGTTAGACTGCACTGCTTTCGGAATAGGCCCATGGAAACGGTCAGACACCCGGCAGGAAAAACCGGTCTACGTTCGACAAGAATTCTCCGCTTTCAAATATCAGGAAGGCGCGCGCCTAAATGCTCTCTACGCATGCTCAAGGAAAGGCAGCGCCATCACATCAATCATGAACACATGCGGGCACACCTTTGAGCACGCTCATGTAGGTCTTGCGTCTTCTTTTCCGCCATCGTGCGACCCTTGAGTTGATAGCCGCGTTTGTGTTTTCATTGTCGTTCAGCTTGTGTCCGCGTTTTGCACGCCTACCTTTCCCTAGCGTGAATCTCTACCAACTCGCCGAGCAAGAGAGAGAAAAGGACAGGCAGGCCATGTTGCACCTGCTTTGCTACCCTAAAGTGAGAGGGAAGCGGGAAAAAATTGCGATATAACCAAGTTGCTGAGAGAGAGAAAGAAGTTTAATGATACGAAATGCAGAGAGGTTGGTCTGGGGTATATTCCTCTAGCCAGCTACTCTGCGTTGGGGGAAGGGGAAAGAAAGAGGAAAGAAAGAGGCGCACGATGGGTGACGATGACAACAAAAGGAGGATGTAAAACATATGGCAAGCAATTTGGTATACTCAAAGCCTACAGTCCAGACCTGTACTTTTTAAAAAGCCCAGTAACGTCTGGATGGCCTTAAAACTCGACTGAAAGTCTGGCCAAGGGCCTAAAATAACGCCATCCGACAACGGTGGGCTGTCGAGGCGCCTAAGGTCATTGCTCAACTCTCTTGGGCGAGTTGGTACATATTTAGAGGGTAGGAAGCAGCACAAAATTTGACGGGTACGAGGGAGGACAGACTGGTGCTCTGTTGTCCCGAGTGCAGTACAGGTTCAGTGAAGCAAAGGGACACCCAGATTTCTCCCCAAGGCGGCAGAGATCGGGCTAGTTGGCATTAGTGATGTAACTTCATAACGCGTAAACAAAATACAAAAAGAAGGCATATGTATCGTCCTTAGTTTACGCGCTACGAAGTTACATAAGATAACCTTGGCCCGAAATTGTGAAGCTTTTCTTACGGTCAGTACTGTATCTGTCTAGTTAATACGTCAATCGCTATCATGACTGGTCGGCACGTGAACGCCAGTCTGCAAAGAAATGATGCAGGATAAGTTTTGCGAGAGTCTTTTCTGACGCGTCAGAATATGGGGAAGTTCGCAGATACAGAACGCGATGTCCAATAAAGTTGCGGAAGGTCGAGATCATACATAGCAGAAGTTAAAAACAGGACTCCGGGATAATTGCAAACAACAAAGAAACGAGCAAGCAAGCAAAAACAAAGCAAAAGAAAAATAAAATTCGTTGGTCCTTCCACTCCGTAAAGATGGATATCACCATCACAACAAATGGAGGGTATACGTGCCCGTTCACAGTTCTGAACGCAGGCCCCCCAGTTTTCCCTTGATTAAAGATTCCTTACACGCACCGAAAACTCTAAATACATCAAGGTAGGGTGATCTTCATTCAACACTTCCAAGGCATTGTGTCGCTGTTCGTCGGAGCGGATCACACTGATGATAGAAAACTTGTCGAACCACAAACGCTTGCGTTAGATATCTGGTAGTTTGCTCGGCGGCGTGGTTAGCAGCATCCGCCTGCAACTGCCGCTTAATTCCGATTCTTCGAAATTAAATTGCTCCAAAATTAAGCCTGTCCGTCACGTAAGACAATGAATGGCTCATACTCCCGTCAGCGCGGCCTTCCCATTACGACGACAGAAGAGAAGTGAAATCCTAAGCTGGAATGATGAGCCGCAACGGAGCCAGCTGTGGAAGACGACGACGAACGCGAGAGCAATGGTACGAGCGCGTTCGCGTGGCTGCACCGAGGGGCGCCAACGTTCCAGCTGTGGAAGAAGATGACGCTCGAGCCATTTCTGATGATGATAGTTTCTGCGAACAGACACGGGATAGACACAGACAAGCTTCGCTTGTAAAAAGAAAGGCCCCATGCAGGACAAGCAGATAGTCTTTTCTCTCGTTTTATTGCGATAGCAATTATATGGACACTTCAACCGGATTTCTGCCGTCGCCGTCGTCGTCGCCGTCGCCGTGAGGTTCCCTATAGATAAAATCTTCGCCGCGCGCCGTATGCCCGAGCGGAAGCGTGCGAGGACGCGCGCTATCACGGAGAGCGAACGCACTCCATCACCCACGAGCAAGCAAGGAAGCGGGAAGCTAGCGCCGGAGGGAGCGCGGGGTGGGGGGGGGGGGCACTTCTACTCTGCCAACAACCGCGCTCGTCGCTCGCTCGCACCGTCTCTAATCTCCACACGGCTCTGACCTTTATGCGCCGTGCATTCGCCGCTCAGTTTCCGTTGAAGCGATATACCGCACGTACCTTCGCCCGCGGTGGCTTATGCGCTCGCTGCCAGCGTTTTGACAGTCGTTGTTTGCAGTCATTCAGTGTGATCTATTCATCTTTGTTTGTGCGCGCTCACACCACGCTTGTTCATTCAGTTAGTAATAGTCGGGCCACATTTTCCAACGCACGCTACACATGCAATGCTGCCCGGATCGGCAGGGCAGCTCTACAGGTGTGTCCCTTCGCACGCGCTGCCCACGGGAAGCGCTTCTCATCAACACCACCGTTTCACACGCGCCTTCTCGTGGTCATCGAGTCTCTTTTCATGTCGGTCTACTTACGCCGCAGCACACCTGTTTACTTAATCAGCTCATGTTTACTACAATTCATATTGCTACCAAAGCCGCTCACCTTACTTCGTATGACATTGCTGTGTTGCTATCGCATTCATTGCTTCGCCCTTAGGGCGAAACTGTGACATTTTTTATTTACCGCGACAGCTGCATGGGGGCCACGCTTTTACGGTGATGTGGTGTTCGCGGGGCGTAACACGGATCGTTTAAACGAATACAAAACACGAGGAAACTGTTAAAGTGAGTACAGGTTTCGAACCCAAGTTTGGGGGTCCGACTAACAGTGTTTCGGCGACTATATAGACCTCTCTGCCAAGGTGACCCACCCCACGAGGTGATTATTATGCTGGTTGTAGTGAATCGTCGACTCTGACTGTTATACGTCCTCGCATCTGCATGCTAAGAACGCAATGGATCACATGTGGACCGGGCATCGTGGAAAATTTATTTCTAAAGAACACGGAAGAAGAGAACGCCGCAGCGGTGAATAACCAAGAAAGGAAAAAAGACAACATATCGGCACAGCGTGTGTGATCTTAATGAGTTTCGGGAGCATCTCTTCAGGCAGGCCAGCAGGGGCGGCGCCAGGATTTGTTTATTGGGGGGGGGGGGGGGGGCACCCACGTCAAGTGAGTTCCTTCGGGGGGGGGGGGGGGGGGCAGGCAGGTGGGGAACTTATGCGTTGTGTTTTGACTATGTTTAACTCCCTTCCACTTTCCTCTTATTTTATAAATGTTGAAATCAATCAATTGGAAGTCCGAGATAAATCGTGTTACATGGCACCTACGCTTCGTTCAGTCGCTCAAGACTCCAATACACATACACGGTGTTCTGCTTAGATAAGTGCAACGTAGTAAATATCCAGGCTGCGCATGTTCAAAAGATGTCAATCATTGTTCAGCCCAACGCTTCTGTGCATTACAATTTCTCCCACTATTTCTGAAGGTGTTTCTTATTTTCCTATATTTTTTAAAATTGAACTACCTGAACTTCGTTGTTATTCGGCGTGCTTTCTTTGCGTCATTTAAGAATGAAAGCAGGTGAAAAAAAAGCGAACATTCATTTGGGTATGTTCAACACACTCTTCCGAGAGCACAACAGGGTTGCGATGCGGATACAAATTGCTCGATGTCTAAAATCATTTGAACAGCTTGAATGGGCTGAAGGCGTTCTGAATACATCAGTCTGAATAAGTTATTCCAGCAATGCAGTAAGATATAAATTAAAAATTTGCACATTTACGCAGCAGTGCTCTTGCTAAGAAAATGAAAATTTGTATACGACATCGTACAGCACACACATAAAAACAGTATTAAGTAATAAAAAAAGACAGGTACCCAGCAGCAACAAAATAACATCAGTTATCTAGATCACAATATAGCTTTCAAAGAGTAATTTCACAGCAGGAGAGAGAACACCACTAAGCAATGTGCATATCAATGAATTCCAACTTTGGTAAAGACGCGCTAGATTACAAAAAAAACAAAATTAAACACCCTTGTGGCGCCGGCTGGTGATTCTAAACGTTAGAAATAAGAAAATAATAACAAGGAGATGTACGGAAAATAGGAAAAGCTAATAGAATAGAGGAGAGAAGTGCAAAAATAGAGGACGCAGAATGCATTCCTTATGAATATTTCTGTCAACATTTTTAGACAGTTTTTGGACTATTGTTACTGGAACCTACCAACAGTCAATAGAAATCTTTCCATTGGTCTTTAGGCTTCCTAACAACTCCCTAGTAATGACCTAGAAGCAACTGGCCACCAACATTATTTAGAAACATGTTCATAGGGTGTCTGTAGACTTCCTACTAACTGTCTAGAAACACATTTCTTTATACCTCCTAGTAACATTCATTAAAGTTGAAGCATGTTCATAGGTTGTCAGTCGACTTCCTACTAACTGCCTAAAAACACGTTTCTTTAGACCTCCTATTAACATTCAGAAATATGCTCATAGGCTTTGTGTAAACGTCCTATTAACAATTTACTAGCGCTTTCTTTAGACACCCTAGTAACATTGTTACAACAATTGGCCACCAAACATTGAATGGAAACATGTTTGTAGACTTTGTCAGCATCCTACCAGCTTTCTACTGACAGTTTTTTAGGCCTATTTATGACTGTGAATTATTTCAAACATCCTACCAACATTTACCTTTAGACAATCTAGAAACATTGTCCACAGTTGGTCACAGTATGTGAATAAAAACATGTTCAACGCTGCTTACATATTTATGCTAACCTGAAAATTTATAACTTTAGATCACCCAGTACACCAGCATACCACCCTATAATGCTCAGAGCCGCAACTATTCATTTCATTTATTGGACGCTGCTAACGTCTGTCACCTTATGTATATGTTTACGGGATCTTGCTGGAGTATTGATAAATTATCTAAGCTCTTGACGCGATGTTCAGCTGAAGCCACAGGTTGAGAAAGGAGCTACTGAAAATAAAGCTCTAACAAATTGGAAGCGTTGCGAAGATAGCATCACACATTTATTACATTATTCAAGCAGTCAAACTTGGGAACCGCAGAAATGAGACTGTAGTTATGCGAAGCAGCTTCAGCATTCTGGCCGTTAGTTGTAGTTGCACCTTAGCTATAATGCAAATGTTTCTTTTTGTGAGCTTGTTGCTGTGAGATGCTTGGCGTTGTATCCAGAAAAAAAGGAAGTGAGTAGCTCTTAGGCAAGAACAAAGAATTAGTTCATAATCATACATTATTTACCCCAAATTAAGTCATCGCGACCTGTCAGAACCTCGTGTTTGTACGCTTCGCGTTTATAGCCACTTCATGCGAACCGCATGATGCGCAATAGTTCAAGTTTATAAAAAGCTCGTTTTTAAAACATTTCACGTCATTGCATTTCGCGCTCGTAACAACAACCTGCCAAAATGCGGTATAAGAAACTCAAATAAAAAATATGTTTATGAAAAATGATAGAAACACACATACCCTTTATTATAATTTGGAGACAGAACTTCGGCGCAGTGCTGTCTTGAAAAGCTGCCAAAGAAGTTGCAGAAACGTTCACATCACGGAACGAAGAAAACGCTGTCGCCTTCGCAAGCACGGTGCTAGTTGGCTATTTCAGTCAGAAATTACGCATCCACGTGTGCCTGGAAAGTCCTCTTGTATTGATGAATCAGCCACAACACAGCATAAGCACAAGCAGCAGCCAAAATAGCTAAAGACTGATACAAAACGCGACTAAACACTCCTACATCGCACCGACCGTACCACGCCAGCGTAGCAAAAGAAGTGGTATCGATGACGATGGGCTCCTCTTTGACTCGACTCGGACCACGTGCAAGTTTGTGCGTATGCGCGAGAGAGGCTTGTGAGATTTGTTCCATCCACCAGCTCGCCTTAACCACCGCCCAACCGCCATCGTCGGGTTCATACGCCGGCAGAGGTCGACGATGTCCTCTATGTAGCTGGGGAGTGTTTCACCAGTTTGCGAGGATGGACTTCGTAGGCGTTGTTCAGCGCGAAGTTTGCGCACGCCAGGGCGGCCGAAAACTTCTTCCGTTTTGAAGCTCGCGCGGAAATCTCTCGCGCGGTTTTGAAATCACGCGCCGAGATCGGCTTCGTGGTTCTTGAACCACAGCCTTTCGACGCCCGATAAATACTAAATCGCGTTGTTGAGCTTGAAGGGGTCGTCCCATTTGCTGGCGTTGCTGGCTCGTTCATACGACTCCAGTCAATCTCCAACGTCTTTCTCATCGGTACCGCTAAAGATGTCAGGATTCCGCTGACACTGGGCACCGGCACATACGATGGCATACGAGCAGGCAACGTTGGCAGCGTGTCTCAACCAGAGCAGCTCAGAGAATCTCGAGCTCGCGCCTCCTGGACGACTGGCGATGTGGCTGCAGCGCCGGGCATTCCTCTTCACTACAGAAGTATCATGAAAGGGAAAAATTGTCACTCACCAAAAGGTAACACGAAGCTACAAAGGAAACCCGTAAGGGTTTCTCTGTAATAGACACTTCGCTGTTGAGGAAAAGTCGTCCTGGTCCTGGATATCTAAATATTTTACTATAATGCTCCACTCCTCTGTTTCTAATGGTTCTATCCCCAGTGCATGGACGTTCGCGAAAACAATACATGTACACAAGGGTGGAAGTACCTACGATGCTACGAATTATCGTCCCATTTCACGGACGAGCACTTGATCTAAATTACTCGAACATGTATTAGCTAAGCATCTACTAGAGTACGTTAATGGACATGATCTTTATCAGCCGAAACTCGGATTTTGAAGTTGATTGTACACAGTTACTCAACTTAAGGAAACTGTCTACGGCCTTTCTGAAACCATTGGAAGCCGCAGTCAAACCGATAGTACATTCCTAGATTTCGCAAAAGCATTCGATAAGGTTTCCCATCTCTTTAAAAACAGTGATCCCCTTGCCTGTGGGAAATGTGGCGAGACTCTAACTGCTCCACGTCTTGCTTGAATGTCGGGAAGTAGAAGAGCAAAGAAAAAAAAGTCAGTTCCTTTAGCATACATACAACGTATTCCATTACATCCGGCATTGTTTCTCGGCAAAGACCGGCTCTTTCACATAAAATCATTGCTAGGCTTTTTAAATGATATTCGTCTACTAAATGTTATACACCTATGCGATCAGTAGCACGGCCTCGCAATAGAGGCGTATGTTGCGACATTAGTATCTTTAGCACACGTCTCCAGGCCCTTGTACACAAGGGTCCTGGTGAGGCAGTAGTGCTGCTTTTGTAAATTATCAATAACTGAATGTTTTAAATTTGTATCATATTGTACGCCGATGTACAACACAAGACGTGGGATCAGGTTCTACCGTACGTAACATTTGCGTACAACTCTGCCATCCAGGAGACGACGCGATTCACGCCGTTTCGTCTTGTCTATGGACGTGAGGTTCAGACCATGCTGGATGCGATGCTTCCACACGATTATGACGCGCTGCTCACCCCTGACGCTGAGCAATTTACGCAGTACGCCGAAGAAGCTCGCCAATTGGCACGCCTACACATCACGCAACAGCAGAGTGTAGATGCACGTCGCTACAATCTTCGCCATCGCCAAGTGGAATACCACCCGGGCGATCAAGTTTGGGTGTGGACGCCGGTGCGCCGCCAGGGGTTGTCAGAGAAACTGCTCAGTCGCTACTTTGGACCCTACAAAGTGCTGCGTCGCGTTAGTGACGTGAACTACGAGGTTCTCCCGGATAGTGCCATGTCACCCCAGCGTCGAAGGCAGCACTCGGAGATTGTGCACGTTGTACGACTCAAACCTTATTTCGCGCGATAGTGCGACAGCGTCTCAACTTTATGATGTACTTTATTTTTCTCTCCCTCACCCCCCACTTGTGCTTACTTTATGTTCCTTCCCTTTTTTTTTCTTTCCCTCTACCTACGTCGACCAGCGCTAGCATCGGGACGATGCCCGTTTTTTTCACAGGGGGAAAATGCCACGAGGTCTCGAGCTGCGGCGAGCGCGAGCCAGTATTCAGGCAAGGAGAGAAGAAGAAGAGGTTTTTCGTTTTTTGGGGTCAGCCATCTTCCTGGCTAGTACTCGTCTCTGCCGGTGCAGGACTTCTTGCTCTGAAGGCCTTCTGTTGCACGTGACAATATATATACATAGCACACCTCACTTTAGTCATTGTCATAGTTTTATTCCAAGTGCATACATGTTTTACGCATCTATAAAGCGACCAGTTTTAGGCCTCTATACAGCCGTGATACATCTACTCAGCGCTAATTATCCATCAATCATTCTACACCATTTCTTGGTGCTCTTTGGCCTTACCTGACCCTTGCGCCAGTAAACACTATACATCATCATCATCAAGGTTTCACATCCAAATGGCAAATGTCGTTAAACGCGCAAAAATATGCCTTTATGTCGTTAACTAGAAAGAAGAATGCCGTAAGCTTTGACTATCACGTAAATTACAACTTACTTGCAAATGTTCAAGAGCACACATACCTGGGCTTAAGTTTCACTACATATTGACCCTTTTCGCGGCGATCCCGCGGACGCTGCCATGTTTGATCACGTGGTGACGCGTCCACTGCTTGCCTCAACTGCCTCCGTTGCCTCCTTGTTTACAATGGAAATGTATGACGCCGGCGCGGCTTAGAAAACCTCTGTTTTCGGAGATATCGTAGACGGTGACCAAGTGGACGACACAAAGCTTTGATCACAGCTTCAGAGAACAAGCAAAAGCGCTTTCGGAGCTAATTAAGCTATATCCAAACGGCGCAAGCAGCTTATATGGTGCTTGTTCTAAAAGTGGGGCTAAATATGTATTCCAAGCTATCCAAACATTCCGCTCATGAATTCAGTCAGGATTAGTGCGTTTTGCTCTTTGTTCTTTATTCGGCAAATATTTTGAAGCAATGGCTTGTCTGTTTCTGACTCAGTGAAGTTCCTCGGTGCGGCCACTATCTGATTATTTTCTGCCTAATCGCTCGCGGGTGTGCTCAGTTCCGATAGATTTGTTCTTGCTGCGCACACGGCTTGAAACGTAGCTGTTTTGTACATTGTAATACCGTGTAGCAAATATATATTACAGCTAGTAACTCGCCCACTTTTGTGGACCGTCACGAAACATTCAGCTTGGACCACTCGTGCGCCATCGGTATAGTCCGTCATTTATTGTGCGTATACAGTGCGCATATATCAAGTGTGCGCACATTCACTTATTCTTGATACGTCGGCGATAGAGTGGGCGTAAGTTTTCCTGCCATTTGGGCCAGATGTGTATATATAACATGCGCAAAACTTACAATGACAGGAAGCAGCGCTAATTCCTTTGTCATTGTTTAACGAGTGGAACTCATTCTTGCCGACGTTCTGGCGATGAAACCCTTTTTCTTTGAAGGTTAGTGATACAAGGCTGGCGGATGAGCAAATTTCTCTATCCTCGAGGAAAGCCGTACATCCCGACGTGCCGGTAACACGTTCGGACAGTTGCAGCAGCGGTCCGCGAACTTGGCCACACAGATTCATTCTATTCCTTAACATGCCAGTCACTATTTTTGCAGCCAACTACTGCACACGTCTTCAATCCACATGATTCAACCTAGCATGATTGGAGCACAGTGTGTTAGCGATAACTCGGTTGCATTTCCGACAGCTGATCGCACAGAAGCAAGCTAGAAGCGGTAATGGTTTCGTATTCGTGCGCGGTCGCGTGAACTATGGTCGCTGAGGAGTAGGGTGCCTCGATGCCAGCGCCGCCGTTCAGGAGGGAGGCAACCCCGCTGGCGCCGCCATATTGAATCACACGAGCTCAGACTCGGCTACGCTTGCGTTCATAAATAGTGTTACTCGCGGCGCACTTCCTAGTGCTTTGCCATGCTGAGGATTTTTTTATCGGTATCGCATCTGCACATCTTTATAACCAATAGCCGTTAACTCGTCGAAAGTCGAAGACGTAAATGTATGGCGCCAGGAACATGCCCCAAGTTGCCTAATTCAATCACATTTAATATGCCGTGTGTATGTTTGAAATACGCACTATTTTTTTTGCGCTTCGATGCTTGGTATATAAGGTTTGCGACCCCCTGTGTGTGGAAGTTTTTCTTTTTCGCTGTTGTATTTTGGTTTACACGTCACGCCTCCTTTACCGTAGCCAGCCTCTCGCGCACGGCGGTTAGTTTCCCTTGCGTTGCGCGGGCTCTTCGCGTTCGTTGCAATTATTTGACGATATCTACGCGCAATTTTGCTTTTTTTGCCCACAAGACTGTGTGCTGACAGGATTAAGCTGGTGTAAAAATAACTGCGATGTGAAAATAAGGTTTAGTTAGTGTTGTAGAGAAAAATGTAACGTAACTTGTCTGTGTCAATCTTGCGTAGTACACACAAGAAACCAAACGATGCACAAAATAAATTTACTTAGTAATGTCTAGTACAGCCAATCATGAAAGAGTCAATCATGAAACATGAAAAATTATATGTACTGTGTGGCGCCTGAAGGTTATGTTGAAAGACGAGATAAAAAAATCGCAAGGTAGGCTCGACACACACAATTCGGGATAGGGAGAGTTTTTTTAAAATTTACTCATTACATGGAGGGGGGGGGGCTTTCAAGTGAGTACATCAACCTTATTACACACAATATAAATCGAAAACAAGAATACAAACAAGACAACGCAACCGCGGGTAATATTAATCAAGATATCCAGCCAGAATACGTCAGCTACCATCGAATACGTCGCATCAGCCAAACACATCGATGGCGAGTACAGAACACTTTATAAATAACCATTAGAACACTGATAACTACATTGAAAAAATAAACAACACTGCATACATATCGCGTACAAAAACCTTAAATGAAACTAAGACAGTCAAATACAGATTAGCAATGTTTTTTACTTCGAAAATATAGTCCATGATGATGTAGGGCTGTTGATTTTAACAGACGGCGCCCATCCTGTCGATTTCCCTCGTACTGGTCCTCTTCAAAGTGCTTCTAAGTACAAGTAAAACAACAAAAGTGATTATTGATATGAAAAGTTGCCTTGTAAATACAGAGAACCAATTACAGTGCTTAAAAATAAATTTTCGCAGAAGTAATGCTGTATTACCTCGCTTCACACGTTTCGAAGAAATGCACAGGCTTCAACAGACACCATGCCAGAAAGCGCTGAAACATTTTGGTCCCATGATGCCCCTTAACTTTACTACACCTGGGCATACCGTGCACAGGCATTTAAAGACCATCACAGTACCCACTACGATCGGGAATGAGCACGAATGACCATCGGCTTACGAGCACCACGCTACAAATATTCGTCTAAAAATCAGCTATATAACGTAAAAACCTGAGATCCGCAAGATATCTGCTGAGAAATCAGAGAAAATCACAATGCTTCGCTTGCCACGTACACAACAGCCGCCCTCCCCAGAAGAATAACTGTGTTCTTTAGTCCCAAATAACCAGTAGCGAAAAAAGAAACTGAGGAAAAAAAAAAAAGAAACGAGACACACGATGTGTGCTTCCCGTGAAAAAGTAAAATAGGTGGTTTACATGACGATTTGTAGCTAATGTAAGACTATTTCGCGGCGAAGCATTTTCGTCAGTCCTTAACATAAGGGTACTACTACTCGCATAGACTGCGCCGATCAAAACGGCAAAAGCCTATGCGACGTGCGCTCGCAAACCATAGGCATCATCGCAACATCGGTGCAGTGCTTAGTTCGTGAGCGAACGTAACTACGTGAGCGAGGATCAGAGAATACTTTCTTATTTAAATGAAAAACACGCTGCGATAGTCTAAACTTTCTTGACACTTACCTCGCAAATGTAGGAGCTATCCGTCGCCTTCCAGTGATACCGCTTACTTGGGCTTCCCATCTCTTCCTTCGCTCTGTGTCCCGGGGGAAGCGTAAACAACGAAGCCCTTTACGCGTCGATCCGGTGCACTTGGGAACACAACAGCCCGTCATGTCGACTCGATGCACTTGACAAGCTTGTCATTCATGCGGCTGAACACTGTCCAGCAAGTAGAAGCGTCAGCGAAGCATCCGCGCGCACTGTGTCTCGAACTAAGCACCGGCTCCAAGCAATCGCAACCGCTTGCTGTGATTCAAGATGGTGTCGCAGCGAGAAAGCGGCGGCGCGGGGGCGGTCAAAGGATGGCACCACCCTGAACGGCGGCGCTGGCATCGAATCACCCTACTGAGGAGAGATATGGCGCGCCGCCGTGAGCGCCATCTCGTTTCTCTAAAAGAAACTGCGCCGCGAAAAGGGTCAATATCATGCATGCTCCAAGTCCCTAAAAGCGCTGCGGTCCTTAAAACGAAACCTTCGTGGACACAAATCCAGAAATCGAATGTCTTGCTTACAAAACAATTACAAGGTCTATTGCTGAGCACGCGAAAATTGTAGGGGATCCATATACTGTTACCAATCTTCGCAAACCTTTAACAGTGCAGCGCCTTAATGCCAGATTCATATTCACTAAATATTGCACATTTTATTCCCCGTGTGAATTATGTAAACGTGACAATCTTTTATCACTGAAGTTCTCGGCTCAAGTCTCTAATAAAATATTTATAAGCGAAGAAACGTAAATGGTGATAACTACTTCGAAATCCGTACCAATGAACCATCTAGGCACCGTAACAGCAGGCATATATGTACCTCTCCCTAGAATAGGCAACGTCTGTTTTAAATTTAGTCAACGTGTCACGCTGCCTGATACCGTTGTAGAGGCCTCGACACTAAGTGCTTTTTGGATTGTGTTAGCGTTCTGTTCAACTGCCATGACCCGTAGCATGTTTTGTCTCCGTGTATGAAAAACGGCCATATGCTCGGTTGTGTCTCCTAGCTATGCGCACTATGTGACCTGACGTGCATATGTCACAATTGCCAAGCTGATAAACAGGTGCATCTGCGCCTTCCTATCTTTTTGGTGTTCAGTCTGTACGCGACAGGATGTTCATTTGTACTAATTTTATGTACTCTTTTATTCCCTTCATTTCTTTCTTTTCGCTTTCCACTGCTGTAATAGCCTCAGTAATTGGGCTGACAGTATTAATAAACGAATGAAGTGAAAGAAAGTAGAGAGGCCAGAAGCAGTGCGTTGCTGCTAGCTCTATCTCATTGAAATTCAAAATATCAGTTTTCTGCAGAAATACACCAACTAAAGTGGAAAAATAATAAAAAAGGACACTTTAGCACGCCTGAACTCTGATACCTGCAAAAGAGCAAGAAAAGACAGGAGATCTACAACTAACGGGAGTAACTGCATAAAATATTACCCAATATGATGAGCACGTGCCCGTACTAATAAGAAATGTATTCAGCTGAAATGAAAGCACTATTAAAAGGCCACTAATGACAATGACAGTGAATAAATGCCCTGAACGAGAAGCTCGTAGCCTAACTGTTGGCTTTGCTGGGCATACAGAGACAGTCGAGCCACATGACGGCACACACTGCGCGTGGTATAACACTTTCAAAAGCCTGTCTGAGGTTTTCTTTTTGATATGTCGATACAAGCACCCCTCACTCCACCCACGAACCGACGGATGAGCGAGCAGCACAGGTGTCCTGTTAAAAGCTGGAGCCTACAAAATGATAAAACAGCAGTCTTTGCCTTTTTTTTTAGCGTGGTTAAGAGCTCCGGGCAACACTAACTGGAGCATCTGCGATGGCGACAGACTCGTAAACGAAAGAGGAAGTTTAACAACCGATGGCGGGCACCTTCACAATCTCGAACGCACTGCGCAATATCGTAGGGGAGGAGCGTAACGCTGTATATAAGGGGGAACCACGGCAAAACTTTCACTCGACGTGACCAGGCGCAGCCGTTCTAGCCGCTTCATCCGCACATCTGGGGTACACCAAAGGTTCACGTGCACTTGAGCGCAGAATGCCGGATCTAAAAGGAAAAGTGGCCCTCATAACTGGTAGGTGCTGATATTGACTTTCACTTAACGGGTAACCTATTACTAATAATCACGCAACCATTCAGGGCAAATTTACGGATAGTAAATTTTGCAACACATATACTATGGGCAACACGACTTATGTCTCACACGTAATCAGTTACATAATTAATAAGGCTTGTAAGTATGCATTTATACTACGTCAAGACTACCGTGAGCGCGGAAATTACAAGAGAGGTAACGTGAAGAAAAATGTAAATTTCTTAATTGGTCAGGAACGGATCAATTCCTTAATTGATCAGGCTTTGGCATTCTGGTAGTTGCTTTTTAAAAGGGATTAAAAAAAATTGGCCGCATATCTGCTTGGCTCCAAATAACGTCGAAAAACGATAGTCTTCTGCCACCCCTAGTACGTAACACGCTCTCTTCTCCCCCCTCCCACGCCTCGCGCTCTTCCCCTCCATTCTCACGCCTCCCATGATGGATGCAATGGAGGTTTTGCTGAATTCATTTCAAATTTCCCGCGTTCGCCCTGCTTTCGCGCCATCTGTTGGGACCTTTTATTACTGTTGGCTTAGAGCCGGCTACAGAGCAGCGGACACCATTTCAAACGCGTTGATTTTTCATTTATTAACATAAAAACCAGTCCCATGTGTATTCTTAATTAAAGGAATGCTGCGGATCACGGTTATGTACATATATTTTGCCTTAAATAGGCCTGAGGTTTCCTTTGCGCTGTATAAGGTTGACGTGTATGACCCTGTGAAACCAGTGCTAGTAGCTTGATTGGTTTTGACCAGACGACTGAATCGGTTTTGGCCGGGCGGTTGAATGGAGTGACAGACAGACAGACATACCGACGAAGTTTTTCGCGTTTAGCTAGCCCAAGAAAGACTGTTGTGTTTAATAACTAGTTACAATCTTCAGCAATCAAGTTTAACGGGGAATAAGGGCACCTTCACTCGGCTATAACCACAACAGGTTAGTCTATAACTTTTTATTTTCACACGTAATGGCGATTCCTGAACTACCCCAAAACAGCAACAAAGCCGTTGAAACTAACCTAATTGTGGCAGCTTCAACTAGCGCAGTGTTAGCTCGTAAGAAACGCCGTGATTTAGCTGCGTCACACTCTAGTTTGATAATCCGAGAACCAGTTACTTTGTTAATGCTGATAAATGGGTTTCTATGCTAATATATTCGGAAAATTAATCTAAAAGGTAACTCAGACTTCAAACAGGCAATTGTGCACTTTAGGCGACTAAAAGCTCATAGCATTTAGCGACAAAGTTGCTAAGCAGCCTACACTGATAGGCAATAGCGCAGAAAGTGAGCTTGGCCGCGGGCGCTCGCAAGGCGGGCGCTGGAAGGGATGACAGCGAGGAAGATGATAAACAGCAAGCCCAGGAACGGGTGCTGTCTCTGTTGTGTCTCCTTTACACTGTTACAATATATATATATATATATATATATATATATATATATATATAAGCATGCAAAAGACAGCATCATAATGATCAGAATAATAACGTGTACAAAAGTGCTGTAAATTTTGAACTAGTGCAGAACATTTGGCGACACCGTAGTGACCTTCAATCTTACCATGACGTCATCGCATGTTGAGCCGACAGTTACCTGGCTTCAATTGTGTTGCGTTTGACGGCCCCTCTTCTCTCACTGCTTTCACAATGCTCTAAGGAGCTCCATGGCTAAATGACTCAATCCGCTGCGATACCCCAGTCGCCGTGGCGTTGCATTGCGGAGCTGGAAGTCGCCGGTGTGATCACGGCCGCACTATCCACATACCGGTAGGGCCAGAATACAAAAACGCATGCGCACCGCGCATTCGGTGCACCCGTTTAGAAGCCCTAACTGGTCAAACATCATCCGGACCTTCCTATACAGCGGGCCTAACAATCAGATGGTTGTTTTGGCATGTAAAACATAGGAATCTAATTTGTTTACTTGATAAACAGCAAGTTTATCAACAACATATAAAATGACATGGAACTACCGTCGTATTGTTCTGGCTTCCAGATTTCACATAGCTCTCTATAAATTATCAAACTTGACCGAAACCAGGTGATTGATGGAAAAACATTTGCGCTGCCGCCGTGCGAGGCGACATTGCCACCGTGGTCGAACGTGATTCGTCCGCTATTTTTGACGTCATCGTGGAGGCTTTAGAAGCAATACTTCAAAATACATATAATTGCTACTGAACCTACTTTAATTTTCATCATAAAATGATCAAAAGCCAACGCCTAACCTAAAAGGGCTTCTTCATTTTAACTTGACAGTGACCATTGGTTAGTCAGGTCTAGAATTTCTCTCAATTTGAAGAGAGAAAGAATAAAATTAGTCAAGAATAAACAGGCCAACCTAGACGCAGTAAGGGTAAAAACAGACCAATTCAGGCTGGCGCTCGCACACAAATATGTAGCTTTCGAACAGAAAGCTGTATCAGATAAAACAGATCAGATAATACAGATGAGATAAAATTTGCTTAACTGTCAAAACTGATTAACAAGGCGAAAGTAAGGGATATTCAAAATTATAACGTGGAAAAGATTGAGGAAGCAGTAAAATATGGACGCAGCATTAACTCACTAAGAAGAAAACTTGGCATAGGACAAGGCAAGATGTATGCACCACTGAAAGATAAGCAGGGTAATATCATCAGTAATTTCGATGACATGGTAAAAGAAGCGGAAGAATTCTATACTGACCTGTACAGTTCTCAGAGCAGTCAAGCTATACTTTCATTCGCAGTAGTGATGAACAGGATACAGAGGCTCCTATAACTAGTGATGACGATAGAAGGGCCTTGTAAGACATGACACGGGGAAACACGGTTGCAGATGATGGAATAACATCGATTTAATAATAGTCGATTTAATAAAAGATAGAGGAGATATTATGCTTGAAAAGCTTGCGGCCTTTTATAAGCAATGCTTCGCGACTTCAAGTGCACCAGTTAACTGGAACAATCCAACATTATACTAATCCATAAGAGGGGAGACATTAGAGAATTGAAAAATTATAGGCGCATTGGCTTGCTTTCAGTACTGTATGAAATATTCATCAAGATAATTTTCAATGGAGTCAAGGCAACACTTTAATTGAATAAACTACGAGAATAGGCTGGCTTCAGGAAGGGATATTCTACAATGAATAACATCCATGTCCCCAATCAGGTAATCAAGAAAACTGCGGAGTACAATAAACCCCTCTATATGGCTTTCATAGATTATGAAAAGGCATTTGATTCAGTAGAGATACCAGCAGTCGTAGAGGCATTGCGTAATCAAGGAGTACACGAGGCATTCGTGAATATCTTCGGAAGTAACTACAACGATTCGACAACTACATCGGTTCTCCACAAGAACAGTAGAAAGATACATATAAGGAAAGGGGTGAGGCAAGGAGACACAATCTCTCCAATGCTATTCACTGCATGCTTAGAAGAAGTATTCAACCTCTTAGACTGGGAAGGCTTAGGAGTGAGGATCAACGGCGAATACCTCAGCAACCTTCGGTTTGCAGGTGACATTGTCCTATTCAGCAACAATGGGGACGACTTACAGCAAATGATCGAGGACCTTAACCGAGAAAGTGTAAGAGTGGGGTTGAAGATTAATATGCAGACGACAAATATAATGTTCAATTTCCTGGCAAGGGAGCAAGAATTAACCATCGCCAATCAGCCCCCAGAGTCTGACAGGAACACTCAATTTAGGTCAATTACTCAATGGGGACCCTGATCATGAGAAGCAAATTTACAGCAAAAATCGGTTGGAGTGCATGCAGCAAGTACTACCAAATCCTGACTTGGAGTTTACCACTGTCGTTGAAAAGAAAAGTGTACAATCATTGCATTCTACCGGTGCTAACATATGAGGTAGAAACTAGGAGGTTAATAAAGAAGCTCGAAAACAAGTTAAGGGCCGCGGAAAGAGCGATGTAGCGAAAAATGTTAGGCCTAATTTTAAGAGACATGGAGAGAGTGGCGTGGACCAGAGAGCAAACGGGAATAGCCGATATTCTAGTTGGCATTAAGAGAAAGAAATGTTGCTGGGTAGGCCATGCAATGCCTAGCAGGGATAACCGGTCGACCTTGAGAATAAAAGAACGGGCACCACGAAAGGGAAGTGCAGTCGAGGACGACAGTGAACTAAGTGGGGTGATGAAGTTAGGAAATTTGCAGGCTCAAGTTGGAACCAGCTAGCGCAGGACAAGGGTAATTGGAGATCGCAGGCAGAGACCTCCGTTAAGCACTGAACATAAATACAGGCTGACGATGATTTTAACTAACTTCCACCACCGGAATACTATTTGACCTTAAACACGTTAAAAACTGCACTAAAGGTGCTTCAACTTCGGGACAAACAGTATTATTGCGGGTATTTACAGATGAGGTAGCGTGGCTAAGCGACAAGTGCAGTCAATCTATGGATGTAAAGCTCCAGAGATTCAACCACAACCGGAAACCGTAATTGTCTGTTTGGTTTTGTTCCGAAATGATGATGTTACTTTCCGTGCATGACCGCATGACCGGTTCACGTAAAAATAACCTTGTTTTGATTTGTTTTCGGTACATTTCCTGTTCGATAACTTGACTTCAAGGCCCTAGCAAAACCGCCGTGCGTCGAAACTTGAAGCGCCTTGACCTGCCCTATCAGACGGTTTCGTTGGGGCGCTGATGCGGCTACGCGAAATTTCAGTGAGGTGAAATGTGTGAACGGCGCGAATTAACTAGCACTGGTTAGTTAAGGAAGAGTAAAAGCGGTCGCGCTGTGACAACCCTCTATTCAGTGTATGCTGTAAGAGCCGGTGTCACGGGAGTGGTCTGATCAAAGTGTCCTGCCACGAAACTATTCTTTTTGTACCCGTGACCCACTGTGCCGCTACCTTCTCTTATCTTGGTTTATTGTCTAACGCTATCATTACTACGGCTTGAGGTGTTCTGTGCAGCTGTACGCCAAGGAGGCACACAATTCAGTCAACGCTCTCCGGTACGTCTCTCTATGCTTTGCTGCATACACTGAAGAACGAAAATTGGCAAATGTTCAAAAGATATTGCTGCCAACACATGCAGACGACAGCGATGAATGTCGGTGCAGGTTGCACAGAAAATGGTGCACACTAAACGTCGGCACGTGATTTAGGTCAGTCACCCACGTTGAAGCAATTTCGCTCAGTTGCTGTCCCTGACCTTCGCTTTTGGGGGGCATATCTACGGAAAGTTTTATTTGCCTGATGTCGGGCACATCTGCTGCCATATGGGTAACGCTATGGAATCGTAAAATGCGGTGTACCCCTCTTTGTAGCTGCAACGTTTCGTACAATTTATTATTCATTGTATTATCGAAAGCAAGATACCGTGAGGTGAACGCTGCGTTGCGGCAAAAAGTTGTTTTCCCAACACCTGCGCACTCTAACACCACACACACGTCACACACACACACCACACACACAACACACACACACACACACACACACACACACACACACACACACACACACACACACACACACACACACACACACACACACACACACACACACACACACACACACACACACACACACACACACACACACACACACACACACACACACACACACACACACACACACACACACACACACACACACACACACACACACACACACACACACACACACACACACACACACACACACACACACACACACACACACACACACACACACACACACACACACACACACACACACACACACACACACACACACACACACACACACACACACACACACACACACACACACACACACACACACACACACACACACACACACACACACACACACACACACACACACACACACACACACACACACACACACACACACACACACACACACACACACACACACACACACACACACACACACACACACACACACACACACACACACACACACACACACACACACACCGCACGCACGCACACACAACACACACGCACACACACATACGCACGCACGCACACACAACACACACACACACACACACCCACCCACACCACACACCCACAACAAAACCATAATACAACGAAACGGCGCGTATTAGTTTCTGCGATTGGAAACTATTGTGTCAGATCCTCACGCAGTGTGGAAAGTCTATGTTAATGGGCAGCATGTTGCTCTCGCAACACACGTGAATAAATGTTTTTTACAATGCTTACTTGGAGCGGCACCAAGTCTTGCACAGTCTTAGTAACTTATGGGGAGAACGGCAAGGGCTCATGTGTCAACACGTATTTGTTAAATGACCGTGCCTGAAATATACACTACTTCTCTAATCCTTTTCTTAACGTATTGATGTGTTTATGCTGCGAATTCAGCGCGTTCACGTTGAAAACACTGGTCGACGTTGCCAATCTGGGCACTACCTTGAGAAGGGTGAGAACAGTGGCCGATGCAGACTGAAGTAGTAGATTTAGGCATAGATCTTAAAACTGTGAAATGCCCTAGCGATCACATGACCCACGGCCGTGCGCGGCTACAGCCTCTACGATTGTCTCAAAATGCCGCCATTTTCAAATTCGTCAATATGGCGGAATTTTTATTACGTCCAAAATAGTACCAATAGAAAACAGTAAAAAATATAAGTACTCGAGATCGACAGCAGCCTAATGAGGGGAAAGAAGTGTGGTAAACAGAATGGAATCATAGCCTTCACTGAGCGAGTGTTGGGCTACATAAAAGTGAAGAATTCGGCAACACAACATGGAAGTTGGCTAGATGGAAATTAAGAATAACTTGTCAACAGAAGCAGCCGATTGTGAAGAAACAATTTAGGCAAAAACAAAAAAAAAATGAGACCGGAGCATGCATTAGCGAGGGGCGTTGGTCTGCTTAGAAGTGAGGAACTATATAGCCATAACACTATTGTGACGGGGTGACAACAGCCGGTGCAGAACTTGTGTAATAGCGGGTCATCGGGTCTTGTTTAATGCCTGACCTTTGAATGTATTTTCCGTCCTTAAATTTCTGTTGCGCTTTGCTTTTTTTTTCTGAAGATTTTGCGCCCAAGTAAATAGGAAAGAGAAATGGTTTCATGACGTCGCGGAAAAGCATTGGATTCATGATTGAGGAGTTCGGGGTTCGAATCGCGTTGCGACAACCGTTTTTCCTTTTTTTCCACGTTGGAGCATTATAATTGTTTTTTACTTCTGCCGTAGTTGCTCTTTTGCCATAAGCTTCGCCACCGTGCCTAACAGGGAGGACTCCAGTCACGGAAAGCGAAGCTACCCGTTGGGTAGCCTAGGGTTAGGGGCGCCGGGCTCTTAGGTATAGGTGCTGCTTTAGCGGCAACAGAGCGATACATAATGACTCGTTCTTAAGCTGCTATTGTGCGCCCCAGTTAAATGGGGCCAACCAGAGACAATCTCAACTCTGGGAACATAGTATGCGCGGGAATAAAAATCCACAGCCTTTCCACCTTGTGAAGAGGGAAGTCCAGCCAAGCTGGCAGTTGCGGCTTCGCGTCGTTTTCTTCCCCATTAGCGCTTCTGTGAGCATTGGCGCTCCTTCAATTCCCGCTCTTTCTCCGAGCGAACAACACGCGTCCATCCCATAGCGAGTCCAAAGGGAAGCTGTTAATAACAGCGCTGGCGATATGGCTACGTCACGAGACAAGGGGCACAACGATTGGTGGGAATTGCCGCCGCCGAGTATCGCGAAACTTGTGAAAGAGGCATCGGTGGCGTCGAGGAGTATAACAATGGGCCATCCATCATTCGTTTTGACACCTGTGCTTAGGCACCTAATACATAAACCGATATACATCCGCCGCCCGTATATATTGCTACAAGCTATTCGAAGCCGATGATGTTGACACCTCGATGTATAGTGGGAGGTACCCATAACCGCTCTCTAGCTGTTTGGAAGACTGCGTGCCGTGTTTGATGTCAGTGCGTACCTTAAGATGTGTGCCAATCTGTGCTCTCTCTCCCTATCTGTCTTTTCGTCCACATATCCGCTCCCCAGAGCAGGGTAGCAAACTGGGCATGTGTCTGGTTAACTTCCCTGCCTTTCATCTCTTCTATTTTTCTCGCTTTTCTAGAATGCTATCGATGGTTCTCTCTGTTGTCTGTTGTTACCAAATCTTGGTAATCTGATTGTATGCGCGACGCGAATTGTGTAGTAATAGACAGTTTTAGGACGGCGCTCGTAACCAAACGCAAACGCGGTACGTGCGCAAAGAAGTAGCATTGTCATCACTGCGCATGCTGCGAACGTCACTGGGTTTGTGTGCTTTACGTGCGCTGTGATGACGTACGTTATTTGACGAGTTAGCAATTTGGTGACATCCATGGCTCCCGCTTAAGCGTCAATTCTCGTCATGGCTACGCACTAGCTCTCGTTGACTGTCAGCGACTAGTAAAGTGAGTTTTCGCTTTCTCTAAACACACCTGATACGTTCGTTATGAGTGCATAGCGCAACCAATTTCAGACATCGTTAGGCGTTTCCGCCGTCCCTATGCCTAAACGAGACGCGTCCGCGTAATAACAGCAGAATGGTTTTTAATGGATTGCCTTGACTTGTATACGTTTGACACAAGGCACCAGAGAGCGCTCCGTCTTCTAACGTCCTAACGTTCTAACAGTCATAGGTAGGGGCACCACGTAGATTTTCAAGGGAACAAAAAAGATTGAGGAGATGTGTACAAAAATTCCAGATAAAAATGTGTATATGCTACCTGATTAAATCGAGCAGCCTAGGTGACTATTTGTCACCGGCCCGTTTCAAAGGGGGTGCCATTAAATCATCCTTCCTACGTTTCCGCTCGCGCTAGTTAAACTAAATGTCTAGAAGGGACGCGCACCGTAACGCTGCGGAAAGGTGCTTGTGTTTAACGTACACCCAACAACAAAATATTATGCACCATGAAATCTGAGAAAAACTGAATATCTCCGCAGCCTCACAACGAAGCCTGGTTTATGCATTTCGGGCCGCGACTAGAATATGATAACATTGCTAACAAAGAAAAATTAAGATACTCAGCGGATGCTCAGTTATCAGTTCTGCAGTCTACGTGTCGGCCTTCGTTTCTTTCGCGCTCTACACGTGAATCGTATCTCGTCCTAAGAATCAACGCTCAATCATTCATTCAGTTAACCACCTTGTACGCCGAACTTTTCTGCTTTTTTCTTAGAGCCAGTTGCTTCATATCGCAAATTAGCACTCTCGCTTGTACGCTCACGCTCACACAAACACCCACCCGAACACCGCAAGTAAGTCTCGGGTCTTCTTTTCTTGTTTAGCGTCAAAACGTGGTTGACTGTTTTTTGTTTTAAACCTCTCAGCAGATTATCTAATTGCGACGTTTTGATGGGGTTCGATCGCGACTCAGTAAATCCGACCAGTAAATATTCTGGCTTCACCGAACCAAGCACAGCGCATGCCCTGTTTCGCGCTTTTTTTTTTTGTGCGAAGCACATTATGCGCCCGGGCTGTCGGCGTATGCTGTTCTCGTCGTAGTCACGGTAAGCAAGCGGCTCGTGCTCGCGCTCGGCACGCGCTCGTGCACACTGCTACCACGCTCGTCGTCGTCTTCCACATGCCTGCGTTGCCGCTCATCATTACAGCGTAGCATTTCACTTCTCTTCTGTCGTCGTAATGGGGGAGGCTGCGTTTACGGGGTTATGAGCCATTGCTTAAGGCAGTATGAGGCCATTAGCGGTGCATCACTGCATGGTTCGCACCTCCGCAGATTTCACGTCAGTGGAGCTGCATTTCGCTCAATGGGTCATTTGACATTTACGCGTAAAATTTCATTCACCGCTCAAACCGAGCCTACGACTTAAGTCGTGCCAACTGTACCAACTAATAAAAACTAATACAGTAAGAAAGGCGTCCATAACGGACAAATTTCTGAGGGAGTTAAAGAAAACATTGATAGTGTCGCTAATACTTCATGGTAAAAGACATCATGAAGCTTGTCCTAAAATAATGCAAGTGACGGCTTGGCCACACGGCGAACTTTATATACAGGATGTTTCAGCGAACACTTTCAAAAATTCTTAAAGGTTGCTTGCAGCAGATAGCACCATTCTAGTTCATGCTCTACTCGAAGAGGCGGACATTACTTCCACAATAAATTGAAATGCATATTCGAATAATTAACATAAATTCACTAATTAAGTTTTTAACTAATTATCTCATGGTCCACATTGTAATTTACAAATTGTAGCCGTGGAGTTCGCAAGGTGGATCCACTTGGAAGGAATTCTCGGGATGACACCAGTTTCGAGATAATAGTTCCCGAACTTTGCGGAGAAATGCATTGGCGTTCCAGTTAGGTTCTTAACAAGACGTCTCCTTTTGCATTGAAGCACAAAATTAACTGGAACGCCATTGCATTTCTCCGCAAAGTTTGGGAATTATTATCTCGAAACTGGTGTCATCCTGAGAATTAATTCCAAGTGGATCCGCCTTGCGAAGTCCACGGCTACAATTTGTAAATTGCAATATGGACCATCAGGTAATTAGTTAAAAACTTAATTAGTGAATTTCTGTTAATTATTCGAATATGCATTTCAATTTTTTTGTGCAAGTAATGTCCACCTCTTCGAGTAGACCAGCTCATTAACTAGAATTGGGCTATCTGCCACAGGCAACCTTAAATAAATTTTGCAAGTGTTCGCTGAAACACCCTGTATATATATATATATATATATATACATCGCGCAGGACATTGTTTTTTGCTTAAGACCGGCAAAGTGACTAAGCAATTTCTCGTTCTTCGATAGCTGCCGCAACTCGATTCCTAATTCATGGCCATTCGGTCCTACGCTGTTTCTGTGCGCCACGCTTTTACATGAATTTCGCAGAAGATACAAACAAACAAAATCAGACACCTCGTTTTCGGGCTCAGAGCGCAAAAAAAAACAAAAAAAACTTCAATTGTATTTTTTAATTACTCGCCCAGCATCCGCTTATCCGGAAACCCTGACCCGAGGGTTCCATTCATGTCATAGCGAACTGGTAATAAAAACCGATAACATACATAAAAATGGTCAGTCAACTTCCGTTGGAAAACAAAGGAAAGTACATCTTTTTGTTCTTTGCACATGTTGACATGATCTAGACAGGATGATACTAAGGATACACTGAAGAGTTCCACAAATGTAGGAGTGTACATATAGCGGCAAGAACGCTCATGTAATTTGCAATATTAGCCTTGTTGGAATAACAAACGTGCTTGCGCTCTGATTTGAAAGTCTATCAAGAGCTTTCCTAGAAAGAGAAAAAAAAAAGAAGCCGAAATGCATAAAGACAGTGATTTTCACAGAAAAATTTGCGTAGCTTGCACCATCGGCGCAAGGCTAAAAAAACAGCGGATCTGATCGGTACCTAGCACTACCGAGTCATCCCCAGCATTTTCCGGAATTTATTGTATATCGATAGACTATCGATTAGCCATTGATTGGCTATTGATTGGCTATAGCAATGTATTGATGACGTATTTGGGGTAGGCTAAGAACTTCTAAGTCATCCCCAGCATTTTCTGGTATTAATTGATTATTGATTAATTATTCATTAGCTATTGATTGGCTATTTATTGGCTATCGATTGGCTATCGCAAGGTATTGGCCACATATTTGGGCTAGGCTAAGCACTACCGAGTCATACCATCCTCGAGCTTAAACACCTTCGCTAGTTCACAGGGGTATGTGTCATTGCGCTAGGACCCTTTCTGCACTACCGCCAGGATCGGCCCCCATTTTCTGTTCGCTCTGCACGGACTAACGGTCGGCTTAAACACTTCCGCTGTTAAAATTGCAGGCTATCAGGTGTAACCGAACGATTTTTACCAAACGAAGCAGTAAAGCCACCTCTGCAGTTCTGACGACTGAAAAAGTGGCTTGCTTAGCCACTAAGTGAAAAGTTCTGCATTCAATCCTTGGTTATGTTCTTTCTCGGTGTGAGCGCAAACGTCTACTACATCACGTATACAGCTGGTACGTAAAAGAAAGTTGACGCAAATGCCAGTAAAGCTTGCAGCTTTGAAAGACGAGAGACTGTTATACAGTACGGTAAAGTATCTCGACGTAAAGTAGTCCATAGGCATGCACATAAGGCATTTTAAGATCTAAAACAGCGGTGTTGGGCTGCTGAGCACGAGCTCGCGGGGTCGAATCCCGGCCACGGCGGCCGCATTTCGATGGGGGCGAAATGCGAAAACACCCATGTACTTAGATTTAGGTGCACTTTAAAGAACCCCAGGTGGTCCAAATTTCCGGACTTCCCGACTACGGCGTGCCTCATAATCAGATCGTGGTTTTGGCGCGTAAGACCCCATAATTTTGAAGATCTAAAACCGCAAATACTCAAGCAGTCATAGCCGTATCACGTAGAAGAGTATAATGGGCATGGCTTCGTTACTCTCTCGGTAGCGAAGGAATATGCGACCGCGTTTCACCCTTACGACATCAAAGTTTCTTTTTCCTTTGTCAAAGCTCGCGCTGCAAAAACAGTTGCTTGTTGTCTCCGCTGCGATTCTCTGAAAAGGATGGAACTGGAATCACCTTTATTTAGCCAGCACTCGTACATCTACCTCCATCCGCCAGGAATCCCGAACAGAAGGCGAGAAAAATTTGACGAATTGTGGTGGTCTCCGTCCCCGCACAGCTAAGCGGTGGACTGCCAAAGCCTGGGTACGTTGATGGGCAGGTATTTTGAGTTTACTCGCCAAATCACATGTAACAGGGACAAGCTCTTCATTTGAGTTTTCGGGAGAGCCACATATCTGTAGATTTGACGGTCGGCGATTCTCTTCCGCTTAGTGTAACTCGGATTCAGCTGCACGTTGACCGAGACGACAACGTAGTGACGGTGCATTCATGTGCCACCGATTATGCTAAACTAGTGACACTTTTCGTGCAAAAGAAGACGTCAAGCGCTAGTCTTCAACTTTGGCATTCAGCTTTGCTAATTCCGGTTTAAGAGCAAGAAGCTCGTCTATATTAGCTAGGACGAGAGGAAAAGATTCCACTCTCGTTAATGAATTCGAAGATGGCCAACGTTTCAGTTACTGGAGCGAACTGCGGGGAAAAGCTGGTTTGATCTGCTTCAGAAGCAGGAGACGAGCGGCTAAGTTTAAAATGCCATTTCACGCGCTTAGCCGAACCCATGGAGGCAAATGTTATTTCTGTGGCACCTGAGTAGTCTGGCCCCAATTGAGGAATTCCCGGGCAACTGTTGTACTTAATGAATTTTCCATCATCCGCAACATTTTCGTGGCACAGAACATAGTTTGGAGACATGTTCAGCAAATGCAGCAATAGCAGTTTGTGGCAAGATAACAAACAAGCGGACATGCAAGGTGTTTCAGCGAACACTTCCAAAAATTTTAAAGGTTGCCTGTGGCAGATAGCATAGTTCTAGTTCATAAGCTGGTCTGCTCGAAGAGGCGGACATTACTTGCACAAGCAATTTAAATGCATAATCGACTGATTAGTTCACTAGTTAAGTTTTCACTAGTTCACTAGTTAAATTCACTAGTTAAGTTTTTAACTAATTACCTTATGGCCCATATTGAAATTTACAAATTCCAGCTATAGAGTTTGCAAGGAGGCTCCACTTGGAACAAATTCTCATGATGACACCAGTTTCGAGATATAAATTCCCGAGCTTTCCAGTTACTTTTCCACTTCAATGCATAAAACGACGAATAAATTAACTGGAACGGCATTGCACTTCTACGCAAAGTTGGGGAATTACGTCACGAAACAGTTGTAATCCTGAAAATTTGTTTCAAGGCGATCCGCCTTGCGCACTACACAGCTAGAATTTGTAAACTGCAATATGGGCCATAAAGTTCAAAACGTAATTGGTGATTCTTTTTAACTACACCATTATGCATTTAAATTTTCGTGCATGTAACGCACAAAAAGCTGGTCTACTCTTCGTGTAGACCAGCTAATCAACTAGAATTGTGCTATCTGCCACAGGCAACCTTTAAAAATGCTTGAAAACGTTCGCTGAAGCACCCCGTATAGCGTAAGCCACTTCACCTGCCGCAACAAAAAAGGATAAGTAATGCGCTCAGAACTGCACCGTTCAGTAGGTTGCACGCCTCATTGTGTCCTGCTTGCCGGTACTAAGGTGCACCACGAAGTGTGACCCAAAGTATTCTTGCAGACGCATACATGCGTGGGCTGTAGAAGAAAAGTCCCACTTCTGCACGAAAGGCGAAGCATCGATTTGTGATAGCAAATTAGTAGACAGCTATACAAAGTAAGGATAGTCGTTTTATCTGCGGTATAAACTTGTAAACATTTGCTTACTAACTAAATTAGCAGGCATGGTGTCACGCGCGCAGAAGCAAACATGAACACATCACTCGATGACCGCGGAAACTCTCCTTCAAAGCGTTGGAGAGTGGAGGCGCGGCAGCAGCAACGAGCGACTTGACCTTCGTTTTGCCTCTCGCTTCAAGGCGAGCTAAGCGTCGAGAACACAGCGCACATGAAGCTATGAGCCCTCGGTGCACATAGACTTTGTACTCATCGCAGATGGCTTTCAAAATAGGGCCCGAGCGGCTGCGCCAAAAACAACAGCCGCCCTAGTTGAAAGCCCTTCCCTCCCTCACCTCCGCCCGGTGCCTTGCGCACGCTCGCACGCTTGCACGCTTTCACACCCACATAAAGCAACGTATCTTAGTAACCTAGCCAGTAACCAGTAACCAAAGCATATCTCAGTAACCTTCGGTTTGCAGATGACATTGTCCAGATGACATTCAGCAACAATGGGGACGAATTACAGCAAATGATTGAGGACCTTAACCGAGAAAGTGAAAGAGTTGGATTGAAGAATAATATGCAGAAGAAAAGCATATTGTTCAATAGCCTGCCAAGAGAGAAGAGAAAAAAATATACAGAAGAATAAAATTGAGTTGGAGTGCATACGGCAGGTCTTGCCAAATATTGACTGGGAGCGTATACCACTGTCGTTGAAAAGAAAAGTGCATTCTATCGGTGCTAACATATGAGGCAGAAACTTGGAGGTTAACAAAGAAGCTCGAGAACAAGTTAGGGACCGCACAAAGAGCAATGGATTGATAAATGTTAGACCTACCGTTAAGAGATAGGAAGAGAGCGGTGCGGATCAGTGATCAAACAGGGATAGCCGATATTCAAGTTGACATTAGGCGGTAAAATTGGAGCTGGGCAGGCCATGTAATGCGTAGGATGGATAACCGGTGGACCATTAGGGTTCCAGAATGGATACCAAAAGAAGGGGAGCGCAGTCGTGGAGGACAGAAAACTAGATGGCGTGATGAAGTTGGGAAATTTGCAGGCGCAAGTTGGAATCAGCTAGCGCAAGACACAATGGAGATCACAGGGAGAGGCCTTCGTCCTGCAGTGGACATAAATATAGGCTGGTGATGATGATGATGAAATGTAAGCAGGCGGGTGCTTTCGCATTTCGCCAACATCGAAATGCTGGATTGGATCCCGCGACTTCGTGCTAAGCAGCCCAACACCATAGCCACTAAGCTAACACGGCGGGTGGTTCATTTTCAGCTCACGCTCTTCATGTTGTATGCCTTCTAAAAGTTCGCCTTGGTGCAAAAGTAGTCAAACTTTGTCTAAAGATGAGTTACTTTTATGGTCATGGAAGGCAAGTTACACTGCAAAGCTTTAGGGACACAAAGACCTATGAAAGACGCTCACATGTAAGTTGATGTGCGTAATTGCGTTTGTGCGATCGTTTTTTATCGATTATATGTACCTTCTTGAAATTGACGTTTTCTTACGGTAATTTTTCTTACATTGTGTTCTTCCTTCGCCAACGACAGGTGCCTCGGCCGGCATCGGCGAATGCACGGCGAAGCATTTCGCCTCACTCGGCTGCTGGCTCTCCCTGACTGGGCGGAACAAGGCTAATCTCGAGAGAGTGGCCGAAGCTTGCTGCGCACAGGGGCTTCCTCAGGATAAGGTAAGAAGCCGGGGGCGCCGACCTTAAGATTTATTTAGGCGGGTCTTGAAACTGGGACCAAAAAACAGCTCAGACCCCAGCGACATCAACCTCGATATTGGTTGGTCGTATCGCGACTGTGAACAGCATTGGCTTGAAACAAACAAAACAGAAGCGCTGGACAATGAAAGAGCGATGATCAGTGTATACTTTCTTAAAATATATCACAGTTCTTCCATAAGTTCTTAACACCTACATGAATTGTAAACAGTGAAATCGGGAAATTATCGGTTAACAGGTTGTCACGAAATTTTCTTCGTGCATTTTCATGGCTGCAGAACATACTGAAGGCACTAGTTTAGGAAATACTAGGCGCAATATTTAGCAGGATCTCACAAAACACGCTATTTGATGGTGACTTTGTTCTGTTGGGCAACGCACAAGGTGCTTTACATCAAATGAATGAGGGCCTGTAGCGGTAAAGGCAGTATAAATACTTTAATCCGTAGAAACCCAAGTAACCTCAAATGGCATGATAAGAAAACAATATCTTTATTTCACCATCACTATCTTGCAGCAGTGAATTAGTTTATTACTTATCGTGGACTAATCGCCACAACCACATCGTACCAGCTGAATAACGTTTCTATGGGCGACGAAAACACACTAGACAGGACATCCTAGGTACTCTGAAGGCATGAACGTGGGCTCACGAACGTTTATCGAAAGGGTACCTAATAATTAGCGAATTCTAAAGCCAGCAAGCTATGAAGCCTAAGCCTGAAAGAGAACGGCTGAACTTGAAGGGAAAATAAGAACTGCGCAACAAGCACTTAAACGGAAAATCACAGGCGCAACGTTAACAGACACTAAGACGGCGGTGTGGATCAAAGTGCCAATGCGGGTGACTTGTATTCTTGGAGGCAGCTCCTATTTTTTTAATGGAAACATTAGCAAGTGGAGTTGGGCAGGTATGTAAATGCGCAAAGCAAAAAACAAAAATTACCGTTGGATCCATCCTTTAGAGATGATTGACGGCTTTAATCTTATTAGTAATCTATCTAAACGTTAGTCTGTGCTTGTAGCTGATATGTTTTCTTTAATTTGTTCTTTATTTTTGTTTTTGTAGTATCTCACAGGGCTTCCAAAGGAGCGTCGTGTAAGAGGGGTATAAGCAATAAATGAAGAACATGTGGGCAGACAACACAAACAATCGGAGCACTGGAATGTCATCAGTACAGAGTACAAAACAATTTCGTTATATAAGTTACAAAAGAGCTGAAGTGAATCTTTACACAATAATAAAATGGCTGTTCAATGGCTCACGAAAACGGTTATGGTCAGTGATGGTGATTACGGCATCTGGGAGATCATTCCAAACCGCAATGGTGCGTGATAGTGCGGATGAATTAGAAGATGTTATTCTTCCAAAAATGAGGCAATTGCTCAAGTTCGTATGTAGACGTCGTGATGTGCGCGTAAGGGCGATAATAGGCAATCAAAGTGACGGTATGGTAGGAACATATTTGTGGGGCAGGCATAAACGTGCAATTGAGCGACGGGTATCCAGCGGCGGGAGGTGAAGGTTTTGTTTAAGTTTCTGTAACGCTGGAATGGCGGTCGTATTTACGTGATTTAAACCTCGCGGCCCTATTTTGAATTGACTCTATCTTCTTAACGAAGTACTTCGGATCAATTGTCCAATAGTATTCACCAGTGCTGGCCTTGAGCCGGACAATATCAGCGTACCTCGAGGCAAATCTCGAAGAAGGATCTTCTTCCGGAAATGCAGACGCTCGATGAACTCGTCGGTTAGCTTGCTTGGGAATCCCTTTCCGCAGACGCTCGGTCTTCACGTCACATCTCTTCAGCGGCGCGGTCTGATCCCCCTTCCGATTCCCGCACGGCGTTTTTATTGCCTTCGTCGGCGCTTCTGAAACCTTCGGTCGGAGTTGTGATCCCGTAACATGAATAAAGCGTAGGAATCTTCTAGCCGTTTCTCCTGTTTTCGACCGCGGCCGTCCTCAAGGAGGGTGGTGATTCATACGTAGGCGCAAGCCGGGTTGCCGTCCTCCATCTCTCTCTCTGCTCGCCGGGTGAGAGCTTGTCTCGGCGCGCGCGCGCTTTCTCCCTTTCTCGTTACCGTCGCCTTCGCGTATCTTGTTTTTTTTTGTTTTTTTTTTGTTTATAGAATCCGTTGATCGCGTCGACTGTCTGTGGCGTATTGACCCTTTTCGCGGCGATCTCCTGGGCGCTGCCATGTTTGATCACGTGGTGACGCGTCCATTGCTTGCCTCAACTGCCTCTGTTGCCTCCTTATTTACAATGGAAGTGCATGACGCCGGCGCGGCTTAGAAAACCTCTGTTTTCGGAGATATCGTAGACGATGACTAGGTGGACGACACGAAGCTTTGATCACAGCTTCAGAGAACATGCAAAAGTGCTTTCGGAGCCGATTAGGCTATCTCCAAACGGCGCAAGCAGCGTATATGGTGCTTAGTCTAAAAGCGGGGCTAAATATGCATTCCAAGCTATACAAGCTTCCCATTATAAATTCAGTCAGGATAAGTGTGTTTTGCTCTTTGTTCTTTATTCGGCAAATATTTTGAAGCCCTGGCTTGTCAGTTTCTGACTCGGTGAAGTTCCTCGGTGCGGCCACTATATGATTATTTTCTGCCTAATCGCTCGCGGTTGTGCTCAGTTCCGATAGATTTGTTCTTTCTGCGCACAAGGCTTGAAACGTAGCTGTTTTGTACATTGGCTACCTTGTAGCAAATATATATTACAGCTAGTAAATCGCTTACTCTTGTGGACCGTCACGAAACATTCAGCTTCGACCATTCGCGCGCGATAGGTGCAGTCCGTCATTTATTGTTCGTATACAGTGCGCATATATTCAAGTGTGCGCCCATTCACTTATTCTTGATACGTCGGTGATAGAGTGCGCGTAAGTTTTCCTGCCATTTGGGACAGATGTGTATAGATAACGTGCGCGAAACTTACTATGACAGGATGCGGCACTACTCCCTTTCTCATTGTTTAACGAGTGGTACTCACTCTTGCCGATGTTCTGGGGATGAAGCCCTTTCTTTGAAGGTTAGCGATACAAGGTTGGCGGATGAGCAAATTTCTGTATCCTCGAGGAAAGCCGTACATCACGAAGTGCCGGTAACGCGTTCGGACAGTTGCAGCAGCGGTCCGCGAACTTGGCCACACAGATTCATTCTATTCCTTAACATGCCAGTCACTCTTTCTGCAGCCAACTACTGCACACGTCTTCAATCCACATGATTCAATCTAGCATGATTGGAGCACAGTGTGTTAGCGAAAACTCAGTTGCATTTGCGACAGCTGATCGCACAGAAGCAAGGTAGAAGCGGTAATGATTTCGTATTCGTGCGCGGTCGCTGAGGAGAGGTATGGCGCGCCGCCGTGAGCGCCATCTCATTTCTCTAAAACAAACTGCTCCGTGAAAAGGGTCAATACGCTCTCTCCCTCTGTCGAAGCTGCCGCGAGACTGGCATGTTCCTTGCTGGCTTGAGTGACGTGTGGCTGGCGCTTAGAATATGCTCTCTTTTGTGGCAAGTAGCTTCGTATTTAGCCTGAAGCTTCCAGAATTTGCCCAATATCGCCCCCCCCCCCTTCCCAGGTTGAATCATTCACCCCAGTTACAACCGATTGCAAGGATAATCGTAGCTGTCTCCCAAGGACAGGAACTGGGTTTGAGTGAACATCACCCGCGACTAACAGCATTATTTTCACTACAGCACAGCTCAAACGATCAGTAACTGATGATCTTTTTACACAGTTCTATAATTAATGTGGGCACGACACCGGAATGAAAGAACTGTTGTCATTCTTCAGCGTTAGTGAGGAGAATAACTTAGAATAACAAAGGGCGTAAGTGCGTCTTGTTAGCATCTATGGCGTGCTTAAAGTCTGCAGCCGTCGATAAGCGTTTATATGCCTCCTAGCGTGAGCAGATATCAGGCATTGGTGAACGCTATTGCCCGACTGTCTTAGTTGGTGTAAACGCTCATTGGTTACTACTCCAAGTGGTCAACATTGGTAGAACAAGGTATGTGTCCAGAGCCAATTTCTTGACAAGGGGACTTGCTTTCGCAAGGATAACTGATTTCCTTTGAAAGAAAGTGCTGCCGAGGCACGCAACCGCCGCCATCGCGATGACAGGTGTTCCTGTCGAAATTATAACTTCACTTACATCCTGTGTTCTACCAGTGTGGATTACTTCAAATTCATTCTTTCTTCTGGGAGCCGGTGTGTTGTTTAGATTACTGCTACAAATGAATAGTTCGAGGCCAATAGATGTAGAAAGAAACCTTGAATAATATAAAATTCAGACCTTCAGGTGTGTGCGTATTTTAATCTGTGGTCATGTGGTGACGAAAAACTTCGGCACTCTCTACGAGTTGGCGATGTTGCATCGCCATTGTACACCCTATTCTTAGTACGCAACTATGTGTGGGGCGGATGTGGAGATTTATGAGTAACTCTACATCAGCTTATGTGAAACCGTCCATTTGTTGCTGAGTTACTAGTAAGCTTGTATGACAATAGAAAACATAAATTGATAGGACACATCCACAGCACAGCAGCGATTACCTGTGATCGGAAAAGGAATGCCTAGGGCTCTAGGCAACGTTTCGAAGGGAGCTTGTCCTAATCATCAAACAGGTCCCCTCACAGAAACGTTCTCTGTAGCCAGTGACATCTCCGTTGTTTGACCGCAAGTGATCACATTAAACATCTCCATGTCATTAAAATTTCGGGTCTTGGTTTCCTTGATTCCTCTTTCTGTAGATTAATCTTGTCATTCTCGGTACTTGTGGGAGTCATACAACTGTGCGAGCACTACGTGGTTTAGGACAATTCTAGTGACACCGTGTGTACTTCATTAGTATTTTGCATCCCAATGCTTTCCAGGTGCTTGTGGTACCCGGTGACGTAACGGTGGAAAAGGATGTCGCAGATGTGGTGGAGAAGACAGCGAAACACTTCGGCAAGATTGATATTCTCGTGAGTTTATTTTACCGTAAACGGCCATTAAATGCTTTAATATGTGCCGTCTTTAGCGCGATAGTATCACCTAGGAAGAGCAAGAGATTAAAACAAAAATGAGACACCTACGCTAACGGCAAAGTTCTTTCCCGTGAATTTTATTATAACGAACCTTTGACGAACGCTGGCAACGGGTTTAAGCAAAAATCTGAGCAGCAGAAGCAGCGCAATCGGGGTATAAAGTAGAGCACTCTCTTGGGATTTTTCTTTATGAATAAGCGTTAAAGAAAGGATAGAAAGGAAGTAGTCCTAAGTATTTTTGAAAATCAACTGCCCCTATTTGCGGTTGCCTTAGTGCCAATCCTCTTATATTATAGCGTCCCCCCATGAGATCCCAATGAGCAGTAAAGAGCTGCGCTATGACCAGTTGCGTAATAACAGGAACCTGCATTTATCATCTAGACGTTAATATGGACGTCGCTGCATGATGCCCATAAATGGTTTTATTCCGATAGCAATTATACGCAATCTCCAAACGCATTTCTACCGTCGGCGTCGCCGTCGCCCAGAGGTTGCGTATAAAGTCCAACGGCGATAAAATCGTCGCCGCGCGCAGTGCGCTGTGTGTGCGAGTGAAACGTACGAGGGTGAGCCGGAAATCGCGGCTCAATGTAGCGCTCGCGAGGGAGGAAGGCACGCCAGAAGCGCCAGGCCTTCTTTCGCGCACGAGGCACGGGGGCGAGGCGACGGGGAGGGAGAGGGAGGCGGGGGGTTCGTCCTGCTCCGTCAGCTGCTGCTCACAGCGCGGGCGCCGTATCTCGAAAGCGATCTGCGATGTGGCGAACGGCGTGCCCGTGTGGGCGTCGTCTTCAAAGAAATCTGCGATGGGGACAAAGTGCATACGCCGAATTCCGGTAGCTTCGTATGAGCTGTGCTTTCGACGTTTAGTTCACGTCACGTTGAAGCGAGACGAGAGACAGCGCCAAGGTCAATTTGCCCACTGCTGCTGGCGCGCTTTCTCGCTGCGGCGTTTTCACAGTGAGTTTCCGCGGTGATCGAGCGAGATGTGTTCATGTTTACCTGTGCGCGTGTGACACCGTGCTTGTCTATTTAGTTAGTAAGCGAATGTTTACAACCTTGTGCGGCCCATTAAACTACTATCCTTGCTTCGTAATAGCTCTTTACTAATTTGCTATCGCAACTGATGCTTCGCCTTTCGGGCGAAGCGCGACTTTTTTTCATAAGTCACACTATAGGGGCATCAGGCAAACTATAAAATCTCTCCTTTTGTAATTGAAATAAATCTTATTGAAACTTCGCCGGGCTGACCTTAGGTGCTTACTGTACATAATGGTCATTTTAGTGCACTAAGTGGTTATTAGCTATCTCGTAGTATCACACTCCAAACACTCGCTAACGTAAATCAAATAACAACAACATCCTCTCACTGCTAGAGTTTGAATCAAGGGTCCCAAGGCTGTGATGCGGATGCTCTTACGCTGTACACAACAGTATTACATGGGCCGTTTTACAGTGCTAGTTCACAAAATGGCTACAAAGAATTACAATAAATGTATCATCAGAATGCACGAAATCCCTTTTTTTCGCGCATTGAAAATAAACCTTGAAGGTACCGGTGAATGAGCATGATGTGCTAAGCTTTTTGGTGAGTTACTGAGCCCTCAACAATGCTGTACATACATGTGAAGACCAGTCTTCAGCAGTGAATCACTAAACAGTCTTTTGGTCGGCTGCGGCTGGCAGCCCTGCGAAGTCTTGCATAACATAGAAGATGCCTCGCGTACCTATTACGGTGGCCTGTGAAGTCTTGGTGAGCTTTTATAAATTCTTACTGGAGTCAACGACTACAGCAAGTTTGAATTATGAGGCCGTAAATCAGGTAATCGATACATCTTACGGAAATTATGAAAACTGCCTGTGAGCGATAGAAATATTCTAATCCTTGAGATGCTTTGCATGAACGGTCGAACATTATTTGCACAAAAACTCGTGTTGCCTACTCACCTAATTTACAAGGTTTACGCAATGAAAACCTTATACTTCAAATTTATGCACAAATTGCAATTTGCGAATTGTATCCGGTGAGATTCCAAGGCATATCCACTTCGCTCGAAACCTGAAGAGGGCATCAGTTTCGACGTTATGGCAGAAAGCTGGGCGCAGGTACGTCCATTAGCGGGATCCAGCCGCTTAGCAGACAACCGTAAACGATACGTGTGCACATCTTTCTTTAACAGCTCCTGTGTTATATGAGCTGTGACCATTATCTTGACGCATGCGTCCCGATTCTAGTTCTTAAGTCAGTTGACGGACGTCATGTGGGTGTATTTTGCTGGATTACAATCAGTCGAAAACCAGCGTCCTTCCTGTCCTGTTCTCTTTTATTCTCTTTTTTTTCCATCTTCCGAAGCGCTGGAAATGCATCAGTTATTGGTTTCGAGGTTGGTGCCGTCAAACTAATGGTAAAAATTTAGCGTTGCTACAATGATATTTAGACAACGTGCTGTTCTGTGCATTAAAGCACGAAAAAATAATCGTAGGGTCAATATATTTATTCGCATAATTTGGGAATTACTAGACGCTAGTGTGATCATTAGAATGCGTTCGAGGTTTAAACAGATTTAAAATTCACCAACTAACTTCGTAAATTAGAATGCGTGCCGTACAGTAAATATTTAAAAAATCTATAATTTCGTGAAGCAGCGAATTTTGCATTTTGATGCTAAGTTGAACGCCTGTTCGCGTAATTCAGTTCAATGACTAAAATTCTGCTATCTGCTACAGGCGATTCTATAAACATTTGTATGTGCAGAAAATATCCTATATTAGGGATTTAGTAGGCAATGAAAAACGGCGGAACCAAAATAAACTTGGCATTGACATATGTAATAAACAAAAATATGTATGCAGTCGAAAATAAACTTGTGTGCAGCGCCTTCTTTTGGGCGCCGCGTAGAAACTTAGATAGATAGCGCGCGCCCGCATGCGAAGAAAATAGAGACGACGCATCGCCGTGGCACGTGAAGCCATGGCTCGCGATTCTATTCTGGCGTCGATTTGGGTCAGCTGTGTCTTTCCTTCGCTCCTGAGGCATAAGCCTACAAAGTGGTGACTCAGGACGCACACAATCGCTGATCCGCCCGCACCCTCCACTCAACAGGACTCACGTCCGCAGGACGTCTTGTCGGTGCAACTTCGCCTCCCACCCTTCTGGTCCCAAAACCCGCAAATTTGGTTTCACCAGAGCGAGGCAGAATTCTGCCTGTACCGCATCACCTCGGATGGACTGAGGCGCTACTACCACGTACAGCGCCTCAGTCCATCCTCATCATGTTGTCAGCGAGCTCTCGGACGTCCTCTCCACCCCCACATACTCGACACCATATCAGCACCTCAAGATCAAGGTGTTGGAGAGATTCATGCCGTCAGGAACGCACCCGCCTTCAGCAGCTCCTTACAGAGGAGGGCCTTGGCGACCGGCGTCCCTCCCAACTGCTGCACCGGATGCGACAGCTTCTCGGGGAGCGCGACGTCCCCACCCACCCAGAATTGCCTCGCGAGCTTTTCCTAGCACATCCGCCTAGTCCTCGCGGCGGCCGGCGACGTCACCCTCGATCGCCTGGCGGAGCTCGATCAGGTTAACGAGTCGACCGCCCCGTGCGTCACCGCTGTCTTACCGCCTACAGATCCGGCGATTTCGCGCATTGAGGCTCGCATCGACGAGCTCGCCGCCTCAATCTCCGCACTCCGGAGGCCTCTACAGGAGACCCGTTCGCTTCGTTTCGGTCACAGCGCTCTTTCGCGCACACGTCTAGCTCGGAGTCCCAGCCCTCCACCTCTCTGCTGGTACCACCGGCGTTTCCGACACCGCGCCACGAAGTGCAGACCTCCTGTTCGTGCCGGAAAACGACCGCCGGGATCACTGATGGTGGCATCTGGTCTCGCTTTTCGTCTTAGCCGCCTTGTTATGGTAACCGACCGGTTCTACGGCACCCGGTTCCTTTTAGACACGGGCGCGGAAATCAGCGTGGTTCCCCACTAAGGCTGATCGTTCCAGGTCACCAGGGCAGTCTCTTCGTGCTGCCAACGCATCGTCTATAGCGACGTACGAACTCCGATCTCTCAACCTTGACTTCGGCCTTCACCGCACTTTTCGATGGGTCTTCATCATCACAGACGTGGTTCACCCGATCATCGGCTCGGAATTCCTCTCATACTTCGACTTGGGCGTCAGCGTGCGGCATCGTCGCTTCACAGCGGGTCTGACTTGCTGCTTCATCTCTTGGGTCCTTTACTGACCTTGCTCCTGTGGGCATCCGTACGCTTATACCTCGCTCTCCGCTAGAAAAAATCTTGGTGGACTTTCCGGAGTTAACAAATCCATACAGCCTCACTCAGCCGCCCAAACATACGGTGACACACCACATCGTCGCACGTGGTCCACCAGCAGCTGCTCGACCACGCCGCTTGTTTGGGGACCGTCTAGCTATCGCCAAACGGAAGTTCGACCTCATGCTGCAGCTCGGCATTATACTCCCGCCGTCCAGCGCGTGGGCTTCTCCGCTGCATCTAGTGCCCAAGAGTGGGCACTAGATGCCGGTGACTGGCGTCCCTGTGGAGACTATCGAGCGTTGAACGTCAAGACTGTCCACGACAGCTATCCGCTGCTTCACAGGCAGGATTTTACATCGCGCCTCAACGGCTGCGCCATTTTTTAGCAAGGTCGACCTGGTTAATGCCCACCAGAAAATTCCCGTCGAGCCCGCCGACATACATAATACCGCCATCGCGACGCTCTTTGGTTTGTTTGACTACGTGCGGATGCCTTTTGGACTCCGCAATTCGGCTCAAACATTCCAGTGGTTCATCTCCGAGGTCACGCGGGGCCTCCCTACTGTGTTTGCGCACCTTGATGATGTCCTCATCGCCAGCAATAGGCCTGAAGATCATGAATACTATCTACGTGCTCTGTTTTAGCGTCTGCAGCAGTACGGCTTGGTAGTGAACGCCTCCTAGTGGGTTTTCAGCGCATCTGAGCTCGACGTTTGGGCCATCACATGTCATTCGAGGGTATACGCCTTCTCCTGTCCCACGTCAAGACCATCCACGATTATCCCTAGCCTACAACGCTGCGCAGTTATGCCAATTCCTGGGGCTTGTGAAATTTTCCAGGTGCTTTATACCGCACTGTGCAGAGCTGCTTCGTCCGCTCACCACCTCATTCGGCCAACCGCCGGCTTGTCCTCTACCATTTTTGGTCATCAGAAGCCCAGGCCTCCTTTACAGCTGCCAAGCAAGTAGTCGCGAACGCCGTGCTTCTTGTCCATCAGCGCAGCAACGCCCCTACTGGATTCATGATGGATGCATCGAGCGTGGCCGTCGGACCCATTTTACAGCAGTGCATAAACTCCGATGGAGACATTTGTCCTTTTACTCTAAGAAGCTACTTCCTGGTGAGACCCGCTACAGCGTGTTCGGCCGAGAGCTACTAGCCATCTACACTGCGATACAGCACTTTCCCCCCATTTTCTGGAAGGATGGCCGTTTTACGTGCTGACCGATCCTAACTAAGCCACTGGCGTATATTTTCCGCACCAACTCGTACAAGTGTGTGTCACGCGAATTCCACCATCTGACTTATATTTCGGAATTTACAACCAACATGCGCCACAGAAAAGGTGCCAACAACACCGCCGCAGATGCCCTTTCGCGCATAGCCACGGTTGACTATCAATCTCCAACCGTCGAATGGGCCGCATTCTCTACCGCACAGCCGAATGAAAGAGAGCTCACCGCTTTTCGGCAGAAACCCCGTTCTCTCTGACTTCTACTTGTGCCTCATCCATGCTCACCTGAGCACTTGTGCTGCGATGTCTCAGCAGACGTTCCCCGCCCTTTTGTTCCGTCTTCATTACGTCACACGGTTTTCCACTCTCGACATGGCATATGTCACCTAGGCATTTGGCCGACTCGGCGCCTTCTCACCCAGCGCTATGTCTGGCCCGGAATTAACGATGACATGCAGGCTTGGACGCGCACGACAAAGGTCTCCCGTCATACCAAGACGCCTCCCCAAGCCTTCCTTCCACCCGGCCGTCGTTATATACTCACCATGGTCGACCGTTTCACACGCTGGCCGGAGGCTGTTCCCATTCATGACATCACCGCTGAGGCTGTTTCCCGCGTTTTCATTTCTGCGTGGGTGTCTTGCTTTGGTTGTCCTGGCACCGTGAGAACAGGCGGTGGACGTCAATTTGAGTCCTCCTTGTTTGCTTGCCTTAATCGCATTCTCGGCGCCAGATATTGCCGTACCACTGCGTATCACCCCTGTGCCAATGTCATGGTGTCATGTCATGTCGCCTTCACCGACAACTCAAGAACGCCCTGGCTGCCCGCCTCAAATGTGCTACCTGGGTTGACGCCTTGCCCCTCATGCTCCTCGGTTTACGGGCCATCCTCCGAGCAAACCTACAATGCTCAGCAGCAGAGCTAGTGTATGGCAGTTCTCTGCTTCTCTCCGGAGACTTCTTTACATCAACTCAGCTACCAGCCCTGTCACAACAATTCCTACAATGCCTCCTGGACTGTGTTAAATACTTACGGCTTACTCCATCCCGTCCATCCCGCCACAATACAATGTACGTGCACCCCGACCTGGACACTTTAACACGGGTTTTCGTGCGCCGCGAAGCTGTCCGCCCACCGCTAACCCCGGCCTACGACGGACCGTTCCCCTTCCTCCGCCGCACCCCGAAAACTGCCACCCTCCTACAGAACGGCCGGGAAGAGACAGTAAGCTTGGACCACCTAAAGCCGGCTTACGTAGAGACCCCGATGGAAAACCTCGTATCGCCACCTGACTTGGTCCTAGAGTGCCACAGACGGTCCTCAGTCCGGTTTCAAATTCCAGTCTAGACGGGGGGCCCTGTAGCGCCCTCCTTTGGGTGGCGTGTAGAACCCGGATAGTGCGCCCCCGCATGAGAAGAAAATAAAGACGGCTCCTGGTCATGGCACGTAAAGCAATGGCTCGCGGTTCTATTCTGGCGTCGATTCGGATCAGCTGTGTCTTTCCTTCGCTCCTGAGGCATAAGCCTACATGTGCATTCTGCACTTCCCTGAGCATGTGTCGCATACGAAACGTTTCATCAGTGGACGGATCACCCCACGCTCGACCTCACTGATTGGTTCCGCTGGCGTGCGAGATTATTGAAGTGGTCACAGCTCATCCGGCGGACAATCTAAGCAACTACATAAGATGCGTCCTATGTGAGAAACTGGTGTCCTACTCATGCCGAAGGGCATGTATACGCATGTGACAGAAAAATAGCAATCCGCCCGAGATCCATACAAGACAAGAGGTCACAGAAAGTTAGGGGCTTATTTTGGTAACAGCGTTCCAACAAAATAAATCTCTGCAGGAAATGTTTCTACTAGGAAACTTGTCCTCGTCCTGGCAAAAACAACCAAACTTCTCACAGTACTTGAGCTCTAGAGAAATCTCTTGTTCGACCACGGTTTATGATAAGCATCATACGCATCTAAAGGTAAAATGGAATCCACACGGGTTTCTTTTACAGGTTCGTGCTACTATCGATGGGCGAGAATTTTTCCTTTTCACGGAATTTCCTCCACATTGCCGACTTGCCGCAGAAGCAATTACTTGAGGCGGTGTGCATGTTCATCGGTCGCGAGTTTATGTTCACCTGTATAGTAAGGGCGTCAGATACCAGGAGCATGCATTTTATTGCGATAGCAATCATATGTACATCCGGGCGAATTTTCGCCGTCGTCGCCTTGATGTCCCGTCTAAAGTCCAAGTGCGATAAGATCGCGGCAGCGCTCAGTATGCGTTCGGTGCGAGTGAAAAGCGTCTGAGTGTGAGCCGAGAAGGATGGTGGCTTGATCTCAAGGGTGCAACGAAGGAACGCTGAGAGGAAGCGCGACGTCTTCCACCGAGGGCAAGCCAACAAGGGGAACAGAAAAGAGGGGGTGGGGGGGGGGGGGGTCTACTCCGGCCTCGGCTGCGTATGGAGAACCTGCGCGCAGCGGTGCGGGCCCTATCTTGAAAATAATCTGCGGTGGGTACATAGTCTAGGTGCGCATAGCACTGATGGCTTCGTGTGCGCTGTGTTCTCGTCTTAGTTCACGTTGAAGCGGACGGCCGCACGAAGTGCAATTCGTTCACTGCTTCTGTCACTCTTCGCACGCCAGCGTTTTGACGGTAAGTGTGCGCGGTCAATGTTTGATATATGTTTATGTTTGCGTGTGAGCGCGTGACACCATGCTTGGTAATTTAGTTAGTCAGCGAATGTTTAAAACCTTATACGAGCAATAAGCTACAATCGTTACCTCATATAGCTGCCTACCAATTCACTATTGCAGTCTAAGATTCGCCTTTCGAGTGACACTGCGAATTTTTTTATGAACTCTAGAATATTTGCTTTCAGCAACATACGAGCCCGGCTACGCTTTGTCAATGTGAGAAGTGCTGACACTAAGCAGATAACCATCTCGATCACTCCTTCAGCCGCAACGGTTTGAGATGTCTCCCATGGCCAGGCGTGCATGGTGTCCAGAGCGGATTCATATGGCTGAAGAGCAGACGATGATGCTATCTTGAAAACAATCTCATGGAAACCTAATGCCTACATTTTCACCTTGTTAACCTGAAGGCCTTGCAGTGGACATAGATACTGTGCCAAATATGAAGTCGAAGGCTCTACGGCAACGTTACAGCATATAATTATTTTCTTCAGTACTTAAACTGAAGCACCATGTAATCGTCGCTATTAGCATTATACTTGAATGAGTGTATTGACTGCATTTGCCGAATAACGTGTTACATTATCGGTGGACACGGTATTATTGTTACGAGTTGGGTGGTGGGATGATCACTTTGAATTTAGATAATACAGTGTCATCGGTGTACTCTTAAAGGACAAAGAGCACGTGACCCTTACGTTATATTATTGCTGTTGCGCTGTGTTCTTTCCGTTACAGGTGAACAATGCTGGAATTTTCGCGACAGGATCTGTTCAAAGTGCCTCAGTGGAAGACTTTAATAGATTGTGGGAGACAAACTTCCTCGGTCCGCTCTGCATGATCAAAAACGCTGTGCCCTACTTGCGTCAAACTAAAGGTACGCTATGAATTGCATTCCACCTGGCGCTATTGCTGTGCGACTTTGTTCATTAGCTGGGTACAAGGCCGTGTCCTATAGACACGAGACTTTGCATTATGGCGTTAGCTGTTTACTTCAGCGACCTGAGTATATATAGATATTTTCCTGATGGTGATTACACTAATACATGCTCTCTATGGCTGTAAGTAAAGTGTTTTCAAGTCGACCGCTGCGTTGCATGCAGGGGCGTAGCCAGGGGGGGGGGGGTATGATGGGGCTTCAGCCCCCCTTAATTTTTTCGTGCTGGCATGCACGGCCGATCAAAACAACCACCGGCGCCGGGAATCATTCTGGATTTTGTCTAAGATGTCTTTTGCACGCTCGACAAGACATTTTGGCACGAACATTGCCAACTCGGGCTGGATTTCGTGGCAACGCCCAAGCACCTGGAGTCACATAACGCAAGGAGCCCCATCCGAGCATAAACTTTCAAGGGACTTTTCGACTAGCGAGCGGGCGCGTTGCGGCAACTCGCAGCAGCCGCCGGAATCTACGGAGCGCATGGATTTTAATTCCGGAACTTCATGGGTATAAAGTTCTCATAAAATTTTGACGCGAAAGGTGCACTGACATTTCCAAAGACGTACTTTAGATTTTCAATTCTGAAACTTATAGGTTTGATGTTCTTATAAACATGGCCAACATGCGCGCACGGGAGCCCTCGCGTACAAGCCGTTCCTGAAATGGAAGCACGCGCTCGAAATCTTCCACACATACGAAGATACTAAATATCACCGTGACTGCCAGCTCGCCGCTGATAATTTTCTCCAAACATTTTCAGGAAGCGCGCCCTATGTGATCGATCAGCTGGACCAGGGTAGGCAAAGTAATATAAGAGAAAACGGAAGAAAGTTAACGGCCTATTATTGAGGCAGTTCTTTTTTGCGGGCGACAAGGTGTGGCTCTCCGTGGCCATAGGGACAGTGGTCCTATAGATATAAACAAAGCCCCCGCTGAAAATACTGGTATTTTCAGAGTGCTTCTTCGCATGCGAGCTGATTGTGGAGATACATATCTGAAGAACCATTTGAAAAGTTGTCCCTGTAATGCCTCGTGTTTAAACCCAGATGTGCAAAACCAAATTATAGAAATTTGTGGTGAAGTTATCAAAGAAAGCCTAGATACAAAAATAAACGCTGCAGGCTGCTTCTCCATACTTGCTGACGAAACGACGGATATTGCTGGAATCGAACAGCTTACTGTTTGTGCAAGGTACCTAAACAAGGATGCCAACGACATCAGAGGAGTGTTTTTAGTAGCACCGGAATAGATGCCCTCTCTGATTGCCACGGCAGGTTCTATGTAAATGTGTACAAACTGCTGCAGATTCTAGTCACCCTTCCAGTGACCACTGCCAGCGCAGAGAGATTATTTTTTTTAACATGAGATTACTAAAAAACTACTTGTGCTCTAGAATGTCTGAAGAACGCATGGTTAGGCTGGCGCTTCTATACGCCCACAGAGACGTCGGCATAAACGTGTCCGAAGCCATTGACTGCTTCGCTAAACTTCCCCACCGAGTCCTTTAGATAGCGAAGCAGCAAAAATCAATGCAACTAAAAGCTCTGTTCTTTCAGGTACATAAACTCGTAATTATGAAAACGCAATGACTGTTCATTAGCTTTTAAAACTGCAGAAATTTTCGCCGTTTATTCTAACAGTTGGCATCATGATGAAAATTACGAGGACATGAATAACCAATTTTGACCGACCTTGCTGATTGAAAGCACGGACCACGCGGCATTTCCCAACAAGCACACTCTGATATTAGGTAGTTCAACTTACCGCATCATCTGTGGCTTTCGTTTGGCCTTTTCTTTCCTTTATAGCTACCTTATAGCCTTTACTTCTTTTTTGAACCGAAGCAATACCCACCTTTAATTTTGGGTGCAGAATATTTGTTGCCTCTCTGCAGGCAGTTAAATTACACATTTTCGTACTAATTTCTGCATTATTCCTCTATTATTCTACCCATATGGTGCTGTCGCAACCGCCGCATGGCCCAAGTACATATCACAATTTCTGCGATCGTAGTTTTGTTCTTGCCTGGATCGTCTGTCTTTGTATGTGTGAAGTTTACTATCTGTGACTACGCAACATGTTTGTCTTGTTTGACGCATTATATACTGTGACGTTTGCTTAAATATGTTGATTTATTAGACACTTATACGTGAATTTAAATATCTTGTTGCGAGGTTTTTGGTATATATACCAGCAGTGGACTTTGTTTCCAGCAGTACTTTTTTTACCTTTATGAAGTTTTGTCTTCGCATTTGTATATTCCATTCTATCTTCGCATTTCTAATGTATATTTTGCAGAACTCCTGCTTTTTATATGTACTCACTGTTGCGACTATAATCTTAGTGTAATTAAATTGCACGACCGGCAATAGCTGCTCCTAGGCAATCTATTGCAACGAAGGACAGCGTCAGTGAGGTTTTTTCTGTGGCCGTTGGACGTGTTTAAAAATGGAAACAAGGTTCTTGAATGACAAAAGATTCATCAAAATAATTGCCCTCACCTTGTTCTTTTCATGGCCTTTACGTTTTTAATATCAGCAGCGTGCACTGCTTTGCTGGTTTCGAACTGATATAGTTCTAAAGTTCGTGTGATATTTTCTGTACTTATTAAATAGACAAAAAAGTAACGCGGAAGCATTGATATAAATTATTTCTGCCACAATTCTTGGGACATACGAATATATTCTTTTATGAAAAAATACATATTTTACTTGACAGTGCGTAGCGTTTATTCATTCGTTTGCAGCATCTAATATACGATGGCAGTGGCAATGGACAATGCAGGTATTATTCATGCATGTGATCCCTCGACATATTGTACAAGGAGGAGGCCGCGCTGCAAGGTGTGCCCCCGAGCCCCCCCCGCAAATAATTGCTGGCTACGCCACTGGTTGCATGGGTGCCATTGTCATCTATCATCTGGGTGCAATCTTGCTACTGATTGCCCGCGGTCCATAGCGAGCACTAAAAACAATGATTTACACCATCCAAGACTGGTATCGTCCTACAAATTATGACTGATCCACGTATTGTTTACGTTGCAGGTAGCATCGTGAACGTTTCTACTGCCGTATCGTTGACTGCGGTGAGTGAAATATCAAAAAGTGTCACAGCTCTGTGTTTGCCAGCGCATTTTGCGCAGTTCTTGAGTTCTTAGGGTTCTCAAACGACTATATTTAACTGCAAGTAGTAAAAGGGCTACCAGCCACGCACCTACTTGCGCGTTGACGACAAAAAGTCGCACACAGTGGTCCACTCAGTGAAACATTCCGGACACAAACTCTGTAGAGTTTCTCTTGTAATGTAGTTGGGAGCTTGTCAAGCAATGACCCCAAGCAAAGGACATTTGAGTTATCTCCCATAACTAAATAAATACTCTAAAACGCCTCTTTCATTATGAGGAGTGACTGAATGCTGTGGTTCTGTTTATGCAATACTAATAGAGCGACAACAATGCTAATAATCATAATCAGTCAATCATGTTTATTTAACGTGCCCAAGAGCAACCCTGAGGTCTCACTGCTGATGCACGTATACATTAAAAACCGGAACACTGCAGGGGAATATAATTAAAAAATACAGACACACACAATCAATAAAGAGAACTATTGTACAAAGAAGAGTGTACCAACAAAGCGCCAGGCAAATACAAAATAAAAAAGGAGGAGAAAGGCAGTTGAACAATGCGTGAAATTATGACACAGCAATGCAAAGCTCGGGAAAGAACGATGACGGCGAGTTATGAAAAATATCAAGATTATAAAAATAACCTTCATAAAAATTCAGTATTCCTTGACCGGTTGAGTGTTAAGAAATTATGGGGTTTTACGTGGCAAAACCACGATCTGAATATGAGGCACGCCGTAGTGGGGGACTCCGGAAATTTGGACCACCTGGGGTTCTTTAACATACGCCTGAATCTAAGTACACGGGTGTTTTCGCATTTCGCCCCCATCGAAATGACTGTTGTTGAGGCACGCAGGAAGATGGAAAGGTCTATGTTCTCTGCTAATCTTGCGCGGAATACGAAACACGATACAACTTAGGAGGCCTCGGCAGGTGAGGATACTGTGAAGGCGCTTGAAAAGAAACAACAGGACATCGCGACTACGTCAACATCGAAGAAAGGGCAATGACAATGATCCAACAGTGCTAGAACAAGGCCCAGTGTCCGTGTTAGCAAAGCGGCGATGATATATGCTTAGATTCTTTTTTTTTTTGGACTGATCTGTAATGTCACTGTTGGATCGAGAAAAGTCGTTCCAGACGACCAAAGTATATTGGAGTTGAGGAAGACGGATAGTTCTGTAGAACTTGCGTAACGACTCGCCGCGGTGGCTCAGTTAGCTAAGGCCTGGCGCTGCTGAGCAGGAGGCCGCGGGATCGAATCCCTGCCGCGGCGGCCGCATTTCCATGGAGGATAAATGCAAAAACGCTCGTGTGCTCGCGTTGTAGTACACTTTAAAGAACACCAGGTGGTCAAAATTAATCTGGAGCCCTCCACTACGGCGTGCCTCACAATCAGAACTGGTTTTGTCACGTAGAACCCCAGAAAGAAGAAGAAAGAACTTTCGTAACGGTGTAGAAGACGAATTACCTCGATAGTCTGCAAACTGAGCCAAGGGAGCGCATACGGTGCATTTCAACGTGCCTAGTGTGAGCCGGAAAGTGTAAGGTTGTATGAAAAAGTACAACGAGATCACTTATATAGCCTACCTTGCACAACGGTACATAATCTACAGAATAAGAAAACGAAATCCTTGCTGTTTTTCGTGTGAAAGTCATTACTTTAGTCTTAGCAGCATTCAAGGTGAGGTTAGCATTCTCGCACCATTTAGAAAAAATGTCGCAGTTTCGCCCGAAAGGCGTAGCATCGATTGCGAAAGCAAATTAGTAGAGGGCAATTCGGAGTAGGGATAGCAGCTTTATCGGCTGCAAGCAAACATGAATAGATCACACGGAATGACCGCAGCCAAGGACTGTCAAAACGCTGGCAGCAAGCGCAGGTTCGCGCGGTCTATCGCTTCAACGGAAACTGAGCGGCGAATGCACAGAGCATACAGAGGTCGGAGCCGTGTGGAGATAAGAGACGGTGCGGGCGACCGGCACCTCCAGGCAAAGGAGAAGTTGGCAGAGGAGAAGCTGCCCCCCCCCCCCCCCCCCCCCTCATCCCGTTTCTTGCTTTCTCGTGGGAGATTGAGTGGCAAGATACGCCTTTGGTGCCGGAGCACAGCGCCGCCCCGCCTCCCTCCCTCCCTCCCATACCCCCACAGCCTTTCGGGCGACGGTTGCGTTTGCTTTCCACCGTGCGTTCGCTCTCCGTGATAGCGCGCGGGGGAGTTCGCCCTCCGTGATAGCGCGCGTCCCCCGCGCTCTTTCGCTGGCGCATACGGCGCGTACGATTTTATCGCCCTTGGAATCTATACGGAACCTCACGGCGACGGCGACGGCAAAAATCCGGTTGAAGTGTCCATATAATTGCTATCGCAATAAAAAGAAAACAGGTCCGCCTGCAATAATAACAACAATAATAGTAATTATCATTCAATCAATGATTTTTTACCCGGCCCAGGAACACGCATGTGGTCTGAGTGTTGCGCATGCATACATTAAAAAAAGAAAAACAATTGCAGCAGAGGAATATAAGTAAAATACTACTACTACTACTACTGCTACTACTACTACTACTACTACTACTACTACTACTACTACTACTAGTAATAATAATAATAATAATAATGTTCTTTATTTATCTTCAAAGCGACCTGCAATGGGGACAAAGTGCATGCGCCGAGTGCCGGTAGCTTCGTATGCGCTGTGCTTTCGACGTTTAGTTTGCGTTGAAGCATGATGAGAGAAAGCGCGAAGGTCAATTTTCCCGCTGCTGCTGGCGCGCTTTGTCACTCCGGTGTTTTCACAGCGAGTTTCCGCGATCATCGAGCGAGATGTGTTCATGCTTACATGTGCGCGCGTGACACCGTGCCGTGCCACCATGACACCGTATTTAGCTAGTAAGCGAAATTTTGCAACTTTATACCACCCATTAAACTACTATCCTTGCTTCGTATAGCTCTATACTAATTTGCTATCACAATTGATGCTTCACCTTTCGGGCGACACTGTGGCATTTTTTTCGATACCGCCAGTCTCCTACAGCAAAGACAATGCAAAGGTGCACTTGCCGGAGGCGCCACAAACATGGAAGCCTTAACATAAAATACCGCCAGAGACCTGCGGTTTACGGCGGCTTCTATCAGAGGACCAGCACACTCATCCTACACCTCATTGTTCCATGCATAATTCCATCATTGCTAAACAGCCAGTCCCTTCCTCCCGGCTATTACTCTATATCTGCTCGACGCTCCCTTTGATCACCGTGAACTTTGCACACATTGCTACGCGCATTTAGTGCCCCCGTGCACAGTGTACATAATGCAAATAATCTACATACTGTGTGAATGGACTTGCACTTAGATATTTTTATTCAGACATCCGCGAAGCAATGTTATAAACATCGCGCTGTACGCTAGCGGGAGGGTGCCTGTAGCAGCGCTGTTCGTCATTCGAAGTTCAGTATGTACGAGCCTGCCTCGTCATCCCTAAGTGCATATGAACAGGAAGGCCGGCCGTGCCACTCACAAGTGCGTATTCATAGTAATAATTAACCCATAGCTCGTGGCCACTACATTGCACCCGCCGCAGGGATGCCGGCGTCAGCACGTGTTTGCTGTGTTTCGTCACCACGGACACGAGCACATGGGAGTTGGAACCTACCACGCTTAGCGTTCCATTGCTTTGCAGTGTCCGGTTAAAAGCGGATCCTGGGGGCTGAACTCATCCTGAGTGCTAGGTTTTTAAGGCCCAACGGAGGATGCAAAACACATTTTTGGCCGCGATTACACAAACGTAGAGGGCACCCCTGGGCCGACCAACTCAAGGGAAATCGCATATAGCTTAAAAGGATGCAATGCATAATTATTGTCGTTACGACAAATTGCACGCTCCTGATGGAGTAGTTATTCAGACGTTTTCTATTGTCTAGCTTTTCCTACGGCAATCACTCAAGGCTGGTGCACCCGTTGTGAAAGCAAGTCACATCCTTTTCTGCCTGCCCTGCCTATTGCGAGGCGCAAACAGATGTTGTGTGGCAGTTGATAGCCGCTGCTTTCACCTCACCACATTAATTCCGCCTGAAGTTAAGCGTAACATCAACAACTGCTGCTGAAAGTACAACTACTATATTTAACCACTGCGCTGCGTGGTGTTAGAATATAACCAGAACTACTACTATTCTGACAACTGAAACTATAATTACTACAGCGGTTCCAACTAATTAAAATTATCTGGACTTTGAGCAAAATAGCATCTTTGCCCCATCTACCGACAGGTTCAGGCCGCCGTGCCTTACGCTGTCGTCAAAGCAGCCCTGGACCACCTGACACGATGCGCTGCACTAGGTGAGTACACTGTTGGTGTTACAAATACCAGAGATCGCGTGTAGTGAGCGAGAGGCAAAATACAACGAACCAGCGGGGAACACAGTGAGGGTTCATGGGGAAATATTACGATATTCCGCCTCATCATCTACTTGAAGTGCAGACAATGCTACGGGCCCCGTCAGCCACTCCCAGGAGCCAAAATGCAGATAGCATGACTTCAAAGTGCAACCCAGATGAGCCTCCAGATGTACGGTATTGTAATACGCGTTGTAGAATTTAAAATACAAGCATACAATTTCGGTACATGTGCGCATGCTCGCTAAGCCCATATGTTAGTATACTCAATTTATTTAGTTCAAATGAATAGCTTATGGAGCCTATGCGTGCAGCTGTTTGGCAAAATGCATATTATATATACAGGGTGTCCCAGCTATCACGAGCAAGATTAAAAAAAAGAGAAACGGCGTTACGCGAAGCAAACTTAGTGCGTGTTGTTTGCAGCACAGTGGAGTAGCCGCCAATAATTTTTTCATTACTGAGATTTAATTAGGTAATTGTAATTAATTATCCAACTCGAAAAGTACTCTCCCAATTATCAAAGTCAATGAGAAAATCGTAGAGCAACATGAGAAACTCCCGATACAGCTTTCTCTTGCTCAATACGTGCTACATAAAAGTGTTTTTCCGAGCGTGAAAGAAGCCCGCGAATACACGCAAAGTGCCGCGAGCGGCCAGTCGCGCGGGAATTCTGCAGACAGCATGACTTGAGAGTGCCAGAGGTATTGGCGGAGCTGCATATGTCACGTCCCATTAGTCGGACCAGCGTATAGCTAGAACACCGCCCAACAAGTTCAAGCTCAACATTGAACCTTTCTATCGCAATCGATACTCATCCTTTCGGGCGAAATCGCCAATTGTTTAAAATAAATACAGTTTAATCATCTAAACAACAAGGTGAGTCTGATACAGTTCTATTCAGAAGGTCCCCTTCGCGGGAGTTTTATGTGCAATTCGTGTCGGCGGCGAATTGTTGCGCCCAATTGGTTTCTGTTTTGCTTTAATCACCGTTATGGTTCAATTACCAGACGCTTATAAATTAATATGCAGTGCGGTTACGGCTCCCTCACGATATATAAGCACTGAAAGTATACGTTAGTGCGCAGAGACCTTGCAATACGATGCTGGCCCCAGTTCTTCCCTAGACAATATGCGAGTGCTCAAGACTGGGAGTTTACCTGACACAGGATGTATTTTTCCTTACCGTTCTCTAACGGCGATGTTTGTGCACGTAAATAGACTGCGCATTTGTCCGGGTTCCTGCCATGGCTGAGCTGCACCAAATTATACCAACGCGCTTATAGGAAAAACGTTTTAGTTCGTCGATCGTTTGTTCAGGCCGAGAAAAATTATACTCCCTTGCCGATGATGAATGACCGAGTATGATATCGCCCGAATGCGATGGTGTGGTGTGCTGAGCCATGATTTCAACGCGATTCGGGCTGCGCTGTACTACATAATGTGATGAGTGCAGAAGCACTTGTCTATCCTTCTGAATAATGTATAGCCTTCTGTGCCAATAGGACGCCGCGCACTACCGTACTTTAAATAGCATCTCGGCTCGACGATATTTTCAATGGGCATTGATTTGGACCCGATAGTCGGCATAGAATGGCAGCCACGATGTTGTGAGTTGACGCCGTGTGCTTTTCGATCGGCAAGGATGGTTGCATAAAGTACAACCCGATAAGCGCCATACTCAAGAACAGCTCGAAGAACGAATCGAGCGCATTATCAAGAACGCACGGATCTACGTAAATACGTGGGTGCAGGCAAATCAAGTTTAATTCGCTGGTATCGGCCGATAACCTTAAAAAATCGGAAATTTACAATGCCTACTGGCTTTCACAACACACACGCTGCTGCGTTGCATGTACTTTACCAATGCGACCAACCGGCATAGGCACGTTTTCGTTTGCTTCAGATGGTGTGTACGTTCGGTGCATCACGTCTTCATGGTCGCACGTGCGCTACGCGCAAAGTAGAAGCCTTGTGCAGAAAGTGAAGAGTGGGTTTTTTCTCCACAATGCGATAACACTGAATGGGCCGGAGCTATAATTCACAAAGATGCAGAGCGAATGGCATGCATTCTACGCTGGTTCGTTACGAATGCTCAGCCTTCATTAGAAGGCCCGTATAGGAGACTGTCAAGTCATTCCTAAGCCTGCCAATCTCAACACATTTTAGTCAGTGTTCTAGATTCCTCAGGCAACTCAATAAAATCGTTTCCTTTCTTTTGTTCCAGAGAATGCACCGTATGGTCTACGCGTGAACACAGTCAAGTAAGAGCAAGATGTAGTTTGTGACTGGTTTTGTGCATTCAACCTTGTCATATTTCACGGTTTCGCTGCAAGCGAGGAACTAACATAACCTACTATAAGAGTATTGCAGATGTATTGTTGAGTTGATGTTTTGCTAATCATTTTGAAGGTAGCTGGTTATGATGCATCGTTTGATCTTCAGCAATTTGTTACCAGATGGGCAAGCGGCGCTTGTGTGTGACGCAAACGTGTAAGTGACGATGGTGTCAGTGAAAGTATAATGCCAATGACGTGGCAAACGTTTTTCACTCCGCCAAAGAAACATTGTGGTGCTGTGCCACACGGGACACAACTTTAACCGCATGCATCCTCAAGCATTCTTAAGCTAGCGCGAAATTGAACAGTAAGTCAGACGGATGCACTATACGTAACGTCGACGGAGCTACTCAACACACATATTTGATCCTCGGTGAGGGAAGAATGATAATGTGAGGTGCATGCCACGTATATAAATTTATTTAGGCATTGATTACCCTTTATTCTAACTGTGGTGCATACCCATCCTAGATGATTGGCCAACCATGGGCGTATGTCCTTTGGCCCAAAATTGGGGTGGATCAAATATTAAAATTGTAGAAAAATTAAGCTATTGAATGTCATCTGCTTTTCTGTTTCGAAGTCTGTGCGTACCTATAAGGAGGCATTATATGTGCAGCGTTATGTCGTAATTTAATACGTGATAGCGCAGAACGCTCATGCGCTCACATGTACAATGTTTTTCGTCATAATTATGACTATATAAACCGGACTACCAGGTAGCACATACCAGACTTCTGCAACCGAATGTGAGTAATCAAGGGGGTTCAATATATTCGCAATTCGATTAACACGTCTGTGTGCTTTGGAGGTATACCTATGAGCACACACTATAGACAGAGATTCTATTCATGACCCATTGTTTTAATACAAATAACAGAGTCGCACTCACTCGCAATAACTTGTCGGTAACGGTACACCATACTATACCCGGCTCAACGTACGAAGAAAGTCGATGATCTAGCCAAATAATGCTCTGCTTTAAAATATTTAGCTCGTGTTAATTGCGCTTTTGTTGCATTTTAGAAGTTTGGCATGATTCATGCAACAAGGTGGAGTACTACGCGAGCTGGCGCATTACCAGCAGTGACGAAAACAGCGAAACAAATGCATACACACGATAGAAGCGAGCGAGAAACTGAAGAGAGCAAAAGCTGTACTCCGGACGAATGCTCCAACACGTTAGTCCAGCATTCGTCTGTATACACTTTCTTCTTGTTGTGTAGGTCTTTTATTTCACTGCTTTCGTGATTCGTAAATACCTGAACATCAGAGCACCAGAGGCTGTTTTGTGGTGCAGCTGCACTGTAACTATTATTCCATTAGAATTTTCGTCAACCTTATTCAACGTGTCTATGTCTAATCCGCTGTCGCTAAAAATGTTTTCCAAAATAAATAAAGGTTCGACAGGATACATTGAGCTGTAACATTAACACAAGAGCTACGAAGTCATTCATTCATTCATTCATTCTTTATTATTAGAACATAAAATATACAATCTGAGTAATTTGTCAGCCCGCCAAAGCAAAGTTGCTTTTGAGCGGGACAGGGCAGTGCTTTGGCCTAAATGACACAGTTTTGTGCTTCAATCAAGGAAACAATAGGGAAAAAGTATGTACAGCAGGAAGATAAAAAGAAATGTCCATATATAGATACACATTTTCTTTATGTACCAAAAACCCGTAGTCCGCGAAAGCATCGATGCTTTTATGCGGACCAGTGTATAGTTTCTCTCAGCAAAGCATAGTACATGTTTTCTTTCGCTTTTCCCCATTCCTCCTTTTCCGTTATCCTCAAACGCTCGACTAATTTCCAATTGTTGTTCCTGCACAAGCAATAACGTAAGTAATTGCATACTTCAGCAAAAAAAAATGTGTGTACAGCACGACCATCCATTCCATCATATGTAGCAGTTAGATGTAGTGGTGAAATGTTTTGAAACAAAAACAGACACGAATATAAACACAAAGAACACAATATCCTAGTCCTTTTTATACAATAGTTAGCGAAATGATATTGTAAAAAAACTCCCATCCCATCGATTTCTCTTATTATTCCCAGTCGTTTGCCAGAACTGTGTGGTGTATGAATTTTTTTATTTTCCGGAGTGACGATACGTTGGTGACTTGTGGTATTTTGTTAAAGTAGAACGGTACATAAAATGCCCTCGTTCTTTTACCATAGTTCGTGAACGCTTTAGCCCGAACGAATGTCTCAATCTTGCGCAAATCCCGAGTTTTTACGTTTTTTGTTTTAAATGTTTCATCAAAATAATGCTTCGTAAGTACTACCGAAAGAAAAAGTTGTTTAATATCAAATATCCCATGTTCTGCCATGAGCTCGCTGTGGCCAACAGCGCTGCTGTTTGTTCCGTATGTTATGTTATGCGTTATTTTCTGTATTATTCTATTTAACACGCTTAGCCTATATGGCGAGGCCAGTCCGTATATCGTGATGCCATATCTTAATACAGTTTCACCCAGAGCCTTATAGGTGAGTTTTCTTAAGCGAAGATCACATACAGATCTGATTTTGTAAATAACTGCGCATACTGTTCGGAGTCTTTTAGCTACATATTGTATGTGATTGACAAATGAGAAGGATTCATCGAAAATAATGCCAAGGTACTTTATTTTGGTAGCATACGGCATACTTTGGCACGAGCATCGATTGCAGTGCTCACTATGCAAGTATAGATGTTCGGTCAGTTCCACTTTCTTGTACGGGCTGTGGAAGCAGATTAACTGTGTTTTTTCTTTGTTAACAAATATATAGTTGTTCTCAAACCATGTCATTATTTTGCATATATCTTCTTGTATTAAAGTAACACTTTCAATAAAACTTTAAGAAGTCTTATACAATTAGTGGGAACTTCCGATAATAAACAACTAACAAATATGCGAAGATGTTGGGTGCAGACGAAGCACCACGAAAATACACATGACAATGGGCAGCTCCGTTTTCACATTTTTTTACGGTGTTTTGTCCACGCTCTACATCGCCAACCAATCAAAAACTAGCCCAAATCCAGGTCGCATTGGACTGCTAAATAAGTAAATCATCTAATATTTACTTCCTATGAAATTCTTTCTTTTTTTTGTTTCGCGATACTCACACATAAAATTGTAGGAGTCATGAGGGAGGTAGTGGCCGAGTACTGCACCAGGGAGGCCAATTCCTGATCTGTGAGGGAATTGAGGGAATTGTGAGGGAATTGTGAGGGAATTGTGAAGTCGAAGCTTAGTGAGCTTTCCTAATTTGGTGTGACCTAGACTCGTATAGCCCCACTAGCTCTTGGCGATATTTTTTTGGTGGTGTCAGGCGCCACTTGAGCTCGCTCAAGTAATAAAGACCTAATAAAGAAACGGCAAAACATAAAATAGTGAAACTCAAGAGATCAGTTAGAATTCGCTGAACTGTAAAAACTGATCAACAAGAAGAAAGTAAGGGATGCCCGAAATTATAACGTGGAAAAGGTTGAGGAAGCAGTAAAATATCGACCGAGCATGAAATCAGTGAGAAGAAAACTTGGCACAGGACAAGGCAAAATGTATGCACTGAAAGATAAGCAGCGTAATATTATCAGCAATTTCGATGACATAGTACAAGCAGCGGAAGAATTCTATACTGACCTGTACAGTTCCCAGAGCAGCCAAGCTACTTTCATTCGGGGTAGTGAAGAAAAGGATACAGAGGCTCTTTCTATAACTAGCGATGAAGTTAGAAGGGCCTTGAAAGACATGATCAGCGCAAAAGCTGCTGGAGAAGATGAAATATCAGTCGATTTAATCTAAGATGGAAGAGATATCATGCTTGAAAGCTTGCGGCCCTTGATACGCAATGCCTCACAACTTCAAGTGTACCAGAGAGCTGGAAGAACGCCAACATTATACTCATCCATAAGAAGGGAGACGTTAAAGAATTGAAGAATTTTAGACCCATTAACTTGCTTTCAGTACTGTATAAAATATTCACCAAGATAATTTCCAATAGAATGAGGGCAACGCTTGACTTCAGCCATCCAAAAGAACAGGCTGGCTTCAGGAAGGGTTTGCTAAGCATTTTGAAGGTAGCTGGTTATCATGCATCATTTGATCTTCAGCAATTTGTTTGGATCATATCCATGTCATAAATCAGGTCATAAATCAGCGGCGTACAATCAACCTCTCTATATGGCTTTCATAGATTATGAAAAAGCATTTGATTCAGTAGAGATACCAGCAGTCATAGAGACATTGCGTAATGAAAGGAGTACAGGAGGCGTACGTGAATACGTTGGCAAATATCTACAAGGATTGCTCAGCAACCTTGGTTCTCCACAAGAAAAGTAGAAAGATACCTATCAGAAAGGGGTCAGGCAAGGAGACACAATCTCTTCAATGCTATTCACTGCATGCTCAGAAGAATCATTCAAGCTCTTTGACTGGGAACGCTTAGGAGTGAGGATCAACGGCGAAGATCTTAGAAACCTTCGGTTTGCAGATGACATTGTCCTATTCAGCAACAATGGGGACGAATTCCAGCAAATGATTGAGGACCCTAACCGAGAAAGTGTAAGAGTGCGGTTGAAGATTAATATGCAGAACGCAACCATAATGTTCAATAGCCTGGCAAGAGAACAAGAATTCAGGATTACCAGTCAGCCTCTAGAGTCTGTAAAGGAGTACGTTTATCTAGGTCAATTACTCACAGGGGACCCTGATCATGAGAAAGAAATTTACAGAAGAATAAAATTGGCTTGGAGTGCATACGGCAGGCATTGCCAAATCCTGACTGGGCGCTTACCGCTGTCGTTGAAAAGAAAAGTGTACAATCATTGCATTCTACCTGTGCCAACATATAGGTCAGAAACTTAGAGGTTAACAAAGAAGCTCGAGAACAAGTTAAGGGCCGCACAAAGAGCGATTGGACGAAAAATGTTGGGCCTAACATTAAGAGACAGGAAGTGAGTGGAGGGGATCAGAGAACATACGGGGATAACTGATGTTCTAGCTGATATTAAGCGGGAGAAATGGAGCTGGGCAGGCCATGTAATGCGTATGATGGATAACCGGAGGACCATTAGAGTTACAGAATGAATACCAAGAGAAGGGAAGCGCATTCGAGGACGGCAGAAGACAAGGTGGGGTAATGAAGTTAGGAAATTTGCAGGCGCAAGTTGGAATCAGCTAGCACAAGACAGGGGTAATTGGAGAGCACAGGGAGAGGCCTTCGTCCTGCAGTGGACATAAATATAGGCTGATGATGATGATGATGACACATAAAATTGGAAGCCTGCCATTATCGTATTTTTCGCGTAATTCCAAGTGCGGTGTAATTATATGTAGGCACAAGTACTAAACAAATATTAGAAAAGAATCTCGTTTCGCTCATTCCCGTCCAAAGTGATGGTAAGGAAGAACGTATAAAATCAATAATTTGGCGTAACAGAGGGCGAAACGACGTGGAGTAAGACTAGGACAGAAATGAGCTTTACATCAATGCCCCTGTAGCGCGTATTTTCTGGCAACCAGGACACAGCGGGGGTCAGAGATAACGATAATCAGAGAAGTTGCCGTTGGCCTAAAAGTCAGCATTGTTGTCCGCAATGTCATTATTGCGGTCATAACCTGTGCCGTAACCCACTGGATTGTTACGTTTACACGTGAAGACTTGTGAAGTAGACGAATCTGCTCACAAATAGGCAGCGTTTTTGTGACTTGTTTCAGCTTCCTGATTGCGCTGAAGCTGCCGTGAGAGATGCGGGCTTCGTTGAGGTTAGGCAAGATGAGTGCTTCGATGGCATCGTGTATAACCTGTGCCTCAAATAATAACGGATTATAAATTGAAACGAGCTTGCCAGCGGGATGCCGTGTTTTCTATACCTACCCGACGAGATACCGAAGACGAGAAAAAAATGGCGTTTTTAAGTCCTAAACATCGTGAGGTACAATGCTACCCGCACCTGTGCTCCCTGATTCGTACTGTCATTTCTATGTGTCTCAACGACACACTTGCCGTTTTGAGTTCCGTTGGTCCCTGCACGGTTTTTAGCTTCTGCTTCAGTTAATTTGTTAGCTTCAGTGTTAGCCTCAGTGTTAGCCTCAGCACCTAATGTGCTGGCAGAGTGCATTGACTATACTGTATTTATCTTTCCGATGAAATCAACAGGCATCTTAAACAACTCAAGAGTGCGTGCCTGTCTTGCTGCGCATTTACTGAAATTTAGCCCTGTAAGGTCAAACGTACTATTTTTGCAACGCAAATTTTAAGTTAAGCATGCTACACCTAACCCATAGCCTATAGTAGTGTTTCTTATACGTCCAAGCAAAGTTACGGTTATTGACAGTTCAGAAAATGATTGAGTGGTTCTCTATAAGTATACTAATTAAGCGTTTACTCAAGCACTTATTGTTTTCTGTAGAAAACTACGCTGCCTGGCCAGAAGTAACAAGCTCTAATTCGCCTTGATGTGGAACTCGAAAGCCTTTCAGCGTAGAAAACCTCGCAAGTGCTTAGTTTATGGAAACATGTGATTCATCGATGTCTATCCGCTTACCTTTAGCGAGGTAATTTGTATCCAAGATAATAAAGACACCTCGAGCAGTATGAAAGAAAGCCACGAGACTACACGCTTGCACATCATGATCGCATTGCTGAGATCGTGGCGTGCATAAACGAATTGCGCTTTTAAACTACAGAAGGGCAGGTTGCTGGTCCAGTTAATGTTTAGATACATACATAATATAGCGCAAGTGCACATCCACAAAGAGACATACAGAACAAGTTGCACGCGCTACTAACAACTTCACTGAATGGCACTGAGCTATACTATATGTGTATTTTCCAATGCGCGGGAACAGCAGCCACAATTGACGTTCTACAAAGGCCGCGCGTTAAAAAAAAGCTGTGATCCACGTTGTACAAAACGATAGTAGTCTGACTCACGCATTCATTACTTTTGTTTAATTTTCGTGATACACACAGAACTTCACGTGGCATTATAATCTTTTCTCAGTTGAGAAGAGCTGGATTTCCAGTGAGCAGAAATATGCGCAGTGAAGTCTTTCTTCAAGTTATTATTAGCGTGTTGCCTCATTCGAGCGTTAACTCAGCGGCCGGTTTGCCCTACATAAGACTTTCCACAAGTCCGAGGTACTTCATATACCACCCGGTTAGCACATTGCACGTAGGGCTTAGAGTGCTTCACTCGGCAGCCTATCTTAGAAGTGCCCGTGACACGGATACATAATTGGGAGCCGAGAACACGGCCGGCACTAGCTACCTGTTCGCCATTGCTTTTCAAATTGCGGCGATGTTGTGAATCTTGAGCACAATGATCTGTTAACCTAATGTGCTGACGCTAAAATGGTGGTAGGGCGATGACGCATGCATATTCAGCAAATCTCATGCCGGCGATGGGTGGGAAAGTTTTTTTTTGAGTGTTCCTCGTAAAGCATGGCGTGGTTTCTGAACGTTAACCAGCACAATTTTAACGAGTAATTACGCAGTGCAAGAAACTATCTCAGTTTCATTTTGGCTTGATTGTATATTTACTTTATATCGTTGTTACTAAAAATCAGTCCTGCGGTTGGCCTCATTATTCTCGTTCATTGCATAGGGAGAGTAACGAATCTAGCAGCCTTGGCGCATTGTAGCATACGAGAGCATATTGGCCAGCTGTCTGCCTCTAGGGCAAGGCACCAACTCAGATCTGCAGTTTAATGAGCGTTTGAGGACGTCTGCGGAGTTAGTTCAAAGCGCATCCTGTTTTGCGTCATGGCCAAGGTGTATGCAGGAATATATTTTAAGTGTTTACACTCACTAGTCACGCCTGATAGCGCTGACCGGATAGTGTCCGCTGTAGTAGGACACCTCGCTACAGCGTCGGTTCCCCGTTGCTGTTACGCCCATTGAAGCAGTCCCAGTGAATAGAACACAAAGTGAGAAGGTTGTGTGTCAACTGCATTTTGAATACTTTGGTAACTTGCCCACAAAGAATGCGCATGCGCACATGTGCAAGCAGAAAACGTACAGGCCACGGGCTCGCTAGAGAAAAAAAAACTCAATTTACTTGTATTTAGACGCATAAATTTATATTGACGAATACTTTGGAAAGTTTACAACGCCAAGTACGGGCTGTTTTCCTCAGTTTCTAGTTAGAATCATAGGCATAGACGAAAATTGGTATCGTCGTGGAATTCTTGTTCGTACAAGACACCGTACCAAACAATTGCGCAACAGCAGCAGTAAGGCTGCAGCGGCTAGCTGAGACTTCTGGCCATAGCACCACCTGTAGTTTTAATTAAATGTGCGAGGAGAGGCGAACAATACCTGGCACGTGTTCTGGCTAAGTGTCCACCCCTAAATTATTCTGTTTACATCGTTGTCATACTCATGAACAGCACTACGATGACAAAGGGGCGAAACTGGAGGCATCGGGTCCAGGCCGTGCCGGGTCCCGACGCGTGCCGCATAGGCTGTATTTGGGTGCCTCGATAGCACACAGGTGCTGTCCTATCCATGCACCCAAGGTTCCGTAATCACCAAGTGCGCCATCTTAATGCGGTCCTAATCAGGCGTGCGACTGCGGAAGTTACTATGCAACGGAAAGCAGTGGATGCAAAGAATCGACTAGTTCGATTAATGATATAGCAATGATTGTGTAAATAGTGAACCTTTTTATGGGGCTGTTAACAGACACAGTTGGCCAACAGGAGGTAAATAAGGTGCGCTTCAGTGCACCCGATTAGCTGATGATCATCTATGGGCCAGACGTCGCCTTGCTCGAAAATGTGAAGCTGACGTGAGAAATGGGCAAAAGTGACAAGCAAGATGTTACATAAATTCTTGTTTTCTTTGCAGCCCTGGTCGTATCATGACGATGATTATAAAGGGATCTGCGAGCAACGTAGAGGAACAAAAGAAGGTACGCTCCGTGCATAATATTAACAATAATATTGAAAATAATTATAAACAACTAGACAGTATTCGTTGGTCATCCCAAATACAGTGTGCTTCAAATGCAATCCTACTAAGTACTTTGATACGAGTAGAGTCGCGTTCAATACGAGCCACCACACAGTGCCCATGGTCGAAGGAGCTCCTATGATGATTCTGATGATGATTTACTGGCATCCGCTTGAAACGGCGCGGTGACAAATAGTCACGTAGCTTACTTTAGTTAATCGGGTATGTTATACACGGTTTTCATTCTATCATTTCTGTGCACATCTGCAAAATCATTTTTCTCCTCCCAAAACGTCTATATCTACCTTGTGCCGCTATTTATGCCTGTAAGGGATCTGATCGTATCAATCTCTCTTGCTTTTGATGCGAAAGCGTCAAATGGCTCATTGAGCGAAAAAGCCGGCGTCCGGAGTTCGCAACAGCGAAACGGCTACCTAAATTCCCATTGGCTGCGAAGCCACGTCACGAGCTGGCCTCGACGTGGTTCTGATTGGCTGGGACGCCTTGGCACAAGCGCGCCTCGCCACCACCTCGCGCGCGCTTGATCGCGTTTCCGCGAGCTCGCTCTCCTCACCCTCTTTCCGTTTGATCGCGCGGGAAAATGGCACTCGTGGAGCCACCAACTTTCTTGTCTCACCCTCGCACACTTTCACTCGCACCCAAAGCACACAGTGCGCGGGGCGCCATACGATCTTATCGCACTTGTACTTTATACGGCACTCTGGCGGTCGCTCTTGTCGCGCGGCGCGCGATTTGAGATGCGTTCGGAAGCAGCCGCTTGTAATTCAATCATTTGACCATCTGCGTCCGCGGAAGTTTCCATTTACTAGACAGTTTTAGCAGAGCGCCGCTTACGCTCCCCTCCGCTCAGATTTCACGCTCAGAGGTACTGCAGGGAACTGCGTAGATTTCGCATTTAATAAGAGCGTCTTGCCGAGACGCGAGCGACGCGCTATCAATTCGGCTGCAAAACGACGAAGAGGCCAAGTAGACACGCTGTCACGCTCCGCTAACTCGGCTTTGTAGCGGAGCGAGGGATGCGGTCTTCGTTCCGCTGCCGGTATGAGCGTTGTGCGCAAGCGCAAGAGCGTTCCCGCTAAGCGGTTGTGTGGCATTTGCTAGCATATGCCGGTCTGGGCGGAGCGGATAGCAAGCGCTCAGCTAAAACACTCTACTGTCTCGGTCTTCTTTTGCGGCGGCAGTAAAATTTCGTTATATTGAAATCGCATATAAACACACTTCGTTATATTGAGGTTCTATATGCATGGTGTTCCACGGACAAGAGGTTATGAAACGTTAAGTACTTCGTTATATCAAGAATTTCGTTATATAGAAATTTGTTATATCGAGGTTTCAGTGTATAACGAGTAACCCGCTGTTTATTTAGTCAGAGCTTTTTAGTAGCGTTACCTAAAAAGTTGCTTTTTAGTAGACAGCTATACAAAGTAAGGATAACAATTTTATCGGCCGTGTAAAGTTGTAAACATTCGCTTACTATTTAAATAACAAGCATGGTGTCACGCGCGCACAGGTAAACATGAACACATCTCGCTCGATGACCGCGGAAGCTCGCTGTCAAAACGCTGGAGTTATGAAGCGTGGCAGCAGAAGCCAGCGAATTGACATTCGGCTGTCTCTTGCGTCAACGCGCACTAAACATCGAAAGTACAGCGCATACGAAGCTAACGGGGCTCGACGCATGCACTTTGTCCACATCGCACATCGCTTTGAAGATTAGGCTCACGCGGGCGCGCACGTTGTCTAGATTGCTTTCACGATACGGCGCCTGTGCGGCCGCGTCGTAAGCAGCCGCCGCCGGGGTATCAAGGCCTGGGAATAAGTTAGGAAGCTTTTTTGAGAATTGAAGCATTTGTACCAGACATCGATTGAGTGGCTAGACAGGTTATCTTACGCGCATTATGGCGCATGATAAATGGGGCCGATATCAGGACTAACTTTGCCGTAGTTTTTAATCCCTAAAAGGTCGGATTACGTGTACCGTGACAAGTGACGTATTAGTAGAAATTGCCTCTCTGAGTAAAAAAATATATATATGTACAATCTGGCATCAAAGACGTTACAAGACCTAATAAAATAATGAGTAGTACAAATGTTTACTCACAAAGTGAATTCTCATGAAGTTTCTAGTGAATAACCTCAATGCACCCATTCTTTAACCAAATTTGGTTACCTTCTTCTTGTTGCTTTTCATGTTTCGGGAAGAATGAAGAACGTAAACTTTATTATCAAAGCAATCAGATTTGAGTCCGGCGTCTCTTTAGTGGGTCTGGGCACCCACCGCGGACGCGGTTCCGAGACCTTGTCACGAAAAAAAAATTACTCCATCTCTCGCTAAAGGGAACCATGTGTGGATTCGAAGCAGCGGGGAGATGGTTTCGCGACAACGGCCCGAGCAACCTCTATGTAAATAACACCTTAATAAATGTTTACCACCACCACCACCACCACCGAGCGCTCATCGCGGCGCTGCACAGGAGAGAATGAGGCGCGCGCGCTCCGTCATTTTCATACCGCGGAACTACCGTGGCGCCCCCAGCGGAGTGTGCAGCTGTCACACCACCTGTCGTGCTCGCCGCTCCGGATTACTAGAGGAGAGAAAGGGGGGAGCGTAGGAGAGGAGAGAGAGGGGGAGGGGAAGCGCATGCGCTGTGGGGTGTGGCACGCAGGCGCCGCTCCGTAGAGGATTCCTAGAGGAAAGGGGGAACGTAGGAGAGGAGAGAGAGGGGGAGGGGAAGCGCATGCGCTGTGGGGGTGTAGCACGCGGGCGCCGCTCCGTAGAGGATTCCTAGAGGAGAGAAAGGGGGAGCGTAGGAGAGGAGAGAGAGGGGGAGGGAACGCGCATGCGCTGTGGGGGTGTGGGACCCGGGCACCGCTTCGTACAGGATTCCTTGAGAACAGAAAGGGGGGAGCGTAGGAGAAGAGAGAGATGGGGAGGGGACGCGCATGCGCTGTGGGGGTGTGGCACGCGGGAGCGACGGACACAGCCGCCGGCAAGAAATGCTTCGCATTTAAAACGAATATTTATTTCCAAAATTATCGGTTTCATTCTGATCCCTCACATCCGTGATATGTTGCGATATTGAGTGACGAAATTCACCGCTCATCTTGAAGAGCTTCAGTGCAGCTGATTGCAAACGCATGTTCTGTAACGTGAGAGTACATACGCGCCTTGCAACTTGCATAGCCGTTGACAGACTTTGGCTGGACGCACTGGTTGGACGCGCCTGTATTAGCAAGTGCTAATACAGGCGCGCGTCTGTTACCGTCCAAGAGAGCTATTCTACCAAGAGATAGCTCGCCGCATGCTCCTTCGCCATATGGCACTTGCTCGATGGGAAAGTTGTGTCGGCAAGAAAATCGGCAACAAAAGGTAAATGAGTTGAGAAGTTTGTGTCCAGAGGTGTACGAAGCGCAGTGTGCACCGTAGCAGAGGGCAGAAGTCAGAGGGAGTGGGTACGAACTGTTTCCTCAGCTGGTGTGTCCTTAACTACTGTGATTTTGAGGTCTTTAGACAACTCTCGTTCTACTTACTGTGCTATCTGTACCGCATACACTTCGTTCCAGGGTCACAATGTGCTAGATTAAATTCCAGGTAAACAATGACGATTCCGGGATTTTAGTTCTCTGTTCCTTGCGTCCGCGCAGATGATCGAGAAAATGGGCGGCCCGCTGCATGCGCTGGGACGAGTGGGTACACCGGAAGAAGTGGCCCACTGCATCGCCTTCCTGTCATCCGATGACGCCGCGTTCGTCACGGGGATCACCATGCCCGTCGATGGGGGCATGCTTCTTCTATCCAGCGTCTCGGCTCCCGCGCCATCGCAGGATACCCAGAAGACTGCGTGAGGAGCAATGAACGTGGCCTTTGCGAAGTGCCAGGGTATACTGAAAGAAGAGAGGAAATAGTGGCAGCCTCTTTTTCTAAAGAAGCCCTCGGTCTTGCAGTAGACCCGATTTTTTTTTTAACTCGCGCTCTTCGAAGGTGTACTTTCGCTCTGTTTGGCCCTCAGAAGACCAAACAGGGACGAATACAGTGCTCTGGTGGGCAGGTAAATATTGGACATTTTATTATTGGAAGCCGAATCGCCTACAAACCTGATTTGTCATTGTGCAGGAAGCACGTAGAACGTGTAACCTCGGTAGGGCACTTTACGCATCATCGCAAAATAAAGTTATGTGCAGTCTACCACACGTTGTCTTGATTACTTTGGTTGTGAAGTTTGTGTTAGGCTCTTGTTTTTCTTTTTTTTTCTTTTTTTTTTTGCGAAGTCACCTCACGCCCCTACAGCTTGGCTCGCGCCATCGTCATATATGTTATCGCCGTCAAGGCGCTCAAGGGGGTTTTTAAGTTAGCGCCAATGTTAAAGTTGTTAACAAAACCGGCAGCACACTGCTTGACATGATAAACCGAATTTTCATCCAGTATCAAGTTTTGCATAGTTTTTCTTTCTGCAGAGAGCCTCTTGTCAACACTATATGGCTATGTAGAATGACCTCTCCGAAACGTCCGCTCAAAAGGAATGTAAGCTCACTGAAACGTCCATTGCAATGAAGGTTGAAAGTTTCTTGGACATGTGAGAGGTCATGTTTGGCAAGAATAAAAATGCTTAGTGTAATTAGGCGCACTGCGGAAAGTAAATATGTCAACTCACATGAGGTATTGCCACCAAACTTTAAATCGCTTACCCGAATTTCTTTTACATAGAATTCAGCTTACCAAATACCAAAAGGAGAAAAGCAATGGTTAAAGCATCATACCGCTTCAAGGCAGTCCATTTCACCCTAATATACCGAGCCGGAGACCTCCCGAAACCTGCGTCAACTAAGGGAACAGGCTGGCTTCAGGAAGGATATTCTACGATGGATCACATCCATGTCATCAATCAGGTAATAGAGAAATCTGCTGAGTACAATAAACCTCTCTATATGGCTTTCATAGATTATGAAAATGCATTTGAGTCAGCACAGGTATCAACAGTCATAAAGGCATTGCGTAATCAAGGAGTACAGGAGGCATACGTGAAAAGTCTTGGCAAATATCTACAAAGACTCTACAGCTACCTTGGTTGTCCACAAGAAAAATACAAAGTTACCTATCGAGAAAGGGGTCAGGCAAGGAGACAATCTATCCAAGGCTATTCACTGCATGCTTAGAAGAAGTACCAAGTTATTTGACTGGGAAGACTTAGGAGTGAGGATCAACGACGAATATCTCAGTGACCTACGGTTTGCAGATGGCATTGTCCTATTCAGCAACAATGGGGACGAATTACAGCAAATAATTGAGGACCTTAACCGAGAAAGTGTAAGAGTGCGGTTAAAGATTAATATGCAGAAGACAAAGATAATGTTCACTAGCCTGGTAAGAGAACAAGAATTCAGGATCGCCACTCAACCTCTAGAGTCTGTGAAGGAATAGAGAGAGAGTAGATTTTAATGAAGAGACGGGAGGAGAGGTCGGCCTGGAGAGCGTGTCTCTAGCCTGCTACTCCTCACTGGGGTAAGGGGAAGTGGGAGGAATAAGTTTATTAATCACATGGGAGCCTGATTATGAAAGAAAATTTACAAAAGAATAAAATTGGGTTGGCGTGCATACGGCAGGCATTGCGAAATCCTGACTGGGAGCTTACCATTGTCGTCGAAAAGAAAAGTGTACAATCAGTGTATTTTACCGGTGCTAACATAGGGCAGGAACCTGAAGGTTAAAAAAAAGATCGAGAACAAGTTAAGGACCGCACAAAGAGCGATATAACGAAAAATGATGGCCTAACGTTAAGAGACAGGACGAGAGCGGTGTGGATCAGAGAGCAAACGGGGATAGCCGATACTCTAATTGACATTAAGAGAAAAAAAATGGAGCTGGGCAGGCCATGTAATGCGTAGGATGGACAACCGGTGGACCAATAGAGTTACAAAATGGATACCAATAGAAGGGAAGCGCAGTCGCGGACGGTAGAAATCTAGGTAGAGGGATGAAGTTAAGGAAATTTGCAGGCGCACGTTGGAATCAGCTAGCGCAAGACAGGGGTAACTGGGGATCGCAGGGACAAGCCTTCGTCCTGCAGTGGACATAAATATAGGGTGATGATAATGATGCACACTTCAAAAAATCCGTTTTTCACCATAATATACAGAGCCGAGTACTCCTGAAACCTGCGTTGTGTTCTGTAACTTATGTAACGTAATATAGAACGGGCCAGTGGCAGTCAGTTTCTTAATTACTAACTTGATGTTTTGCTATGAAGACACGTTTTTCTCTCAGAACCGCAAGGTAATCAACAAAAATATTTGCATGCATTGCTTGATTGATTTTTTTGCCTTTTTTGCTGCAGGGCTCAGGTAGCAAGAGTGACATTGGTACAGGGCAGATGCAGGCAGTTAAAAAGTTGCGAGAGAAATATCAGGCAGGAAACTTTCCATATTTTCACTTCAGAAGTAACTTCATGGCGTACGTTGCCCTATAGCAATAATTCATTCAAGCACCAGATAAGAATGTGTGGATTTTAATTATTTTCAGCAGTAAGACGCGCTTCCTTGAGGCGCTACTATGAGACGCTGCTTTGAGACGTCTTATAGTAGTGGGTCTCGATACTCTGCACCCTCGGCCCACCGCTGTCGTTTGCGTTCGGCATCACGAACACGTTCTTTTGCTCGGGCGTTTGAATCGGCACGGCGGCGACGAGCTCTTTCCCGAGCTTGTTCTCGGCGACCTTAAGTTTTCCTTCACTTGTCTTTAATGGCGCTAGCCCCTAGGCGTTAGGTTAACGGGCGTCCTTTTCCTGCCATACCCAGAGGAGCAGCTGACAACGGAATATGAGCCATTCATCAACAATGAATGGCAATGAATGGCTCATATCCCCTTAAGCAATGGTTACCTTGGTACAGGACAGATGCAGGCAGTTAAAAACTTGCGAAAGCAATATCAGCCAGGAAACTTTCCATATTTTAACTTCTGAAGTAACTTCATGGCGTACGTTGCCCTATAGCAATAATTCAGTGAAGCGCCAGATAAGAATGTGCGGATTGTAATTACTTTCAGCAGTACCCTCGTAAGCGCGGCCTCCCCGTTACGACGACAGAAGAGAAGTGAAATTCTACGCTGGAATGATGAGCGGCAACGCAGCCACATTGGAAGAAGACGACGAACTCGGGAGCGATGGCACGAGCGCGGTGGAAGACGACAACTGCTTACCCGAATTGTCGTCTTCTGGTCCACAGCTGGCATCAAAGTGCCAGCTGTGGAAGACGACAACGACGCTCGAGCCGCTGCTGACGTTGATAGTTTCTGCGAACAGACACGGACATTCAGGCAAAACGTAGATGAGCTTCGCTTGTAATACATGTCTTGAAAGCATGAGTCGACAATCATCATGAGATGACATTTGTCAGAATTTTCCTCTATATGCTACAAGATATACATATTTTCGCTTTAACGCTAAATACTAAAGCTGAATAAGCAGTGTTCGTGCTCCTCACACTAGGCTGGATTAGATTTCTGAGGGATCTCGTATATTGGAAACATTCAGCACTCTGAAATTATGAAATTTCAATTGTAAGATTGCAGAATGCCCATGCACCTTTGTTTTAATAATCTTTCGTTTGCTTCGCGAACCTATCACTATTCATATAATCGTTTAGCCTGCTTTGTTGTAACGTTTTTGGAGGGATTTTATTGATACTACCGAATTGTTCGTTTTATTTTTTTTATTTTTAACACGAAAGTGTTCGGTGCCGGGGTCCACCATAAACTTCCTGTAACGAATGTGACGCCTGGCGCGAACGAGTAAAATATTCTCTCGTCCTGACATAAAACCCCTGAAAAAAAAAAGCATAACGTTGCACTCAGGCGCGCAACGCTTGAAACAGCCAAGCTGGGCGATCGTAGCCCATCATTTTCCGGAAGTGCGCGCGGACTTTATATCTTAATACTCGTGATGATGATAACTTCTTTTCGCGCGTCTCGGACTTGCGGCCGTCACTGCGCATTGTATAGCGTAGCTTACAACACGGCCACTACATTGTAAAGCCGACAACTCGTTCCAGCCAACGCCACCTAGAATATTTTTGCTAGGTGACGTTGGTTCCAGCAGACCCACTCGCGTATATTGCTTTCCGCAGATGATTGCACACGCGAGAAAGAAAAAAATGGGGGCGAGGAGGATGGGGCGACCTTTTTGTCGACGAGACGACGACGCTCGAACGCAATCATTTGATTTTTATGAATGCAGGATTTGGATGGTGTGGCTGTATGGCGTAGTGGTTACGACGCTCGCTTTGGGATGTACGCGGGTTCGAATCCCGCCTCGGTATTTTTTTTCTTGGTATCACCATTTTCTTTTTTTCCTCTCTGTTTGGAGGCGCCGTCGTTTGTGCCCCGGTGCCGCGGCGGAAGCCACTGTGCTGGGCGCCGACGCGAAGCGGCGGTCGTTGGGGTGTTGCGGAGCGAAGCGTAGCAACACCCCAAATAAAAAAATACTGCTTCAGTCAGGTAGACTGCTCCCTCCCTGATAGTGAGATTATATTTGGATCAACAAAACAGTGATGCGTTCATTTAGCAATACCATGGATCCCTTAACAGCAGCCACAGTTGTGCCTAGTCCACAGCAGCCCAGCGTGTTCACCGTTCCAACGCCGGTGGCGTTGCAACGGAGGCGTTCCGTCGGTGCCATCCTCCTCACCCTCTTTTTTTCTCTCTCGCGTGGCAATCATTCGCGGAAAGCAAAATACGCGCTTAGCGAGCCCTCAGCTCCGGGTCCGCTTGTTGTCTGCGTCGCCGTGCTGCAGCAGCTTTGCGAGCCCTCGACTCCACTTGCAGTTGAGCAGCGACTCTCGCCTTTTCATCCATAGCGGGCGCGCCGTTATCAGAAGCGACCGTTATGATTCATGGCTGAAGAGTGAAAGCGAGCGCGCGTCGGGAACGAACGCCCTTGTGCATCGCAGCGTCCCTAGCGGACCCCATGCAAACCAGAGCTACGGACGGCGGGCGACGACAAGGGGGGGACAAGGCTCGGCCCTAAGGTGCTTCGGCCCTAAAAGTGAAGTAGAGCCAAATGCGCCCCTTCGCCTCTGCCTCCTCTCCCAGCAGCTGCAGCAGCGCCTCTAAGGTGTCCACAAAGAAACTACGGACACGAGAGCCACGAGCACGGCCGGACTCGACTGGCGCGCGCTCACTAGTGCGGGAGCTGCGTCTTCGGTGTCCATTTGTGTTCTAGGCGCGTGTGCTGCATCACATCAAGTATACAACGCAAAAGACAGTGGACATTCGAGAGGGTGTTTTCTCGACCTTCTAAAAAATTGTCGCAGTTTCGCCTGAAAGGCGAAGCATCAATTGCGATAGCAAATTTGTAGAGAGCTATACGGAGTAATGATAGTAGCTTTATCAGCTGTATAAACTTGGACATGCAGCAGCACCGGCAACACGCAGAACTGTTGTCGACGCCGTCGGCGTTTTGCCCACGTTCGCACAAAATGCGTGCGGCGTTGGTGACTGTTGCCTTTTTTTTTCTTTATTGCTTGGTGACTGTTGCCGGAGCCTCTGATAAAAATAGGTACTTGGTGCCGCAGCTAAACGTCCCCTCCCTTCCCTTCCCCCCCCCCCTCCACGGCCTTTTGTGCGTCAGAAGAAGGCGCGTTTGCTCTACATATATGGTGATTGTAAAGGAGGAAAGAGACGCCTACTTCTGCAGCCCTTAAGGGAGCACATCACAGAACGCGCGTTTGTTCTCCGCCGTGCGTTCACTCCCCGTGAAAGCGCGTGTCCCTCGCGCCCTTTCACTCGCACATACAGCGTTCGGCGGCGCGCGGCGCCGATTTCATCTCCATTGACGTCATGCGGAACCTCACGGCGACGGCGACGCCGACGGCAGAAATCTGCTTTGGAGTGTCCATATAATTGCTATCGCAATAAAACATAGTGCGTCACGCTTGAAACCGTGCGATTTCTCAGCGCCACCGAGCTTACCCGGATGTCCATTTCCAGAGCAATGGCGTTGCCTTCAGGAGCGTGTTACGTCTCAACCTGGACAAGCGCTTACCTTTGACGCTTCCCACGTGGAGTTCCATTCATCAGCGCGCGCATCGAGAGCGATCGGGCGTGTCATTGACTGTGACGCGTTAACAAAGGAGCTCGCGTCGAGGCAACAACCACCGCCATCCGTGGATATATAGGGTAATTACCGTGTAGATCACTACCTAATCCTGATCCTGGCGAGAGGGCCGAAACGTAGAGCCCGCTAATTGGTGAAAGGGGCCATCGTCGCCCAAAACCGTGGGAAGAGCTTCGGGCTCAGTTTCCCAGGTGGCCACGCATACACAAGAATGCGGGGGCGGAGCTCCTACATAGGAGGCGGACCTGGCGGATCGGTGCGTCAACATGGGAGGGATGTTGCGACGAATTCAACGATTGTGATTGGCCGAATTATCGTCATCAGATTCCCGAGTCCAGTCTCGTAGTAAAGACGACGATATTAAAAGCGGAGACGTGTGGTGCAGTGAGAGTGGTTCTGACGTGTCCTGATGTAAACTCAGAGGTTTAATATGCGCGTGATTGAGTGGGCTTCCGTACCAGGGGCCAGTGTAAGTAACGTATATTGAACCGTTTTTCCTTCATTCTTGCTACCGCACGTACTAAGCAATGTGCTTGGTGGATCCTTGGCCCAAACGCCACCTCAAGTCGCAACAAGCGTCAACGCTGAGCGCGTCTGCATGCAAACGCACTCGGGTCCGGCACTGCTGACTTGCGGGGATGGTTTTTGCTAGTACCAACGTTTGCTGACTTAAATATTTTATAAATCACTTCCGTGACAAGGTATACCCCTAAAATACTGAACTCACTGCGAGCACTTCTGTTTATTGACTGATTGAATGCCGCATATTTTACACTTTCAGGCACCGCACAAGTGACGCCCTTTGCTTCTACATACATTCCATTGTATACTCAACGTTACCTTTTCGCATTTTCCCTTCCTTCGAGCCTCTCCCAGTAAGCCACTACTAACCATACCGCCCTGGTGTGTCCTAGTGGGATAATTATTTGCACAAGCCCATCTTTCCGGCCAAAGGCCCACGGGCTTCGCACCTCAACTAACTTCATTTACAAACTACAAAACGCGCGAGAGAGGAGGTGCCTGCACACCGACAGGAATAGCGGTACTTGAGTTTTTTGTTTCTTCTTTTTTTTCCGTGGGCTTTTTCCTGACGCAAGCCCCCTGAAAAGAAATAGGTAGGGCACGGTGGAAGAATATTTAGGTGTTGACACTGCGCGCGAGCGAGCGTCCAGATTATGTTCGGCCGCGCGCGGGCGCACCGAGTAGCTCTGCCGCGAGCAGATAGATGGCGCTGCGGCCAGCGGTCCCAGCTTAGCGGCGCCGGCGGCTTGGCATTCCTCTGCCTCCGCTAAATTTTCGTTCATGGTGGAGTGAGTAAATCTCAATGCGCGAAAAAAAATCGTTATTTCACATTAAAGTGATAAGTGTACCAGGCTTCGCTAACATGAAGGTTCCTTGTGCAGGTCGTGGATGACGTGAACAGGGATCAATCGGGCAGCACTCAAAGCCCACTGAAGTTACCCTCGCGCGCACAATTTGTTTCGTCCGGTCTAGCCGTTCATCCAAGTATAAAAAAATGGAAGTGTTAGCCCACGTGCTACCCCTCGATCAGAAGAAAATAGTGACTGCACCAGAAAATGTATTTCATGCTTATCGCTGCTTCCATTCACACTCAGAAAACCGTTCAATCATCGTTGCGCGAATTCAATGTGGCCGCGATATAAATTAAGAAATGAAACGGCGCAAGCTTGCGATATGCAATGCACTATAGCAAAGTGGCTGTTCATGGCTAGAACTCAAGATGAGAATGCACATCAGCTGTGTAAAAACTCTTTCAAATGGGAATTTATTAGGCGGGACGAAGGCAGGCGTCTATCTTGAATTAGAGCATCACTACCACAGTTTACTGATGAAAACCTGAGCAAATGCCTTATTTATTCCAATTCCACTTAACATAGACCGTGTATATTATTCATTGGGATTTCGTCCACTGAGGACTGAGTGGCTCTTGCAAGATCTAAAAAAAAAGGTGAGTTTTATTTTTCTTAAATTGCATATGAGAATGTGCCAATGTAAGCGTGTTTGACAATGCATGCTATAGCCTGTCCACAAATACACTTACACCCACCACAGAATAATCCCATAGACATTTATTTATTTTTTTTGCATAGACTCAATACGAAAAAAACTTATGCATGAAGCAGCTCGATAATTTTGATAGGGGATAACCATCCCAGAAGCTTGCGGTCTCATACACACCCACAATGGAAAAATGTTGTATAAAAACATGCAAGCGTGTAATATACACCGCACGCGCATTGTCAAAAGAAAATCAGTAGCCAGGATGGAACAAATTTGAAAATAAGGCACACATCTGCACAGAAAATAGCAGTATTTTACACGGTGCACAAATATTTCAAAATACGCAAATGTCACGTAGCTGGACAGAACCATAGTAATGCAGTTGCGCTCCCTTGGAGATACTCAGTTATTTTTTCCATTCCACCTATTTAGATAATTAGTCTTATTTATTGATCAACTTCTCAATTATTATAATTAAATTAAAAGTGTCAATGCGAAAATTGTAGAGCAACATGAAAGACTCCCGATACAGCTTTGTATTGCTCAATACGCGCTACGTAGAAGTGTTTTTCCGAGCATGAAAGAAGCTCACGAATACACGCATAGTGCCTCGAGCGGCCAGTCGCGCGGCAATATTGCTGTATTCGAGGGTTTCGTTCTCGCTCGGAAAACACTTGCGCAAATGCAATGCACCGAGTAGCTCTGCTGCGAGCAGATAGATGTATCACGTATTGAGCAACAGAAAGTTATATTGGGAGTTTTCCATGCTGCTGTACAATTCTCTCGTTCACACTTTTTATCCAATTATAGCATTAAAAAGTTGATTAATCAATTATGTAAATAATTATGCAATTAAGCGGAATAAAAAAAATAATCCGAGTATCTCCAAGCGACGGCAGACAACATTACCTTGGTTCTGTCCAGCTACGTGACATTTACATATTTTCAAATCTTGGTGCATGATAGTAAACCACCTAGTATATATATTGTACATGCAGCAAAGTTTGCACAAACTACTGTGGCACACAGGAGGTTCTCTCTTCCGCAGCGGCTTTCGAGGTTTATTTGACCGTGTGAGGTTCTTTGGACAGCTTGGAAATAAGGTGGGAATCCTTTTATCGAGCGCTCCGCGTAATATGCCGTTGATATCGTATCCTCTGAAAAATGGCTGGTGCAGACATGTTCGGTAGGCGTTAGAGTTCGGTCTGCCCTCAGATTTGCACGGCGCCACTGCTCTAGACGACCGCTGTCGGACGGCGCTTTGAATAAAGGCACACGCTCCGCAAGAGTCCGGTATCCCGAATTGCTGTTCGGAACGAAGCACTTTCTACCCATTTCAAACGCCCCTAAGAAGGCCGCTGCCACCTTCGTCGAGGGCCCGGGGCGACAATACCCAAGCACAAGCTCATGAAACGAACGCGAACAAAAATCGTGCCTTCAAAACAGCGCAACCGCAGATGCAAGCAGGAAAACGAAGCAGCGGCAGCACGCGCCTTGCCGCCGAGGCTGGGACCGCATACCGCAGCGCCCTCTACGACGGCGCCGAACCAGCTGCAACCAAGCCGAACATAATCTGGACGCGAGCGAGCGGCGCTTTCGCGCGCGTTGGGGGGAGTAGTAGTAGTAGTGATTTTATTGAAGAAGAAAGTGACGCTTATTTCTGCTGCCCAATAGGGAGCACGGCGCAGCGTCAGGGGAAGGGGAAAAAGGAGATAAAGATGTTGAAAGGAAGGGAAGAGAAGAAGAAGCAGCAAGAGTCTCATCCGATCATGGAGGAGGCTGGTGATGGAGGCGATGGCCTGCTAGGGACGAGCGCTTAGCGATGGGCGGAGATTCCGTTCAGTTCCACAAACTCCAAAAGGCTGTGGAGAGCTCGGAGGTGGGGAGGCGACGGGAACAGGAGGTCGCTGGTTGTCGCAGCAGGTAGACCCTGTTGTCTGTAGGCAGTGATGACTTTGGAGCGGTCCTGTGCCAGCGCTGGGCAAGCACAGAGAAGGTGCTCGATGGTCTCAGTCGCCACAACGTTCGCAGGCCGGTGATGTGGAGCGTCCCTTGGCGTGCAGCCGCGCCGCCGTCCAGACACAGCCCGTGCGCAGTCGAAGTAACGTTGCGCGTTCCCTCCTGGTAAGGCCACACTCTGGAAGTGGCCTGGGACCGTTGCCATTTGCCACTCTGGCATCCGGGTGGACGATTGTGAGCAGTTTTTTCAGGCGCTGCCTTGAAAAATCTGAGGAAGCGACTGCTCGTGTGAGCGGCACTTCAGGATAAGTGGTTCTTGAGGGAAAGGTTGGCGCTATCTTCTTCAGGATGGTGAGCGGTTTTGGCGAGGGTATCCGCTGCCTCATTACCGGCTATTCCCACATGGGAAGGCAGCCAATGAAATGAGATGGTGACCCCCGCGGCAGCCAATGCCGAGAACTTCGAGCTGAGCAGGGCCCCCGTAAGCCCTGATCAGCGGTGGTTGAAGTTGGGGGGAGAGTGTCAGCACCTCTCCTTATTCTGACACCGTGAGGTAGGGGCATTCCTTCTCGCCCGGCCTCTCCTTCTCCAGCCCTCCTCACCGCTCGCCCTTTCTCTCGTCACTCGCCCTAGCAGTTTGGCCGTTTGCTCCGGGGCGCGCCGGTTTCGCCCATAGAGTTACGCGAGGTGAGACATTAAAATTGTTGTTGGGTGGTTGCGCATGGTTTTTTGCCGTATTTAAGGCTTGTCTGTTGTGTGCTGTGCTAAGAGCGGTGATGGACCGCTATCAAACTGGCAGAATCAGATGATTTTTGTGATTTTTCGGCAGAGTAACTGCGCACTTGCTTTGCCGCTTCGGGTGGGTGCCTGCTTCCAATTAGTAGCCTTTTGAGGCTGGTCCTTTTAGTGTCGAGTTCTAGCACAAACATCAGACCTCTTCGTCTGGCCAATAGTGTATACGTAATGTACACGATGTTCATATACCTGCCAGAGCTTTATTTCAGTGCTATGTCGTTCACGACCAGTTTACCTGCAGGCAAAAACACTGTCAAGGTTTGCACAGATAAAGCAGCTTCGCGAGTTATTTCTATTGCATTGACCAGATTCTTTATTTGGCTTTTTAAGGACACTTGCCCGGCGTGAAAGGGCTGCGATTGCTCGACTTCTTGGAACCTACAAAAAAAAAACACATTGGGACACTATACAAACACGAACGCAGGCTATCAACAGGTGTTTCATTGGAAGACACTTGAATATATTTACAAACACAGGGTAGGCGAACGCGAAAGCTCGACTTCATGTCGCAGAAAGAAACTACTGATCACTGTTGATCGCGAACTGTAAAACCGATCCCGCGCCGATCGCGATCAGAAGAGTACGTGTGACACCGGTATTTGTAGCAGCGACCACTGTTGATCACAATCAAGAAAACCGATCGGCACCGACCAGCCCAGATCGCGATCAGAAGTGTCTGTGTGACACCGGTATTTGTAGCAGCGACCACTGTTAATCACAATCAAGAAATACGACCCGGACCGGCCCCGATAGTTATCATACGGTGTCACACGTACACTTCTGACTGCGATCGGGGCCTGTCCGGATCGGCTTTCTTGATCGCGATCAACAGTGGTCGCTGCTACAAATACCGGTGTAATACGTACACTTCTGATCGCGATCGGGGCCGGTGCGGATTTCTTGATACCGGTGTCACACGTGCACTTATGATCGTGATGGGGGCCGCTCTGGAGGGAATTTCTTGATACCGGCGCGACACGTGCACTTCTGATCGCGATCGGGGCTGGTCCGAACAAGATTTCTTTATCGCTACCAATATCGGTGTCACACGTACACTTCTGATCGTGATGGGGGAGGGTCCGGATCGGATTTATTGATCGCGACCAACAGTGGTCGCTGCGACAAATAAGGATGTCACACATACACTTCTGATCACAATTGGGGCCGCTCCGGTTGCGATTGGGGCCGCTCCGGTTGCGATGATCGCGATCAACAGTGGTCACTGCTACACGGTCGAACGATCCGGATCAAGTTATTATCGTCTGTACAACAGTGTCTGTACACAACTCCATCAAAACGTCTATGGCGCGTCAATGGCACAACCCCAAGAGCGCCTCCATAGACTGGATGCCGGTTTGCGATTCCGACTTCCACTTCGGATGCGCAGAGGCCAAGAAACACTGATCCAGCGATTACGGCTTGGTGCGGCGTACACTCGCAAATACCTTTACAAGTTTGGGCGAGAACGGGACCCTGATTGCAGCGTCTGTCACACTCCTGAGACAATAGAGCACATACTTTGCGTGTGCCCTCAATATGCGGCCGAGCGAAGGACACTAAAGCGTAGTGTTGACTGTTTGGACTTCCGCCCCTTTTCGGAAGCAAATGATTTAGGCGCGTGGAGAAGCATTGATCATGTCCAGCGCACCATAAGATCACTTTTGAACTTTATGTGTGAGACGGGCTTAGACGGTCGTCTCTAGGACCTGTGCAGTGTGCAGTGTGCGAAATGTGTTTGTGCAATGACGTTTTGTGTGGACAACACTACTCCTATGTCTGGTGTGTGAAAGTGCACAACTGCGTATTGGACAACGTGTGTAAATAGTAGCTCATTATACGATATCATAATCACCTGCTACCTACCTCTCCCTGTATCTCCCACTTCCCCTTACCCCAGTGGGGAGTAGCAGGTTAGAGACACGCTCTCCAGGCCGACCTCTCCTCCCTTCTCTTCGTTAAGATCTACTCCTTGACCTTCTAAGCCCCTTCCCTACGTCCATCTCGGGAAACAAGTGGGTTGCGGTCGCGACAGACTACGCCACGCGCTTCCCCATCACCAAGGAATTGCCAACAAGCTGTTCTACAGACGTCGCTGACTTTCTCCTACATGACGTAATTCAACATCATGGCGCCCCTCGGCAGTTCCCCACTGATAACGGGAGGTACTTCCTCTCAAGAGTGATAGATGACATTCTTCGTGCCCGCTCGACTGAACATTAGCTCACCACCGCTTAGCATCCGCAGACGAATGGATTGACCGAGCGCCTGAACCGAAAGCTAACCGAGATGCTGGCCATGTATGTTTCACCAGATCACCGTGACTGGGACTGCACGTTACCATTTGTTACCTTTGCGTACCATTCGCCACGGCATGACACCGCTGGATATTAACCGTTTTATTTATTGTTTCGCCCACATCCTGCAGTGCCATTCGAGATTCTGCTTGCTTCGGCTCCTCACTCGCCTACTGAATACGCCAGTGACGTCGCAGCTCGAACCCGTGCAGCATGTCAACTTGCCCACGACCGACTTTCTGCTTTGCAAGCAGCCCAAAAGTCCCGTTACGACAGCCGATACAGAAGCGTGCACTTCACGCCTGGCTCTCTAGTACTCATGGGGTCGCCATGCCGCCGCACTGGCCTATCAGTGAAACTCCTCTCACGTTACACCGGGCCCGACAAGGTTCTTCGTCAACTCGGTGACGTCAATTACGAGATTGTACTCCTGGATGCTGCTTCTTCGACCTCATCGCTACCAACTGATGTTGTTCATGTTTCCTGGCTGAAGCCATACTGCTCTTCTAGTTTCTCGCCTTCATAGCAAGGGCCAGGACGGCGGTTCCGCCGCCGGAGAGTGTTGTTACGGGGCGATCTATACGTGGATGAACGCGATGCTTGGCAGAGTGACGAAGATGTCGATGAAAGTGCTTGCATGTGCGCTAGATCAGACATCTCTTGCCCTAGCCTTCTTTGTAGTATTCTGTAAATATATTCGCATCCATCTCGCTTCCGTCACAATACCAATGTTCTAATAAATGACGTCAATGATGTCATTTTCGGCACAAATTCTGTTACAATGTTCTTTCCCGCTTTTTATGGATCGGGAAAACTTGCATAACTTTTCCAGAATTGTCAGTTTCTTTCCGAGCCCTCACATCTCTAAGTGACATGTTGCGAGTTTACGCGACGAAGTTCACCACTCATCTTGAAGGGCTTGTGTGCAGTCGACTGAAAACACGTGCTCTCGAGCACAAGATGGCATGCGCCTCGCAGCTAACATAGCCACGGGCAGAGTTTGGCTGAACGCATCGGCCTAAAGGAAACATTAATGCAAGCCCGTCTGTCATCATGTTACAATGTTACACCCCCTGAGCAATGTATGGGTAGGGGGGGGGGGGGCTTTGTCAGGCAGTTGCATCTGCCTTTAGCCCCTACATCCCAGACAATCAAATTGCCTAAATAAAGCATTACCAAAAACGAAAAACACCAGACTTCACTAACGTGAATAGCCTGCTTTTTCACATCCGAAGTCACGCTGCACTTGGGATTTAATTTTAACTGGTCGCATTTATCTGTATCGTAATAAATTATTGCTTTCTGCTTCAAAATTGATGTTCTATTGCGAAAATTTTGGGTTGGCAGGTATACAATTATTGAAAAAATAAGAGAAATCTTTTCTATCAGTATTCCTTCAAAAACGACGAATTCCGTTACGCGCGCCAACACAGGCATCCATGCGCAGACTATAGGCAAGGCATCTGAGAAGCTTTCAAAGCAATGTTTTTCTTTTTGAGCGAAGGCGTTACCTGGACAGTCCTCCCTGCTTTTTTTTTATCCGTAAAAGCTCGGATACAGTGTGCTGCGATAAGTGACATCGTGTGTTGCTTCTTTCAGCAACACACGATGAGGCTGCAGCACACCACCACCATCACAAGCATCACACAAACTGGATAAAATAGTATGTTCATAACCACAGTGATTAAAGAAAATGTCGCAGTTTCGCCCGAAAGGCGAAGCATCGATTGCGATAGCAAATTAGTAGAGAGCAATTCGGAGTAGGGATAGTTGTTTTATCGGCTGCATGAACTTGGACACATTCGCTTACTAACTGAATTAACAATCGTGGTGTCAGCGCGCACAAGCAAACATGAATAGATCACACTGAATGACCGCAGACAACGACTGTCAAAACGCCGCAGCGGGCGATGGCTCGCGCGGTCTATCGCTTCAATGAAAACTGAGCGGCGAATGCACAGCCAGCGCATACAAAAGTCAGAGCCGTGTGGAGATAAGAGACGGTGCGGGAGACCACCAACGCAGGGCAAGTTGCGCAGAGAAGTTGCTGGCAGAGGAGACGCTGCCCCCCCCCCCCCCCCCTTTGTCCTGCGTTGCCTTCCCGCTTTGATGCTTTTGCGTGGGAGATTGAGTGGCAAGATGTGCCTTTGGTGCCGGAGAACAGCGCCGCCCCGCGTCCCTCCCATACCCCCACTGCCTTTCGCGCGACGGTCGCGTTTGCTTTCCGCCGTGCGTTCGCTCTCCGTGATAGCGCGCGGGGGAGTTCACCCTCCGTGATAGCACGCGTCCCCCGCGCGCTTTCGCTCGCGCATACGGCGCGCGGCGACGTTATCGCCCTTGGAATCTATACGGAACCTCACGGCGACGGCGACGCCGACGGCAGAAATCCGGTTGAAGTGTCCATATAATTGCTATCGCAATAATATCTAACGTTCGCATAAGTCACATCAATGCACTCCTTTTTGTTCGGTAAATTTCGACCCTTTGTTTGGTTTTTCGCTTTTTATGCCCTGGGAAAAAAAAGAACAAGGGGGTTTTCACACTCTGAGTTGTTCTTTTGCGAGCCTTTACATCCCTACTTAGAACATCAAGTTAACGAAGAAAAAAATCTATTGCATCGAGTGTTTCCGCGAAATTGCTTGCTTCGTGCTGAGCTCAGGTGGCAAGAGGAACGTCGTTAAAGAACAGATGCAGGCCGCTGATAAATAATTACGAAAGCAATAAAAAGCAGATAGATTCAACTCCGGAAGAAACACCGTGGCGTACGTTGCCCTACGGTAATAATTCAGTGAAGTTCGAGATCAGAATAGATGAGCTGCGTAATAAACTGAATTGTTTTAGTGCGACTAAATCGGAATTAATTTCAGCAGCAACACGCGCTGCTTTGAGACTCTGCAGCCAGCTTAGGCACTCACGTGAAGGCGCGCGCTCAAGAGAGAGTACTCGCCCACACCTCCCGCACCCTAATTTATTAGTACTATTATTATTATTATTATTATTATTATTATTGAAAACACTAATAATACCCTTAATTGCTAAATTCCTAATTAAATGCATGCACAGATTCGAAAGTAATACTGTTTCTTTGTGAGGCAGGGCTTTCCTTGAAAACACGTACATAGAAATAACTAAAAGAAATAAAAATATAAAGACCATGTCGTCTTTCTTGTGCATACTTACAAGGGAAAGAAAGATTGTGAGAAACATTTAAATCTGCAAATAATACAGTCCGGCCTTGAATAACGAGGCGCATGGGACTCGATAACTATTTCGGTAAATCGATAGCTTCTTTAAACTAAGTCAATTAAAACGCTTGCACCAAAAGAAGACGCAATCTTTACTTACGGGGACTTTTCCAGGCTACGAAATTCCGGACGAAGGCTGCACTAAGAAAGTGCATGTCTGAGTTCAGCTTCGGCATTGCAGCTGGCGCCATCTTGTAGAGCTTCAGGTGATGTTGCAATTGTTGAGACAATGTTTCATAAAAGAAAAACAGCGCACGTTAAACCTGTATGATAATGTGTTTGCAGTGACACTAGGTTAACAAATGTCAAAGCATTTAAACAAGATCTGGTTGCTTTGGCATAATTTGTACCTGTACTTTCCACCAAAACCTCATTAAATCGGGCCAAATGTTGACTTCGCTTCGTTGACGAATTTGTGTCAGCGAATCGACACAACTTTGATGTAAAGAAGGCCAACGTTAAGGCCTCCTTATGCGTATAAGATCACTGTTCGGATAGATTTTGATGTAAACAAAGAAATGGTAAGAAATACGAAATGGTAACATTGGCCTTCTTTACATCAAAGTCTATCCGCACTGTGATCTTATAATTATATCTGCATACATATAAACACTGTACTACGCATATCATACACCATAAAGTGAGCAATCTATAGAATGTAACGCACTATATGCCTGGGGCAGACGACAACGAAGACGGTTCTGTCGGGTGCTGGTGGCTGTCCACCAATCTTGGCTACTCTGTCTGTGTAGTGTAAGTACATTGTAAGTAGTCCCGCCTTGCGTTGTATCACGTAAGAATATTGTCACTTCTGATAATCACAGGATATCGTTTGAAGATATCCAAAATGGCAAACACTTCTTTACTGGCTCATACCAGAGTGTTGTCATATTTTTTTCGGCGCGTGTCACTAAACTGAGACAACAATGTCGCTAATTTGAGCTAAACTTTGCTTCAACGTCACTAAAATTTTCGCTAAAACTACAGAGTGAATATTATAGCATAGGCGTTTCGGAACACTCTACCATATGCCAATGTGGCGTAAGTTATCTACTGAAGCGGTTCGCGTTTCTATCGCGTCAGCGCAGGCGAAGAATAAACAGTAAACTAATCTTCAGCGTGAACATATGACTTTTCATTACTAATATATTGCTACATTAGAAAGAATGAGACAAGCTGAAATGTTGCGTGTCTTGAAATTGTAATGTTACAACCGCGCGCAAAAAGACGCGGTTAACCGGATTTTTTTAGCGTCAATACAGTGACGCTTGGACCGCATCATCCCTGCAAATGTTGTATTTCTCGGTGCTCGGGAAGAAAGATCTTTTCACTAGCGCTTGGTCGTATAGGCTAACACGTGTGGGGACGCGCGACTCTCACGCGTCCCCTGATGTTGTTTTCCCCGCATGTCTCCTGTAGTCCGGCTTCTCCGCGTGGCTAAGCCGGCGGTGGTCGTGGTGGTTGCGGCGCATTGCGGGAGATGGCGCGAGTGTCGCGATGCTAATAGGGTGCCTCGATGCCAGCGCCGAGGCACCCTAGATGCTAACGCCGCCGAACGGCGGAGTGACTTGGGAGAGAAAGGTCGAGGGCGCTTCCTCTTTGGGTTGGGATCGGTGAGCGACGCGGACGTCTCGCGTGCCTCGGAGCGGTGCACCGGTATGGACGAACACGGATCGTTCGAACGCGCCACCGTTCGCGTGACCGTACACGTGAACGACTGGGCGATGGTATCATAGCATGGGGTGAACATATTCACTCGCGATCCGGTCGCGGTGAGTCGGACTTCCTTGATTTGTCGCGCGCCCATGTAATTCGGCTAGTGTGTATTAGTGTATGAAAGGTGCACTAAATGCCCTATTGATTGTTTGCACTACTGTGTTGTCGTTCCTTTGTCCCAAAAGCATGTGTGAGACCCCACACACGGTAATGACAATCGTTCGATCTTTCTGCAAGTCGAATACTGCGCTTCTGCCCCTTGATCCACTTGAAAGCTCCGTGCACTGTCCGACAGGCTTGAGAAATGAAAGCGGTGCGTTCAGATTAGCGTAAACGAGAGCATCCGCTGCGATGTGTACGCCTGTCTACAGCCGATCTGTCTGACTATATGCACCGGCTGTTTTCTAAATCTCTAAATACATTTTATTGTAATTATTTTTGGTAAATTACCTTCCTGCTACAATTGCGAACGTTCACCAATTGAGCGTAATAGGTGTAGCTGCAGCACTAAGACCAATTCATATCGTCTTTGTAAAACCAAAACCAAAAAAAAAGGCAAAAAAGGATGCTTCACTGTTCTGTGAAGCACAAGCAAGATGTGAACACCACTGATAAGAGGACGATCACTGCTTCATCACGGTCACAAAGCCCATGCGCCGTACATACAATCTGCAGCACATTCTCACTTGCAGTCTTTAATAAAAAAAATGGAGGACGCTTAAGCTTCGCCTTTAAGACTGGAACGAGATAGCATTTAAATATACCTGACTGCTTCTCATGCTTCCCGGCAAGTGCAGCTTATGTAACCGTAATGTTTACCCGGAAACGGTGGCGGCGAACGATATATGCACGAAGGCGAGGTTTCTGGTTATTTTTTCTTGTTTTGCTTTTGTTTTGAACTGTTTTGTTTGTTTCTTTTCGTTAGTCAAATCTTTATTTTATTGTTTTAATTCTTGTTACTACGGCTAGCGCGCACCACTAGCGCCCGCCCGTTCTAAAGGGTGAAGCCAAATCAAGAGACCTCAAACGACAGAAAGGGGTTTGAGTTTCTACGTAACAGAATGATGTTTTGTCGTATATTCAAATTACAACACGACGCTATCATATCTGGAGGTTGTGTGTAAGGTGTTATTGAAGTAATCGAATTTCGCAAAGTAAAATGCGTCGTAAAATTCGTAAAGTACGACTATCTGCCACGCGGATTTCCTGCGTGGTTCAGCATAATTTCAGGTGCCGCCGGATTTTGTGCGACAGGAGGCCCTAAAGCGTGTGGCCCCGCTGTATTTTAGCGATTGGCGTATTGCTACGTACGCTATTCTAAAACTGTCTAATAAGGCATGTCCTAGAAGTACATTTTCAAAGCAATTTTCTTAAGTTCTACGTCGATAAGATGCTGCCAGCTGTTCGGTAATGTCACTAATGATCGTCAGTCGTTAAACAAAATTAATTATGTTTAATTAGCGAAGAAAGTCGTTGAATATAGCGATAATGTCGCTACAGTGACTACACCTTTTGCATAATGCCGGCAACCCGGTTCGCACATCGTGTTTTCCGCCATCATCATGAAGTGTTGGTGTGCTGGCAAGCGCAGGCCGCGCGCAAGTAGTTCGTGGGCTCCGCGGCAGTGCTACAGGCCGTGCCCACAATTCCCTCGTATTTCGCGCTAATTGTAACGGTGAAATGCAGCTAAAATGTATCTGTAATGCGTGCACATGGCTAGTAATGCGTTCCTCACACTCGTGAGTTAAAGCGCCGACGTGAGTAGCGCTTTAGAATAAACTGACCCAATTATCTGGCCAAATAGTCTAGCGCTTGCGAGGCCACTTCGGCCATCGTATAGATAATGGCGCTGGATTTTTACACCAATACATAAGATATAATTGTAGCATGCCACGGCTATTTTTTGCGCAATTTCCTCTGATGCAATCATGGACGAATTAAGACTAGACAAAAGTTGATCTCTGCATGCAGTCAAGGACGCTTCCCGTCGCCGCTTTTCCATTCCAGTATTGTGAACGGTGCCGTCATGGCGCAAGCTCTACAACATGCCAAGATATGTTCTACCTTTCCTGTTGGGCAGAACCAAGCTTGCTTGCGCCAGCGGGACCATTTCACTGGAAAATACATTCCAGGTGGATACACATTGCAAAGTAACCGGCAACAATTTGTAAAGTGCAATATGTGCCGTAAAGTAAATAATTCAGAAGATAATTCGTCCATTTTCCGTAATTAGTTGAATATTCGTTTCGATTTCTCGTGCAAGTCACATCCGTCTCTAAAAAATCCAGCTCAAGGAATTTAATTATGTTTTCTGCAAGAATCGATTTTAAATATTTCCATGAAATTTCAAAATTATCACCCTTATACCCTTCAATGACGCGGGAAGCAAGTGTGCGCACAGGGTTGTCGGCATTGTGCAACACATAGAGTTTCACACTATAAAACCTAGAGGGAAATGTGGCGCTGCTGCGCTGTGGTATGCATGGGGATGCCGGTATATAGTGGATTCGGATTGGCATCGTTCTTGGAGAGCCCGAACGCCTTGAAGACGCGCCTGGCTAGCACCGTTCCGTCTGTCACAATGACTCATTTCCTGCTAAAACAGCACGTAAAAAACTGCTTTAGCTTTATTATTACACAAAAACATGTTTTGTTTAATTTTGAGGACATACTAATGGATGCACAATTCTATGAAGCGTAAAAAGTATCAGCTGGCGGCTAAAGTTAAGAGGGCAGACGACAAGATTATCGCTCGCTTTGGAACAACTTGTCGTCTGTTCTTGCTTTTCTTCGCTTGATGTTGCATTGTAGTTGAGTAAACGTTATTGAGAGATGTAATATGGGTGAATGAAAGCCTTTTATGTAGATTTTATTTTAAGAACGCGTTATTTGTGTAGCCATATCCACGTTTTAGACGAAGCCTCGTAGAACACCAGCCAACACAAGCCTCGCAGACACATATCCCGTCATTCCCTTGAGGGTACGGCAGCCCTTTAAGAAACTCGCATAGAAGGTGGCGCCAGTTTACCCTCTAGGTGTTATAGTGAGAAACTCTATGGTGCAACAGGTCTATGCGCTATGCGTACACACAGCTAAGCACACGGTGGTACACTAAGCACCACCGTCGCTAGTGTCGTTGCCGCAGTTTTTCTTGTGTGGTGCCTTGTTATGAAATCTCAAGAATGAAAGAATGGAGTTGCCTTACGTCTAACGGGTGACGTGATTTTAACGACCATGGAGGGTTAAGTTTTAATGATTCGTTTGTTAAGTCTGGTTAGGTTTACGTAACTTTGTTTAAGTCGTAAGGTTGACAGACTGGGAGAGAGTGGTGTGGATCAGAGAGAAAACAAGGATAGCCTATATTCTAGTTCGCATTAAGATAAAGAATAAGTGAAGCTGGGCAGGCCATGTAATGCGTAGGGCAGATAACAGGTGCAGCATTGGAGTTATAGAAGGGTTTCCAGTGGAAGGGAAGGGAAGCGCAGTTAGGGAGGCAGACAGTTAGGAGAGGTCATGAAATAAGGAACTTCGCAGGTGCAAGTTGGAATCAGCCACTGCAAGGCAGGAGATCGCCGGGAGAGGTCTTCGTCCTGCAGTGGACATAAAAATAGGCTGATGATGATTATGAAAGAAACCGCTAAAGGAACCACGGCCAAGCAAGGGAAGCGCAGTCGAGGACGTCAGAATATTAGGTGGGATTATGAAATAAAAAATTAAGCCAGTTCCACGCTTGTGAAATGTGATGATACAGTGGAGCTCTGCAAGCGGGTGTGTACAGCGTAGTGCGTATGACTCTCCCCTTCGGACCTTGAGTACCCGGGTTCGTATCCCACCTCTCTTTCTTTCTCTCTTTCTCAGTCTCTCTCGGTATGTGTCTCTCTCTCTCTCGCTCTCACTTTCTCTTTCTCTCGCCCATAGCAACTTGTGTTACAATCGTCTGTACAACGCAATCATATGGTTCCCTTAAATGCATGCTCTGCAAGTGTGAGTGTGTATACAGCCAAGTGGTTATGACGCTCGCCTTCGGACCCGTGGGTACCCGGGTTGAAATCCCCGCCTCACCAAGGAAGTTGATTTTGTTTTCCCTATTTCTCTCGCTCTCTGTCTGTCTTTCTTTTCTCTCTGCACCTCTTCTCCTCGTTTTCCACTCTCCACTTCGCTCGAAACTGGGAACACCATCGCGCCGTAGGGATCAACCTCAATTAACCTTAAACAGCTCCGCTGTTAAAAAATAAATGTAGAGGTTTTAATATGTGCCCAAACTACACTTTTATTATGAGACAAGCCGTAGTGAGGGACTCCGGAATAATTTTCACCATCAGGGATTTTTAACGTGCACCCAATGCACGGTTCATTGGCGTATTTGCATTTCATCCATATCGATATGCGTCCGCAGCAGCCGGGACTCGATCCCGTGCCCTCGGACTTAGGAGCACAACGCCATAGCCATTACGCCAGCACGGCAGGTGGTGATGAAATTAAAAAAAATGCTGGCGCAAGTTGGAATCGGCTAACGCAAGACAGGGGTAATCGGAGGCCACTAGAAGAGGCCTTCCTGCAGTGGACATAAAAACAGGCTGCTGCTGACGATGATGATATGCTGATTCCACAGTCATAGTTATATCAATCAAATTCTCAGAATGATTTAGAATCTAAATGCAGTCAAACACTTGCACCCATCTCTGATTGGGCATGACAGCCCAATTTACAAATAAATGTGCCAAAATCCGCTTTCATGTATTTCCTCAAAGGCCATTCACACCCTAATTCACGCATCCGTTCTCCCAAAGCTTAATACAATTTAATCAGAGCAGTAAAGCTACGTTAACACTCTGTTTGCCTGGCGTATATTTAAACACCAATTTAACTTTCAATAACTTCCTCAAAACAAAGGCAGACCTTCTTGCAGGCCGATGGATTACAATTTTTAAACAGCTTTATACACTGTCGCCTACATCTATTCGCCTCCTATACAGTCAAGTTCTATTATCATCCATAATGTATATCTGCGGTGTGGTGGCCCACATAGCCTACACTAGAGCACTGCACGGGCCGATTTTTTCAGCCCGGGCCTGGCCCGGGCCCGTTTTTACGTTGGGCGGCCCACCCGAGCCCGATCAAAACTTTTATGGCGAGACCCGGGCCCGGGCCGGGCCCGGGTCCGGGTCTCGCCCGCTCGGCCAGGACCGCCACCCCTTTACCTTAGGCCCGAGCCCGGCCCGAGCCCGACTCGAAACCGGCCCGAACCCGGCCCGAGACCGAAAAATAATGTTTTTCAGAGTTGAGGCGCCCGAGAATAACTCGCTGCAAGTCACATGCACACCACCAGAAAGCCCGAGCCCGGCGCGGGCCCGCGTCAAAACGCCCGGCCCGGGCCCGGGTCAAAAAGCACACGCCGTGCCCGAGCCTGGCCCGAGCCGTGAAAAAACTGTTCTACCCGGCCCCGCCCGACCCGTGGGCCGGGCCGGGCCCGGGCTTTCGGGTAAGCCCGAGCCCGTGCAGTGCTCTAGCCTACACCCCTTTGCTTTGTTAACTCTGCTTATTCAACGGACCCTATTACTGGCCCTGACTGGAGCTTGTCGTACAACCCGCACATCATCCCTTCGGATATGAACTAATGCGATGGCCATAAACATTCTGTTTATGGGGGCCACCTGAGCACTGAATATGGCCTGCGTGAGCACTGAATTCTCAATTTTTTTTATTAAGAACAATCTCTTTCTACGGTCCTAACACATATAATCCAGCAAACATTATTTTCGCACTCAAAGCATGTGCTTCATGTCTGCTGTGCCTCTGCAATTTTGGAGAGTGGTACATACACAATTACTCAAATTCCCATAAAAGAAGTTTATTGAAGTGTTATTATCGAAAGCCCGACCCTCACCGATCACGAACTCTATAAGGTTTCGCGCAGGGCATATCCGTTCCCGAGCACGATTCTCTCCCGGGAACAGGCCGCGACTCTACGGCGGGTACAGACTTGATCCGTGCTGAGCCCCAAAAGGTTGGCTGACATTTCCAAGCAAGAGTTCAAACGAAACTGCAGGCACTGCGAAGCACTAACCGCAAATCAAGATCACATACTTTGGGGGTACCCGTCTAACTCCCCGCCAACGAGAATTCTTCGGCAAGCCCCCACGCTCGAAGCCTGAGATCGCGCGATCGAGACGGATAACCCAGAATGCCAAGCCATGCTGGCAGAGTGGGCTAACCGCGTCGCGGCCACGTCGCCTGCACGCTAGCTCCTCTGCCCGGGTCTCACCTACGAATTTACACATCCGATAACGTTTACTTATCTCTCTCTCTCTCATTGAATGTGGTACATATCTAGTTTCACATACGCAGTAATGAAGTTGGGATGAACGGGGTTCCTGGAAGACCGGCATATAGAGGTGGTGGTACATACTGAGTGACACATACGCAATCTCAAATAACCGTTACAATAGTTGGCCCCACGATAGCTCTTGTACGCGGTTATCACATCACAGTAGCGCGATCATCAATGAGACCATGGACTACCCAGCGACCCAAGTTGGCGGGAAGACGGCTGGAGACATCGACATTCAGGCACACGAACAGAATTAAGGAGAATCACCAGATGGGCAAGTTCATTAAGCTTCAACTTAAGAACAGCGCAAGAAAACACGGACAGAAAAGCGTGGCAAAAAAGTTCATCGACGATTACGATACTCCCTAATGCAAAATTTGGGCGCAGCTCTATACGTGTTTTCATTTCGCGATATATTGAGGCAAAGAATTTAAGAGAGACATCTATTGCAGTGCCGCCGATCGTCGAAAATCTTATGCGCGGGTCAAGCGCGTCGGCTTTTACACGACTCGTCGAAGGTTCCAGTCTAATCACTGGTGCCCGCGTGGGATCCAGAAAGTACTAGACAAATGGCGTCACGCATACATTCATATTACAAAAAGCTTTGGAGATAACAGCCAGCGAATAGAACTATCGATAACCTTCGAGAAACTTCTGATACATGCACACGCGTCGCGTATCCAGGGATAACGTTTAACATTTTTTAGCCGGTGAATAGCAGTGACCGAAGGAAGATAGGTCATCGGTGAGCAGATGACGGCGCGCTACTCTGGCGCCATGACGTAACGGTCACCGCCGCAAGCACTACGTTTGCGAGGCAATACGCTTTTCTTCTCACGCTTTCGCCATAGCCTTCTCCTCCGCCTTCCGCCTCGCTCTCTCATCTCTCTCGCCGCTTTTTTGACCCCCCGCCGTGCTGCACGTTCGCTCGGTTACGCCAGGAACGCCGGCGCTCGACGCCGAAACGGGCACCTAGGAGCTGCGCTCTAAATGACACTGGGCTGACGTGGGTTTTTCGGCACCAAGGAAAATGAGCGGCATTTATGCCGCTGTACAGTGCAAAATCTCGGAAAAGTATTTGTTTTTTCAACAAGTGCGGCATTAAGCATAACTCCGCATTCGTTCCCCGTAGAATGGGTGCGGTGTAGCAGTTGGCTTTATCATGCGGAAGTATGCATATAGGGCAGACGGGGCGCTGCATCAACGTGCGCTTAAAAGAGCACGAAAGGGCCAGCAAGAATAATAGCCTGTCACACGTCGGAGTGAATTGTAGCACATGTGGCTGCGAAACCTGTTTTGAGAAATGCACTATCATTCACCGTCATAGTAATCAACTCATAAAGGAAATAGTAGAAGCGTTCCGTATTTTTGAAGCAAAATGTTGCAAGAGTCACCCTTCAGTGTCATTATCGCAGAGTGACTGAACGTTCCTTGAAATAAGTCGCAGTTTCGCCCGAAAGACGAAGCATCCATTGCGATAGCAAATTAGTGGACAGCTATACACAGTAAGGATAGTAGTTTTATTGGTCGTATAAATTTGTAAACATAGGCACACTAACTAAATTAACAACCATGGTGTCACGCGCGCACAAGCAAACTTGAACGCATCTCTCTCCCTGACCGCGGAAACTCTTTGCTGAAACGCTGGAGTGAGTAAGCGCAGCAGCAGCGGCGAGAGAATTGAGCTTCCTGCGGGCGCTCGCATCAGCGCGATCTTGGCCGCGAAAACACATAGAGGGCGGATCCTGTGTTTTCCGAGGGGCCCGATTTTATTATTCATATCATAGTAATGCTACAAACAAACACACCAAGGACAACATAGGGCAAATCACTCGTAGTTACTCATTGTAAAAAAGAAATTATGAATTAAGGAAACCAAAGTCGTTGAAAAAATAACTTGCCACAGGTGGGGAAGACCATCGCCCCCATAATGCGATGACGTGGGATCGTTCCCCGCCTACGACAAGTAGTTCGGTAGTTCGCTATTTCTCACTGACTGCGCATTTACTTTAACGATGTTCCTGTAGCTACCTGACCCCGGCAGCAAACAAACAAGAAGTTGAATGAATAGATGCAATAACTCATCTATTTTGACTTGTGGTTAGGGAGATGAACGAGTCTTTAAAGCAACATATCAAAAATAAACAAGGAACTCACTTCCACAGCCCTCATCTATTTTGTTTTAATGTAATTGTACTAGCCATCGCAGTGTTGGGGAGCAGCCATCTTGGTACATTGAGGCCATTAATTAATTTGCTTGAAGGAGTAGCCATTAATTTTCTTATAATATTTACTGCGGGACGCTGAATAACATGCAAGACAAATTCAGGTAAGAGATACGTTTCACAGCTATGGCGGATATGTTTCGATTTATTTATTTCTGACAGCGCGCTTAATTACCCACGTACTCCAATCTTTTCCCAAGAAGAGTTCAGGGAGAAAACTATATACTCAATAAAAGTTACTTTTGTCGTGTTAACTTGTGTGCCCCCGGTTTTCCTAGTTTCTTTGACATTGGTGCTGGTTTAAAAGAAGCCTGGAGAGCCCTGATGGTAACAACATACGACGACGGCGCGAATCAAGCCGTAGGTACAGAACGTATTTTTGCAAAAAAAAAAAAAAAAAACAGAAGCCTAACCTGCAATTTCCAACTGCAGTAATCAAGACAACGTGTGGTATAGTGCACATTTCTTTATTTGGCTTTGGTCCGTAAAGTGCTCAACAAAGGCGTCATGCTCTACGTGCGTCCCTCCGCAATAACACCTAATACTTGTCCGTAATTAATGTTTGCTGGGGTAACTGTTCACCCAATATATTCAGCTGAGTTGCAGAGCGCTGTATGTGCCCTTGTCTGGCCTTCCATGGCCCAAACAGAGTGAAAGTTCTTCGAAGAGCGCGAGTCTCTAAAAAGTCGAGTTTCTTGTATGACAGGGGGATTCATTTTAAAAAGGGGTTTGCCAGAATTTCCTCGGTTCTTGCAGTGTAACCTGGCAGGACAGCAAGGCCGCGTTTTTGGTTTCTCATGCATTCTTCTGGGTATCCAGCAATGGGGCGGGACCCGAGACGGTAGACAGAAGGAGCAAGCCCCCGTCGACAGGCATCGTGATCCCCGTGACGAACGCGGCGTCGTCGGATGCCAGGAAGGCGATGCAGTGGGCAACTTCTTCCGGTGTACCCACTCGTCCCAGTGCGTGCTTATCACCGTTCCTTTTATCGAAGGTCTGCACAAACGCAAAGATCAGACAACCATCAGCCCTAGAAATTAATCATATACCGTAAATTTACCCTAGAACATTAGGCGACCGATAAGTGCAGTGAATGCAGTAAAAGAACTGTAGACACAGAGCGGTCCGGGGACCTCGAAATTACAGTACTAAGGAAACACCAAATGACAAGCAAATCGTCCGGTACGGTCGTTTCAGTTGTTGCAATCGGTTGAACACAGCGGTGCCAGCGGGTTCAGCCGATTGCAACGACTGAAACGACCGTACCTACGGGACGCTGTGTGATATACACGGGCGCGGTGGTTAGCTCAAAAGAAAGACAAATAGCCTTCTCAAGTCCGACACACCCCGAGATCCGAGCGGCTCGCCGCTATGCAACAGAATTTTCAGACCCCTTATTATTTGAGCTGCAGGCTATACACGGTGTGATAGAAACCCTTTTCAACTTGCCTAACATCAACGAAGCCCACATCTACACTGACAGCCTCGTCGCAGTTAAGCATATTAAACAAGTAATGAAAACATTGTCTATTTGTCAACGTATACCTGAAATTCACGGTTTTACGGGTGTGAACGTTACTGTCCAATGGGAGCAGGCACATGATCATGACAACAATGGCCTTGTGGATCGCATTGCTCACTCACTCTCGACACCCATAACTCCTCCTCGTTCCTTTCCCTGTGACTCCCGCTCTGTTTTCATTGCCCTAAAATCCATCCTCCGGCATGACATGCCCTCATCCCCCCGCGTATCTGCTCCCTTCCCCACAATCGTTCTCTGGTAGAGGAAGTTTCTCTCCGGAGACTTCGGGCTGGGGCTGCCGTTACACCAGCCGTCACTTGTGCTTGGGGTCAACCATACGAAGACATTATCCCGTGTCGGAAGTGCTCTGCTCCTGCGTCTGCAGCGGATACTCACCATCTAGTTTCGACGTGTCCTGGGACAAAGGCAATTCAAGAAAGTGTTCTTAAAGGTTTGAAATTGAAGAGTGATCAAGAAAAAGGCCATGAAAGATGGATTATGCACAACACATTTTAAGTCACTGCTGCAGTATCTCTAGGAAACGGGCCTGCTTGCTTATATTTAACTCCATTATGACGTTATGCCGCATGGCAGCTCAAGCGAACGAAAAAAAAAGTTCGCCGCAAGTTACACTTCCTATAACCTGACTTGTGACCTTTTTTGTTGTGCCTGTGTTATTCTTGCACTTCCAGACATAAATTTCTAAAATCATTCACCGATCTGCGATTTTCTTCCGGACACGACTTTCCCCTCCAGTTTGCAGCGAGCTCTACCTAACTTGGACGATAACTGATGCGCACCTGTATCAACGTTTTCTTTAGCCTCATGCGTTTAGCCAAAATCTGTCCATTGCCATGCAAGTTATGAGGAGTGCATGCGGTCCTACGTTCCAAAAAAACAGGTATACTGTCAGCTGGACACGTGCGCCTCAATATGTGCGCTGAATTAGGTCATGCATTGTGGCAGTATCTGCTACTGAAAACTGCTTCCGCTGCTAGGCTTTGCGCTACGGCACTGCTGCTGATAGGCGATGCTTCCGCGCTGGCTGTCTATCGCTTGTCAGAATTGAGACGCTGCCTGCGCTCTACCCGGAAAGTCAAGTTTACGTCGCGCTTAGCAAACCTTCTGGTTTGGCTCACAGATACTTTCCGAAATTGTTACATAGGTTTTCAGCCTGGTCCAGCTTCACGTAGCCGATAAAAACAAAACCCACGCCCAACCCAAGTGCAAATCATCAGCGTCGAGGCTGCCAAGCTAGACCTTATATAGGCCTAGCTGGTAACAAGGCCCTCAGCGAGCACACTCCCTCGCTTGATCCACCACCGTAAGCCACAGCCCACTAGCATCATACTCGGTGTGTCTGCTTAGCTGCCTATGGCAAAGCCGTCGTAAGTTGCCAGTACGACAGTATAGCTGGAAACAACTTAAGTCTGCAGTGAAACCCCGCCCACACCCTCATAACCGCCAGCCACGGTTCCACCGCAAGGCTGGAAATAGTTCGTAATCCAAACTTTCCCTGTTACCTAAATCAGGCGGTAACCACAAAAATAAAATTATAAGCGCATAATTTTAGACTTTTTCCCTCGTCTATTATAGTGGAGCGTACAAATACGACGAGTACAGTCGTATCGAGTGCTACGCCATTGGAAAAGGTCGCATGACGACGATTTTGTTTGCGTCTGTGATTGGCTGGCGGAGTAACGCAACCCACCGCGGTCCGTGTGCTTTTGTTGCCAACAGCTGTGTTTGTTAAAGTTGTATACTACTATAGGCGGACTACTTTCTCGACTGTGACATGGACGCCAATGCAAACGAAAAGTACGATCCTCGATGCGCTTGCTAAGTCACTCACGCCCTGATCGCTCCCTGCACTGGTGTCTAATGGGCAGATGTCCTCTGACTTCAATTCGCCTATGTAGGGAAAGCTACAGCTGTTATGAGGATCGCCTACAAATGCCTAAGCATTCTGTTGATCGGCTGGTACTTCGCTCTTCCTTACTTGCTTTTTCTAGCTTATGCGTGTCTACTCATTGCTTTTCTGGTGCCAAAAAAATTAAGCCTGTGTACTTAACGTTGTGGACATCAGTTGTCAGGAAACTGTATGGCCGCTTCAAAGCGATTTGATCAACTGAGCAGGAACGCGGTCACAACCGGTTTCAGAGGTGCTGTCTTTTTTTCTCTTTTATTTTATTGTTCTTGCTACGACCTTGACGCGGCGGCGTCACCAGTTCTTTTTAACACTACTAATCATTTATATTATTATTATTATTATTATTATTATTATTATTATTATTATTATTATTATTATTATTATTATTATACCATTAAGACATGTAACAATGAGTTACAATAACCAACAGCCCCCACGTAGCAAAAGGTTATTATCTGACAAAACCATGCTGACGAAAACCAGAATCTTTAGCTAGCAGCTATTCCTTTACCGTGTTCAACCATACAACGCACGCGCATCGGCCCAACCCAAGAACAGGACACGAAACCAGACTTGGGGCGGTCCGCGGCCTCCTGTGAGCTGAAAGAATAACAGCCAGGATACTAATGGTGATCACTACATTTTTGAGTTCCACATACGATTGGGCAGCACCGGTACCCAGCGTATCAGGAACTACCGCGAGGCTCGCCTAATCAACTGCACACAACTACGCAAAGCACTTGTAGCTCAAGAAACACCCCTTCAGGACTATTATGTTTGGTGCCGAAAATTCAGAGCCCAAATAAGCGGCACACCAAGATTATTGCAAACACCGAAACGACACGCTGTCTACTCGCATCTTTTAGTTCCTTGGTCTGGGACAAAAGACAAAAACTTGTGAAAAAATGGTAGAAATACAGGACAGAGAGCCAGCTTGAACCCGGTATTTACCCTCTTACGCATGAAAGTCAACTTTACGCTGACCACTTGGTCAAGCAAATATGGATGCAAGTCTGCCAAGATATAAACGGTTTACTTCTGACGTCTCGAGTTTGCCACTTCCAGTCTCTTGTGAGTCAACTTCGGCCGCTCAATGCCCTTCAATAGCACCAATTTCAGCGAACCGGATCTGCTACTGAGCTTTTTCAGGAGCCCCGCGAAGTATTGTACGCGTCATTCCATCGGCCGCCCATTCGGACATCCCTACCTCCGACTAGGGCATTGAATTCCCATCGTCTACAGTGGAACCGCGATGGGGCTTGCTTCATCTACGAGGTAACATAGCTCCCATACCGGACCGCGTTACCCAAGCCACAATATAGTAAACTGCCTGGCATCAAGAAGGCCGAATAAGTGTAAAAGCGCAGAAGACGGAACAACGGGAGGCATAAACAAGCGTTTGTCCGTGCTTCTCGTCGTCCTGTCTTCTTTAGCGCTTTTACTCTGATTAGACTATGCAATACCAACTAGCCAAAGCTGCCACCCTTCTTAGTTATATGAAGAAGCCGTTTGTCCAAGTCCTTCATCAAGCCATCATGGATGGCCTCGCGGCTATGCATCCAGGCACACGCACTGATGCGCAGTCATCGAGGATTTCTTAGCCGGTCGTCAGGTGCGTTTCGTAGGCCCCCCTGGATTGTCAACCATCAGAACAAATCTCCGTTAAACGAGGCACACAACACGGTTCCGTCACTGGATCTCGCACCTTCAGCAGACCATTATTGTCGATTATATCGCGCTTTGGTGTCCCGCAACTCTAGCTGAATACTACGGGAATGTGTTCCTGACCATCAAGGGATAAACGAACACAAGAAGGCTTTGCTCATCGAACCTCTACATGGAGCTACGCGATCTGATGGCCAGTGACATAATTCGCAAGAGCAATTAGAGCAGAGCACCGCCAACAAGAGCGGTCTTGGCTCAGAGAGTTCCGTGAATGCTGGACTTCTACCTCCTCCGCCTCCTTCCCTCTCACGTGGAAATGACGCACTTATTTGATAGGCGCACATATAAACAATGCCAAATGATGCCCGCCTGCATTGCATGTAACAAAGAGCAGGCCACCCCACACGACAGGTTTGCAGGGAGTACCCGAGCGCTCTCTACGTGAGCTGGCACTGCCCGCGGACGCTTCCATACTCTTATATGCTCATCCGCCAACGCTCTCCCCATTACACCCCCTACTCGTGGGAGAGTTGGGCCTCTCCTGCCCAGGGACATCGCCACACGCTATGGCCCCTCCCCGTGGCCGGAGGTCCTCGTCGGGATTATTAACCACGCAGGGAGGCGCAGCAAGGTTCCCTCTAGCTGGAAATATTCCCATACACTTCTGCTTTCCGTAACCAACAGCTACCTAATCATTGCGATAAAAGAAAATTTGGAGGACGCTTAAGCTTCGTCTTTAAGAGTGGAACGCGATAGCGTTATCGGGCTCCGTTCGCATCGCATTTTTCTTTATCAGTAGGCTTCACTGCAACACACAACTTGGGAAAGCCAGCTTACAAAGACCAAGCTTACACTGATTCCCTTAAAGTCGGCTTCACATTTAAACAGAAATGCATTGCTGGGAAGACATCTTTACAGGAGCAATTTGAGCCACCTTATATGAAAGTGTGAAGGCCGTATATAGGACGTTTTATTATTTTATCATAATTGTTTGCTGTTGCCCCGAGGCGCGCGCGTGTCCAAAATTTAGAAAGGCTCGGTTTTCAACATTCCCCTGAATGTTGCCTAGAACCAAAGTACAGCCAAGCACCATCGGATTGGAGGACGCTTAAGCTTCGCCTTTAAGAGTGCAACACGATAGCATTCAAAGATCCCTGGCTGCTTATCAGGCTTTTTTCTCGTATATTCAAATTACAATCTGACGCTATCACGCCTGTAGGTTGTGGTGAAGTCATACTTTACAATTTTTCTGTCGGATTTTACTTTGAACAATTCAATTTTCTTCACTAACGCCTTGCGCCACGCGGAGGGGCTGTGTGCTCAGTGTGGTTCAGGATGATGTGGTTCGGCATAATTATTTCCGCCAGACGCCAATGCGCCGACGCCGAAGCCGACGCCAGATTTTCTGCAACACGGGGCCCTTAACGCTATCGCGTTAAAAGAAAACGGCTGCTAAATGCGTCAGTGTCCGTTGTTCTTTTAACAGATCCGATTATCCATCACGCATGGGGAGCCCCCTATTATGGATCGGTAAATTATAGTGTATGAGAGCATGCTAGCGCCAATTCCAGCGAAGCTGTTGCTTTCGGCCATTTCCAATACGAATTTTTGTGGTTTCTAATTAAATCGCATACTTTTAGCCGTTGCGTGTGTATCACTGGCCAGTCTGAATACTTGCCCGCACATAACATTTTCGATCAAATGGTCAAGCATTTTGCCAACGTAGTTATTTATCCACCCACATTGGGTCATATTTTCGCCCCTCCCAGTGCCTTTTTCTCTAATTATTATTTTAGTTGACATCATAGTCCTGCCAGCGCAATGATATAAATTCTGTGTTCCTTGCGAAATCTACTTATAATGCTTCAATTCGCTTGCATACGTAAGTTAGTGCTGAGGCCTTAATCAGTCCGCGCTCTTTTCACATCCCCGACACATTACCCCTGCCTCTAATTTTAAGCAAATATAAACAAGACTACTTTCTTATTTCTCCGAGAAAACCTATCACGAACCTTGTATAACTCCTTAAAAGTTATAAACATAGCTCAGTAATTATTTACAATGGTTCTAATCAGGCCACTAACGCTAAATATTCTGACAGAAAGCAGTCCCAGCGCGAAAAATGGGACGTGTAGACTGAGATAGACGAAGCGCTCTCTCAGTCTGTACGTCCCGTTCTTTGCGCTGTCCCTCGTTTTATTCACGGGTGGCTCTTCCACTCAGACCTGCTCCACCGGCGCAGTGGTTATACCATCACAATCAATGAGCATCACATACAAGACTTTTCATGTGACATCATCGAGCGCTTCAGAGCTTGTTGCCCTCCGAGGTGCCATTGATTATATTAACAACCAACTGGCTAATCGGTGCGCAATATTATGTGATTAAAAGGCGGCCCTACAATGTCTTTTGTCAGCTCTTCGTCGTGGGTCCTGCGAACAACTCGTCTCGGAGATACGAGAAATGCACCACCATACGATCGCAAAAGGACACGACGTCATGTTTCAGTGGCTGCCGGGTCATTGCGGTATCTCCGGCAACAACATCGCTGACGAAGCTGTTAGGAAAGCACGCGAAGGAGCAAATTTTGTTTCTGTGCCTTTATCGAGGACTGACGCAGCCCAACACGTAAGCAAGCTAGTGCACAGTATGACATTGGAGAAGTGGCATATATACAACTGAATTTAGCCAGCATCGGTTGCATTCTCTCCACCCATCTATGCTGCTTCGGCTGTTGCCTGGATTTCCGCGATATGAGGAAACAATGCTGTGTCGCTTAGGCTTGGGTGTTGCATTCACCAATGCTTACACGTGCTAGATTGGAATGGCTGATAGCGCCGAGTGTAATACCTGCGGTGTCGATGAGACTACAGAACACCTACTATGATACTGCCCACCTTTTCAAAATGAAAGACATGACCTCTGCAACGTTCTAAATAGGCTGTATAGAAGACCGCTCACCTTGAGCAAGATCTTGGGACCATGGCCTCGAATATCGCAGCCGCAAAAGGCCACAAAAGCGCTACTGCGATTTTTGAAAACTACAGGACTGAGTGACCGTCTATGATCCGGACTGATTGATCATCAGAGATAGAACAGAGATCTGTTGCTACGTCGGAGATATCAACAGCGGACTTTCTATTCTTCTCTTAATCTCTCTCTTCCCCTTTCCCTTCCCCCAGTGCAAGGTAGCCAACCGGGCTCAGTCCAGGTTAACCTCCCTGCCTTTCATTAGATCATTTTCTCTCTCTCTCTAATTTTATTCAGGCATGTGCCAACAGGCCCAAGTTAGCACTTTATTGCATTTACATTTTGTCAGACACTGCACTTTAGAGTTGTCTCAAGGCATTAAGAAGGATAGCTTATAACGGCCGCAAGACATCTAAAACTTGCATAGAATTGTTTTTTGCAAGGGCTGTACTCACATTACAGGCATTTAAATTCGCAAACAAATGTGCCATAACGCTTCCATTACGTAATTAAATTTTATTTCCATGGTTTTTGTAGTTTTGACTAAATGAGCTTGTTCCTAAAATAACCATAACGCTCCGGGACGCCTGCATATGTAATTCATTGCAAAGTCCTCAATTCACGCAATGATTATGATCGTTTCCGGACCTCTCGCGCCAACAACTTTTAAAGTTTCAATAATTATCCGACACTTCTGTCACTTAGCTGCCGATGTAGTCGTACCGACGTCTTCTTTTTATACAAAATAATTCGTAGAATTGTTACTTGTTCGGATCTACTAGCCCCTGTTGCACTGCGGGTTCCGCAGAAGACTGCCAGGTAACATGGAACCTTCCACGCCCTGCCTCTTTCAGCAGACACTTGCCTTTCTACACTTCGCAAATTCTCTCTAATTGACATTTCTTCCATCTTGATATCTTTGAAAACGTGGGTTCTGTTCCAAGCTTCGCACTTTTTCTCTATGATTTTTTTATAACTGCACCCATCTCCTGTCCTCACAGAATCTCTCTTGCTTTCAGTGTGTGTTCTCCGTGTTGGTCTCATGAGGCAGCTTACGGGCATGCACTGGACTGCACGCTGCAAAACTATGTATTTACCTCTGCCTTCTTGCCAAAGCTATCGGAACGTGACCTCCGCAGACTTATTTGCAGCTTCAGACAGAACGAATCACCCGATGTTGACGGCCGTTCAGCGCGCATGCTCCGAATTAACTTTGAGAAGCCTTCAGACATTTTCCTTTTTATGTCGAACGGATTTTTGACAGCATTTCTATCCTTGAAAAACTAAAAACTGTATTGGTCAAGCGACTTCACAAAAGAGGGCAAAAGAATGTGATTGAACACTACAGGTTTAAATGTAGTTTGCCTGAACTATCCCATGTGTTAGAAAATTTGATCTTAGAAATAATGCTTGGCTTTATTGACAAGCTCGCAATTTGTTCTATTGCTTCAATATTGCTTTTATTTTTTATACATTTTTTCCCGCAGTTTACCAAAATTTGTTTAGCGTTGCTTTAGTCCTCAATATAAGTAATGGCTTCGACTGCGTAAACCATGCCATTCCTTTGAACAAGTTAAATTTATTGGGCTTCCGTGGATCATTTTCTGACACCCTTAAAAGCTATCTGTCTAATTGCAAATAGTGATATTAGACTATCACTCCAGCTCTATGTTGCCCAACAAAGCAGGAGATCCCCAAGGACTAAATATGTCCCCACAATTTTTAATATTTTCAAGAATGACCTTGCCTTCACTGCATCGACATGTACAATTGTTCAATACGCCGATGACACCGTAGTTCGGGCAAAGTACATAAGCTTTAAGTTAACGAATAACCTGTCACAAAAGGGTGTCTATAACACAAATAATTGGCGTTTTGAAAATCTTCTTCTAATCCACCATTTAAAAGCAAAAGTGGTTTGTTTCAGAAACCCATTGTACACTATGTCGATAGATAACTCAGTTTACCCCTTGAATACGCCATATATGTATATGTAGTTGTCGTTGCCGCGATTGGCACATACACCATCCTTTCCAATCTGCCATTGGCCCAAAAAGCGCTTGATTTCAAAAACGTGATATTTGAGCGCCTACGAAGCAACGCTTTTATGCAGCAGAAAACGAATGCCACTATAAACGCGCCTCTCCAGAGCTGACGAAATGGCTGCAATCTATGTTGCATAACATGAAGAGTGAATCAGTGCGGCCTTGGAGGCGTTGAAAAAGTGCGGACACTTACGTAGTAAAACAAAATGCGAAATAATCACGGAAATCAAACGCTGGCACTGCAGCCGTCTGTGTAGTAGGAGGTAAAACTAAGTCGACCCGCTTAGTTCATTCAAATCGCTTTGAAAACGAGATTATCTTCATTGACGAGCTGAGGTCGCGCAAAGCAAAATTAGGACGGATCGCGTTGACGAGCTGAGCTCGGCAACGCGATCTGGATGTATCTTATAATTGGATGTATTGGGATCTAACTGGATCTATAACTGGATGTATTGCCTTGCCAAATCTGCAGGGACTTGTCTTAAAAGCCCTTGTTCTCTCAGACAGCAACAAGACAGCAAGTTGGGCCAGTTGGTTGGGATTCATCGTAAGGATCGTAACAGCGCAAACAAGAGACGGACAAAGGGAAGAAAAAAAAAACGACAACACGTGTTGTCGTTTTTTCCTTTCCTTTGTCCGTGTCTTGTTTGCGCTGTTACGATCCTTACGATGAATCTCTCAGACAGGCCTGCTGATAACTCTGTATCTATGTTATGGCAATCAGGTTATAATGATATTATGAATGCATAGCCTTTTTTGCCTCTTCTCCCAACTTTTCGGGCCCTGCTTTGGTCTTGCTCACAAGCGCCGCTGGGTTTCTTGCAACACCCCCAGATGGCACTCACCTCCTTGCATACCGGCCGGCGTCGTTACGGCGACGTCTCACTGTTTGTGCGTATGGCACGTGCTGTACGTGCTTTCCTATGCAGAAAAATGCAGGTGCTGGGGTGTGGAGGTCGCGTGCTGGGCTGTGATCGTGTAAATATCATATAATCGTCCGTAGTCCGAAGAAAGCGCTTGGAGCTGACGTTTCAACAGCGTCCTGGCCACATATGCAGAATGAGCTGGTAAACCGGGACTGGAGCGTCTTCGCTACGCATCGAAACGCGGTGCAGACCGCGAATGTATGTATACAATGTTTGCATACAACAATAATAATTAATGAAATTGCAGACAGTCCCATAAGTCAATTAAAGTTTAACATTTCTGCCACGATGCGATGTTCCTTGTGAGACAATCATAATGCTCAGTCCCCTCAGAGATTATGAACAATGATGCACAAACATGCCTCAAGCAAACACGTCTCCCTGTTTGTGTCTGTGGACTACACAGACAAACAGCAGTGGTGCACGCAAGGCTGGCTTTAACATCAACTCACCACTCTCGTATTGGACTAAACGCTGAAGACATTACACATTCGCCGCCAACATCACCGCTAATTATCGTCAATCAAACCAAACAGCATACAAAGATTCTCTTACAGAGCCCACAGAGTCCCACAGAGCGTGAGATCTGTAGATTTTTTATATTATAATTATTACTTAAGGCGCCTACCTCCATGTATTCATCTGCGCTGACTTCTGGTGTTTTCCCCATCATCGTCTTGACATAAGCTGGGCTGCAAAGAAAAAGCAGACAATTTGCGTATCCTTTAGCTTTTATTTTTACAGCGGAGCTGTATATGTCTACCCTCCCGTATATTTTTCAATGTCTGTGCCTCAAAACTCCCGCGCCCTCTATAAGGAAGAAAAGCAAACCAGTAATGCATGTGCTGACACCTGGCGTAGCAGACATACCCTTGTCAACGTTCGGTTTACTGCTCTGTACTGTTCATGCAAAAGACAAAATAAATTAAAGCGGCACACATGTGCTCAATTCATAGCCATAGCCACACAAATACTCGCCACACATGGTGGCAGTGCATGTGCGCACAAATTTACTAACCCCTGCCGAAGACTTGTTGAGACGGGAGAAACTTTAAAAATATACACAGGCGCACGTTGTTGTCATCATCATCATCGTCAGCCTATTTTTAATGTCCACTGCAGAACGAAGGGCTCTCCCTGCGATCAACGATTATCTCTGTCTTGCGCTAGTTGAGTCCAACTTGCGCCTACAAATTTCCTAATTTCATCACGCCACCTAATTTTCTGACGTCCTCCACGGTGTTTCCCTTCCCTTGACACCCACTCTGTAACCCTAATGGTCCACCGGTTATCTACCCTACGTATTACATAGCCGGCCCAGCTCCATTTTTTTTCTCGTAATGTTGCCTTGAATATCCCCTATACCCCATTTGCTCCCTGATCCACATCACCCTTTTCTTATCTCTTAACGTTACGCCTAGCATTTTTCGTTCCATTGCTCTTTGTGCGGTCCTTAACTTGTTCTCGAGCTTCTTTGTTTCTGCCCCATATGTTAGTACCGGTAGAATGCAATGATTGTACACTTTTCTTTTCAAAGACAGTGGTAAGCGGTTTATTTCCTTGTGAAGTTAATCGTTGCAAAGTCATCCACGTTCTAAAGAAAGGCGATAGCTCATTACTACATAACTACAGACCCATTTGCATTCTACCATTCCTTGGGAAAGTCATTGAGAAACTAATCGAAATACGGCTAACGAAATACCTCTCTAAATTTAATATCCTCTCTTCATGCCAGTTTAGTTTTCATCCTGGATATTCCACAGAGCTGGCACTCATCCATCTTACTGACCAACTAAAAAAATTTATCGATGAAGGATTTCTTGCGGCCTCAGTTTTTATCGATCTAACGCAAGCGTTTGACAGCATAAATCATAATATCCTATTCGCTAAGCTCGAGGCAATTGGCATTTGCGGCCCTGCCCTTTTACTACTAAAAAGCTACTTATAACAGACTTCAAGTTGTTTCTATTTCCAATGTGTATTCTCGTCAGCGAACTACTAACATTGGTGTGCCCCAGGGCTCTATCCTGGGGCCACTTCTGTTCTTGATTTATATTAATGATCTACCTAATTGTCTCTCTTTCACAAAATGCATTTTATACGCTGATGATACCACTATATTCACCTTTGATAAAGATATCTCCTCTCTTGTTACTAAACTAAATACTGATTTAGAAAATATTTTAAGGTGGTGCAATGTGAAAATGTTATCTATTAATGCAACTAAAACTAAATTGGTTGTATTTTCTTCTCATCGGCGATCCTTAACATCCATTTCGCCTATCACTTTTGGTCCCCACTGTCTTCCTCCAAGCTCATGTTCATCTTTCCTCGGCATTCTACTTGATTGTAATCTGAAATATTTAAATCATATAGCTCACATAAAGAAAATTGCTTACGGTATACGCATCTTAATTAAAACGCGCCCTTACTTCACGCGTACCACATTACTCTCACTTTATCATTCTTTTGTACACTCTCACATTACTTATGGTATAGTATGTTGGGGAAACACCTATAATACTCATATTGCGTCTCTCTGGATAGTTCAAAACCAAGCCATAAGAATAATTACTTGCAGTTCACGTTTTTCTAATGCCAAATATCTACTACATGAGAATAACATTCTTACCATCTCTGAACTCACTAAATACAACCTAGGTATTTTTTTCTACAGATTTCTGAATAACGAGCTACCACAGATCACATTTTCACCATCTAACCTGATGATTTACTGTACCACCAGATTCGCGTTAAACAACAATTTTCTTATACCAAGAGTCCGCACTAACTACGGTAAACTAACCGTAGAATTCACCTCCATATCAATATGGAACACCCTTCCACTTATAATGAAAAACTCAAGATCTTTAGAGAAATTTAAAGGAGAACTAAAACTGCATTTATTATTGAAAGACTAACGAGAAGATTTATTGTGTCCCATTTATTTGATATGTCTTTTTTGTTTCATCCGTACTTTTTATTTCTTTATTCTTGTAACAAAGCAAATAAAACGGCCATTAATTTTTAATTTTCTATGTTTTTTTTTCAATTGTTCTTGTTCCTATGAGATATGCTAAACCTTGTTATTCTTTACAATCTACTGAGTATATTGATCTGTTAACCCTCTTTTCTTTTTACTTGTGTACTACTTTATTGTTTGCTACTGTTGCTTTAAGACGTTAACTATCATAATAGCTCTTGTACAGGAGGTCCCGATACAGTCTTTGACTATGGGACCTCCTTCTGTATACTAAATACTTGTAATATGTCCCAACCTTTAATAATAAAGTTCGATTCTGATTCTAAGGTCCCAGTCAGGATTTAGCAATGCCTTCCCTATGCACTCCAACCCAATTTTATTCTTCTGTAAATTTCTTTCTCGTGATCAGGGTCCCCTGTGAGTAATTGACCTAGATAAATGTACTCCTTTACAGACTAGAGGCTGACTGGCGATCCTGAATTCTTGTTCCCTTGCCAGGCTATTGAACATTATCTTTGTCTTCTGCATATTCATCTTCAACACAGTTCTTACACTTTCTCGATTAAGGTCCTCAATCATTTGCTGTAATTCGTCTCCATTGTTGCTGAAATGGACAATGTCATCTGCAAACCGAAGGTTGCTGAGATATTCGCCGTTGATCCTCACTCCTAAGCCTTCCGAGTCTAAGAGCTTGAATACTTCTAAGCATGCAGTGAATAGCATTGGAGAGATTGGGTCTCCTTGCCTGACCTCTTTCTTGATAGGTAACTTTCTACTTTTCTTGTGGAGAACCCAGGTAGCTGTGGAATCCTTGTTGATGTTTTCGAAGACATTCACATATGCCTCCTGTACTCCTTGATTACGCAATGCCTCTATGACTGCTGGTATCTCTACTAAATCAAATCCCGTTTCATAATCTATGAAAGCCATATAGAGAGGTTCATTGTACGCCACAGATTTCTCGATTACCTGATTGATGACATGAATATGATCCATCCTAGAATATCCGCTCCTGAAGCTAGCCTATTCTCTTGGTTGACTGAAGTGTTGCCCTGATTCTATTGGAAACAATGTTGGAGAATATTTTGTACAATACTGAAAGCAAGCTAATGGGCCTCTAATTCTTCAATTCTTTAACATCTCCCTTCTTATAGATTACTGTAATGTTAGCATTCTTCCATCTCTCTGGTGCACTTGAAGTCGTGAGGCATTTTGTATAACGGGCCGCAAGCTTTTCAAGCACGACATCTCCTCCAGTTTTGATTAAACCGATTGTTATTCTATCTACTCCAGCCGCGTTTCCCCGGCTAATGTCTTCCAAGGCCCTTCTAAGTTCATCGCTAGTTATAGATGAAGCATTTGTATCATTTTCATTCCCTATGTCGAATAAAGGTAGCGTGACTGCTCTTGGCAATGTGCAGGTCAGTATAGAATAATTCTGCTGCTTGTACTATATAAGCCAAATTGCTGATAACATTATCCTGCTTATCTTTCAGTGCGTAATACATCTTGCCTTGTCCTATGCCAAGTATTCTCACTGATTTTATGCTGCGACCATTTTTTACTGCTTCCTCAATATTTTATATCTTATAATTTCGAATATCCCTATTTTTTTGTTCGTCAGTCTTGACAGTTATACATTTCAGTTACAAATTTTCATGCTTTGTAGTTTCTTTATTAGATCCTTTGTTAATTGGGAGAGCTTACCGGCTGGTTGCGTTGGTGGCTTATCCACCACTTGAAATGCTACTTCGGAAATGAGCCTAGTTACTATTTCATTAATTACCTCTGTGTTAGCTTTATCTTCATATTCTAAAGCTGCATATTTCTTTGCGAGTGCCAGCCTGAATATGTCTGCATTTAACCTTACCGCGTTTAGATAGGCATGTTTCCTCTTGGCTAATTTTGCACTTTCTCTCTTCAAATCGACACAAATCCTAGGCCTTACTAAGCTATGATCACAGCACTTTATCCTACCTAACACTTCTACGTCCTGCACTACGGTGGCATCGGCATGAATATCAAATCTATTCCATGTCTTGTATCTCCATTACGGCTTTTCCAGGTCCACTTCCTATTACTGCGCTTCCTGAAGAAGGTAATCATTATTCGGAGCCTATTCATTTCCTTGAATTATACCAACATCTCACCTCTAGTGTCCCTAGAATGGATGCCGTAGTTGCCAATTGCTTGCTCACCAGCCTGCTTTTTGCCCACTTTTGCATTGAAGTCGCCGATGACTGCAGTATACTGATGTTGCACCTTTCTCATCTCTAATTCAGCATCGTCATAAAACTTTGCTATTTCTTCATCATCGTGACTGGACGTTGGAGCGTAGGCCAGCACATTTATTCCATATTTCCTTTTTAGTGTTAATACGATGACTGCTATCCTATCATTATTGCTGAAAAATTCATCAATGTAGCCCACTCTGTCCTTATGAATTAGAAATCCTACACCGTATTCTCTCTTATCTGGAAGACCTCTGTAGCAGAGGACGTGGCCGTTTGTCAGCACTGCATAAGCCTCACCAGTTTTCCTAACCTCACCAAGGCCAATAACATACCAGGCAATGCCTGATAATTCCAGAAAGAGCCCTACTACGCTAGCCTCACTCGAGAGGGTTCGAGTGTTAAACGTTGCCAGGTTCAGTTTCAAGTGGCGGCCTGTCCGGATCCAGAGATTCTTAGGACCTTCTGCCGTGTTCCAGGTATGAACATCGCCTTGGTCAGGTGCTCTGTAGCCGCTGGTGACTGAGGGCCATGGGTTAATTGCAGGATTCATGGTAGGGGCCGAAAACTACACCAGGGAGGCCAATTCCTGCTCTGATGAGGGAGTGTTTTTGTTGAAGCTTTAGCCTTTCTAATTTGGTTGCAACTGTGCTAGTATAGCACCACTGGCTCTCGGCAGATTTCTTGCCGGTGTCAGGCGCCACTCCATGCCTGAAAATATATAGGACTGGAAGAGGATTCGAACAAACGACCTTTACATTAGAAGCCCGGTGTTCACCCTCTGTTCCATGCCACCACGTCAAAGTAAATTAGTGCAAAACACGTATTAAGTCCAGTAACTAATTAAAGCTAATGTTTTATTTGGCTAGATTCTTTATTTATTCGTACGCTGAGCCGCGTAATGAGGCATTAAGCACTTTTTGAGCGTGAAATTAATCCGAAAGAGCGGTACTCTGTTCTCTGCCATAACACCAAGCTCATGAATGAAACATATTGTTACGATGGGGTGCGTTTATTTAAAGATGAATCGATGAAAAAGGCAAAGGGTTGCCGCGCCGACACCGAGCCGCTCCAAAGACAAGCGCACTTCGTTCTCCTCTTCTGTCCTTCCGTAGCTTTTGCGTAACATTCCTCCCTTCACAGACGAAGCCCGCTGGGCGAGTAACTGTTACGTCCACTCTGAGTCACGTGGATGACAGCGTTTCAGGCGAGCGACGTGAGCAAGCTGCGTCTTCTTAGACCGGTACCCATTGGACACGAGGCGAGCAATCAAGTAGGTTACATCACTGAGGCGATCGCTGATGACGAAAGGCCCAGTGTAACGAGCCAGAAACTTCTGGCACAGGCCGCGCTTGCGAAGTGGTGTCCAAAGCCATACAATGTCCCCTTTCTCATATGACACATTCTTATGTCGTGCATCATAGCGGATCTTGGAGTGGTCCTGGGATGCCAACGTACGGAGCTGAGCTATGCGGCGGGCTTCCTCAGCGCGGCAGAGAGTCTGGGCAAGAGAAGAGTCCGCATGAGGAGTAAAAGGTAGAATGGTGTCAAGGAAGTTGCGGGGTGGTCTAACATAAAGAAGATAGAAAGGGCTGTAGCCTGTAGTTTCATGCTTTGCCGGTGTTGTAGGCGTATGTGATAAAAGGCAAGATGTCATCCCAATTTTTGTGCCTGGAATCCACGTACATCGAAAGCATGTTGGTCAAAGTTCTGTTAGTGCGCTCGACGAGACCATTTGTCTGCGGATGATACGGGGTCGCGTGGCGAAAGTGGCAAGCACAGAGACGCAACAGCTCTTCGACTACGTCGGCCACGAACTGGCGACCGCGATCGCTCACAATAACACGAGGGGGTCCATGACGCAGTATAACGGAGGACAGGAGGAAGCTCGAAACATCAAGAGCCGTGGCCGTTGGCATCGCTGCGGTTTCCGCATAACGCGTCAGGTGGTCGACGCAGACTATAATCCAGCGGTTGTCATTAGATGAGCGCGGGAATGGGCCGAGAAGATCAACTCCAACCATTTCGAAAGGAGATGATGGTGGCGCCACCGGGTGAAGGAGTCCGACCGGCGCAGTATTCGGGCGCTTGAATTGCTGGCACTTGTTACAACTGGCCACATACTTTTCTGTATCGCGTCGCATACCAATCCAATAGAATCGACCCTGAATGCGGTGGTATGTTCTGGTGAAACCCAGGTGTCCAGCGGTGGAGTCGTCGTGCATAGCACGGAGTACGTGGTTTCTCAAATTCTTAGGGACCACTAAGAGGAGGCGGGCACCCTCAGCCGCGTAGTTCTTCTTGTAGAGCAGGTCATCTTGGATGACAAAGCCATTGTTACCTGTTGGCCGAGCAGCTGAGGCAAAGAGGCCATCCAGGCTGCGGTCGTTACGCTGCTCTTTCCGGAAGGTGGCCAGATCGGGAAAAAGAATGTCGTCGATGGCGGCCAGAAACTCATCGAAATTGTCGGCGTCACATTCACTTGTCGGTAGAGGGAGCCTCGAAAGACAGTCGGCGTCCGCATGATGCCGGCCACTCTTGAAACGGACTGCAAAGTCAAATTCCTGCAAACGTAGCGCCCATCGAGCAAGGCGGCCAGACGGGTCGCGGAGACCAACCAACCAACATAGTGAATGGTGATCAGTAACGATCGTAAAGCGGCGCCCGTAGAGATATGGCCGGAACTTCTGGACCTGCAAAGACGACAGCGAGGCACTCTAGCTCAGTGACGGTGTAATTCTGTTCGGCCTTGCTCAACGAACGGCTGGCGTAGGCAATGGCATGCTCGGCGTCACCAAAACGCTGGACGAGGACGGCGCCGAGGCCGATTCCACTCGCGTCGGTGTGCAATTCTGTTGAGGCAGAGGGGTCAAAATGGCGAAGGATTGGTCCGGAAGAGAGCAGGAACTTCAGTTGACGAAACGAGGAATCGCAATCTGCTGTCCAGGTGAACGGGTTATCCTTGCGCAGCAATGAAGTCAGAGGGTAGGCAGTATCGGCAAAGTTGGGCACAAAACGTCGGAAGTACGAGCAAAGACCCAAGAAGCTCCTCAGCTCGCGTTGTGACTGCGGTTGTTTAAAGCCGGTAACTGCAGCGACCTTCTGTGGGTCTGGTCGCACCCCCTGCTTGTCCACTAGATGTCCAAGTACTAGCGCCTCTCGTTGGCCAAAGTTACATTTCTTTGAGTTGAGGGTAAGGGCAGCTTGTTCAAGGCACGTCAGAACAACGTCCAGTCGATGGTTGTGCTCTGCAAAGGTGCGGCCAAAAATGACGACGTCGTCAAGATAACATAAACAAATCTCCCATTTCAGGCCGCGCAGTACCGTGTCCATAAACCGTTCAAATGTTGCAGGCGCGTTGCACAAACCAAACGGCATGACGTTGAATTCAAACAAGCCGTCTGGGGTCACAAAAGCGGTTTTCTCTTTGTCAGTTGAATGCATGGGTATCTGCCAGTAGCCCGATCTGAGGTCTACAGATGAAAAGTAGGATGCGGAATGAAGACAGTCGATAACGTCATCGATCCGGGGAAGTGGATACACATCCTTTTTCGTCACAGAATTGAGACGCCGGTAGTCGACACAAAACCTCCAGGACCCATCTTTCTTTTTCACGAGGATGACCGGCGCAGCCCAAGGGCTAGAGGAATCTTGTATGACGCCCTTGGCTAGCATGTCGTCGACCTGTTGAGCGATGATCATGCGCTCTGACGCGGACACGCGGTAAGGCTTCTGCCTTATGAGATGCGCGGGCCCCGTGTCGATCCTGTGGCGAGCCCGCGTAGTTGGAACGTGAACTTTGTTAGCATTCTGCGCGAAATCAAACAATGACGCATGCTTTCGAAGCACGCTGACCAGGGCTTGACGCTTCTCTGTGGACAATGACTTATTGATCATTTTTAGAAACGGCAACGAGTCTTCAGCACCGTGCTCTTGGGAGTCATGGGACGTGTCATCCGTTAAAGCGCCTATGCTGAGACTGGTATCCACTTCAAAAGAGGCAAGTCGGATACCGCAGGGTAGCACAACAGTCTGGGGGGCTAAATTTGACACCCATAGTGTAGTTGTTCCGCAGGCCACAGAGAGGACGCATCGAGGTACGAGCACACTTTTCTTCACAACCATCGAAGGCACAGGCTCAACAATTGCATCAAATGTATCGGTGTCGACACCGCAAGCAGCAACTCGTACTCTGGATAAGGAACGTGCCGGTAAGACAGTATCTTCAATGACGGCGAGAGTGCGTGAACATGTAGCAGGTTGGTCAGCAAGAGGAGAGAGGAAAAGCTCGCCGGTACCGCAGTCAACAGTGGCACCGCACTGTTGTAGGAAGTCGAGGCCAAGAATTACGTCGTGAGTGGATTTAGCAAGCACTGCGAATTCGGCTTGATACACGTTATCGGAGAAGTAAACGTTCGCGGTGCACACACCAATAGGTCGGAGCAACTCGCCACTCACAGCACGAAATGTATTAGAGGTGTCCCAGCGAAACATCACTTTACGGCCTAGTCGGGTTTTGAAATGTCGGCTGATAACAGAGACACTCGCTCCTGTGTCCACTAAGGCCAAAGTAGTAACATTGTCCACTAAAACACGAATCTTATTATGACACATGGCGACTGGCGGAGGCATAGGGGCATGTAGCTGAAGATGACTAGCGACCGCACCTCCATTGGTCGCGCCGCCTAGTTTCCCGGCGGCGGTGACGTGAGACGCCGTCGCGGAGATGGAGACCTGCGCTGGCGTGAAGGCGGCGGCGTCAAGCTCCGCACAGAAGCTGGTGAGTCGCTACGGTAATTCGCCTGGTAGAGCGTCCTGCTATCTGAATCAGAGGACCAACGTGTCTCTTCACCTTGTCGGTTGCCCCGCCGATAAAAAGTACGCGGTCGTTCATAGGACGGTGGTGACGTGCGACGGCGGTGAGGACAAAATCGGGCGACGTGACCGCGAATGCCGCATTGGAAGCAGATGGGGCGTTCACGGGACGCACTGAAATTGTCAGTAGGAGGATAACTGGCACGGCCGTCCCACTCTTGAGGAACTGCAGGCGGTCTGCGTGAGTAACCGTTGTGAAACTGGTAACTGGGATGCGCGTTCGTAGTATGGTTTGACACTCCTGGACGAGGCGCGAAGTTGTAGGCATCTACGGAGGCGGCGGTAATGGACGTCTCACCAAAGTCGCCGGAAGAGAAAGGCTCTCGAACCCGAGCAGTCGAGAGGGAAACCGCCTGGCGCCGGTCAAGCTCTTCGCGCACCACTTGCCGAATCATTGAGGCGAGGTCGGATGGAGCTGGGACCACGTCAACACTGGCGACGTTAGTCACGTTGGCCAGGCGACCGAACTTCGGTGTGATACGCCGAGCTCTGAGCGCTTCAAATGTGCGGCAGTGCAGAACGACGTCCGTTACGGATTCCAGACGGTCTTTTCCTATGAGGAACTGGTACACGTCCTCAGCGATCCCTTTCAGCAGATGGCCAACTTTATCCTCTTCTGACATCTGAGGGTCCAGGGCCTTGCACAACTTAAGCACTTCCTCGATGTACGTAGTGCAAGTTTCGCCGGGGACTTGAGCTCGCTGCATTAGCGTTTGCTCTGCACGCTTCTTTTTAGCTGTCGGATCTCCGAAAGACTTCTTAATTTCGTCTACGAACTTCTCCCAAGTTGTCAAGCTTTCTTCATGGTTTTCAAGCCACACAGACGCTGTTCCCTTGAGGAAGAAGGCGACGTTGTTAAGCTGGGCGGTGGCATTCCAGCCGTTGAACCGACTTGCTCGTTGGTAGAAGCTGAGCCATCCGTCCACGTCTTCTCCGTCTTTTCCAGCGAAGGTGCATGGCTCGATGTAGGGCTGCCATGGAACGCTGGTAGAAGGTGGCGGATTGTCGCCGTCAGAAGCCATCTCTGGTGGCAGACCGGCAATTCGGCGACTTCGTCGAAGCTCCACGGATTGCGCCTCAGCGGTCGGTTCGTTGTCGTTCTTCGGGGGCGCCGTTGTTTTACCCAGCACCTCCACCAAAACTGTTACGATGGGGTGCGTTTATTTAAAGATGAATCGATGAAAAAGGGGCAAAGGGTTGCCGCGCCGACACCGAGCCGCTCCAAAGACAAGCGCACTTCGTTCTCCTCTTCTGTCCTTCCGTAGCTTTTGCGTAACAATATCATCCCAAAAGATGATGACCTAAGTCGAGAGTGACCACATGCTATATAGGCGGCCGGGGAATGTAATATGATTGCGTGCGCCTCTATCCTCGTGAGTCCCGAACACAACTATGGGACATAATCGGTCTTCAAGGTGGTTTTTATTGTCTACTCCTTTGTTGTGAACGTGAAAGACAATTTTAAAAATACAAATACCATGGTTAGATGCCAAAAGCTGCGTCTCCATGTACGTGAAAAAAATCACATCTCCTCACGTTTTCTACGGCAAAAACTGGATTTCATTGCTTAGACGCCGAGATAAAGTTGGAACTACGTGCAGTATACATTGCCATGTTGCTGCCACGTCCGGTATTATCACGCAATCTCAGTGATATCGAAACACACCTCAAGGTTGCTTTCGGTCGTCGGGGATGAAACGGAGTTCTAGAACGATTAAGGGACAAATTCCTCGAAAGCGGATGACAAGGAGTGTGAGTAAACCACTTTTTCACAGCTACACATGCACCGTACTTCATACCCAGAATGAATATTTTGCGTAATGAATTGCGAGTGAAGTTCCAAAAAAAAAAAATTGAAGGCAATGTGCAATATATTGTACAAGGGGGTCTTAGCAGGTTTCCTCCACTATCCCTCGGCGCCACGTGCTCGTAAATTCGCGCTACGCATGGCAACACCCACAAAGAAATGAACAGGGTGCGCGGGTTTGTGGCACTCTCAGATTGCAAGCGAGCATCTGCTTTCGAGAGTGCTAGTACGCGTCACGCAAAAAAAAATAAAAAATAAAAAGAAACACTCAAGTCTGAACAATCCTGCTTTTCCGTACGGTTTATTTGCTTTCTTTCTATTTTTTTTTTCGTTTTCATTATCGGGACACGCAGGCTGTACATATTGAAGAAGCGGGAAACCTGTGGGATTTGCTCTAAGTCACGTTTACTATCCCGGCAAAAAAGAAAGAAAGAACGTAAGGACACTGAATGGAAAAATGTGAATGTTATGCAAAAAAAAAAGAAAAAAGAAAAAAACCAGGTCAAGGGATGAGACAAAAGGGATGTTTCAAAACAATATGAAAAACGTAAATATATACATCAGCGCGTGCGGGGGCAAGGAAAAGAAAAAAAGGATTTTTTTTTTCGCTTGCGCTATACCTTCGTGTAACGGCGCGTGCGGCATTATTCCATCTTGTTTCTCAAAGAGTTCCTGCCTACTCCGATTGTTCGCAAGTGGGGGTAGCAGGGGCTTGCTCCTTTGTTCGTCGCATATTGCTGCAAGCAGCCGCTTCAGATCAAACGTCTTTGTTCCCCAAATCCTCTACGATGTTTCCCGTTCCGAGAAAGATTTTGAACTGCAGGGTTGGAGACTTCGAGAGCAAAGAAAAAAAAGAAAAAGAAAATGGAAAAAATTGGACATTCTCTTCGTGTTATATCTGGGTTCACCCTTGATCTTTGCGGTATAGCTGAAGCCAGCGAAGGAGCTCATGTTTATTCTCCGACCAAGGAAAGGCGTGCGTCAGCGGACGCCGAGAAAGTGCCGGAAACGAAGCGTTTATGGAAACTGAGGGGAACTGGCTCTGCACGACACGGCGTCTGCTCTAAGAGGGTTTTCCGAGCGTTGGTACCACGATGCGACGTCGAGCTCTGCTTAACGTCTAACTGTTTTCTTCTTAAATTTAAACTCGGACATCACTAGTTGTATTTAACGTTGTTCTACTTGCTGGTATTTAAATGAATGACGCTATATTATTTTTTTCCTGGCGCAACGTTATGGCGACACCAACGAGGAGTGCTCAGTTTCATGGCTTTGTGAGTCTCGAGATTGTAGGCGTAAAAGTGCGACGTCATAAAATGAGATCGCGCGAAAAGTCAGACTTCCATCAGGAAAAGCGTGCTGGCTCCCCGATGACGCAAATAATGGATTTTATTTTGACGTAAGCTCCATAAAGTGGTATGACTCTATGGCTCCCTCTCTGTTTTCTTTTTTGAGAAAGGAAGTATCGTTTCAACGAATCGTGCCGCGTAAGCGGGCACATACCGCCAAAGTATATAGGGGGCATTCTCTGACATCTACCTTCCAGAGCATGGACGGAGTCACGAATACAATTGAAAGTTCACAAAAACTCGCCCCGAAGAAGCTTGTGTATGGGCTTCTCCTGCGTGAGCACCACAGGTGCCAAGCAAGGTAATTAAATTATGTAAACGTTTGAAGGACCTTTTTGGACTTTGTTGATAGCCATGAGGATGCTGAACTTGCCTTTACCGTTGTACATCCTTCTTCTATGTCATCATCACCCCTCATCCAGCCTTTATGTCCCCGTTCCCTCCTCCCCCTGTGCAGAGTAGCAGGCTAGAGCATGCTAGCTCAGGCCGACCTCTCTGCCTTCCTTCAAATAAATTATCTCTCTCTCTCTATTCTCTGACATCATCTAGATCGCCATACTGTAGAACAGCCAGCACGGTAAAAAGCTACGCTTTTATCTAGATCCACTTATCTGCAGCAGCACAACGGAAGCTGCGAATAGAACTACAAAAATGGCGTACGTGACGTCATGTGAATACTCCCCATAGCGAGCGAACTTTCGTATCTTGCTGCGTATAGTGTGTCAGTTAGGGATGGTCGCTGACATAGTCAAACGTCTGACGCAGGTTTCACCCTCCGCATTGACTCAGGGCACACGACAGACTACCGATGAGCACCAGGTCGCGGGTTCGATTCCTGGGCCACATGTCGGTGGATGCAAACCGCGGAAATTATTTGTGTACCGATCGAGCTCAGGGTGCACGTGGAAGATCCCCAGAAGGTCAAAAATTAACGAGTCGCCATCCGCTACTGCGTATGTCATGGCCGCAGTGTTGCTTTGGTAAGTTAAAGTTCAATCAGTCAATCAAATAAACTTTCTCGGCCTACGAAGAGCCTCTCAGAGGTAACACTGGCAAACAGTGACAGCGGTTTTTCTTTGTTATAAAGTAGAACCTGGCGCCACTCTGATTGAGCGCCACTGAGCTCTTTTTTTTTCTGCAGTTAGATTTTCAAGAAGAACCAAATTTAATTTATCTACAGGAAATGTATGCACAGGACTGCTAGTATAAGGTAAGTATATCCAATAGAAGAGCAAATGGTATACTAGAAAATGCCCAAACATGAATTGTTTGTCCGAGCGTAAAACTAAACGAGGCAAGGATTACCCATTTTATCGAATTATTATGCACTTGAAAAGTATCTCCGATAAAGATGGCGATAAACCAGATAGATATCCCCTTTTGGTCAGGTGTTTATTTTTGTCTGCTTTGTAACTTTGAGGCGCCATAAGCTCATTTTCATTGGCACGTGTCCGGACAGCGTAGTAACACTTGCGGCGCGTGAGGGCGCGTGCGTCCGAGGAAGGCGAAATCAAATTCAGTTCAGTTTATTGCCTGAAAGACCCCTAGTGGGGCTATTACATAAGGGGTGGTATACAGAGTAGTTTACATAAGAAATAAAAGTGGATCATGCTTAGTAATGCAGAATTGCTGAGAACGAAAAGTGTTACTTCCCATATATATATATATATATATATATATATATAATCATTGTTATATTCTGCTAAGTTCGAAATGTTCAACGAGATGCTGTAAAAATAGATATGGGCAGATGATTCCAACAGTTTACTCGGAGACACCGTTCCAGTGTTTGGCCGCTCTAAATAAGAAAGATGATGAAAATGTAGAGGTTCGGGCGCGTGGACGTGGTACTATACACGGTACGTGTAAGGTGATTCATGAAGAAAACTGAAAATTACCTTTTTCCAGAGCAATATGCCGATGACAGGTGAGAGGAAAGAATACTGCGGATTGTGATTTAAGTTATGCAACGCTGGCCTCGCATGAATATGAAGAATGAATGAGCCTAGCGGTGCTATTTTGAACTGATTTCAATGCATCGTCGAGGTATGCTTGGTGTAGATTTCAGACATGGCGGTGCGTACGTATATTGCAACTTTGATCAAACGAGTGATCGGTGTTCGATTAATTTTGCCTGCTGAGGGGCTTCGGGAGCGGAGGTTACGTTTTAGAAAAATTAACTTCTTGCTAGAAGCTGACATGATGTTTGCGACGTCAGTACGCGAGGAGAAATCATTACATAGTACCTATAATGTGCTAGTTCGAAGGACGTGCTAATAATTTCCTAAGCAAGCACGAGGGGCCCGACAAACAGGTAGTGGTTTGAGGTGATAAAGGATTTGTCGTTGAACTAGGGAGTAACGAGGAAGATGGTGTTAATGAAGCCGAGAGGATAAGGAAGTCGGCACGTGAAGGAAGCACTCGGGGCTGCGGTGCATACATTCGGCATCACTTAGGGACGCCAGCGTTGGCACTGAGCACGAACAAGTGAGGCCGACGACACAAATGGGAAGACAGCTCGAGCGTATACGCCTTGTTCTGGAAATGGGACAGACGTTTATTTCTGTATTAAGAGCTGCGAGTTACGTAACTGAGCTTCCTGGAATACGAGCTGCGGTACAAGTTTCGAGACACTCATCTGCACGTGATCGCGAGGGTGAAAAAAGTATGCTCCGGGCCGGGGACAACGTGTGCCTTCCCTTTTGTTCGTGCGAAGCTCAGTGAAGACCCATGCATGTAGAGGAACCAGTATACATGACAAGAGACGAGATCGAATCAGCAAATGAAGTGAAATGAACTCGTTCTTACGCTCGCAACGGTAATTCTGTTAACGGATGTCGGTAAGCTAAAGAAGGCAGTTACACTGTGCGGCCGAGTCCCTGCGCTAACCCTGCAGCATCTACTTTCTCTCTGCGGGTGCGAACGATGTGCCCTAAGGCTGTATCATGTATCGCCACACTTTATCCACTATAGCAGGACGTTGAGGCGCAGCAGCCCCTTGGGACTCGCACTCCTTGCGCTGTTTCAATGGGCAGTTGCAAGAGCGGAGGACCAGGTTGTGTATTTTCTTCTTATGGAGGTGACACGATATTTTACGTTTCAGTGTACTCTTCTCTTCTAAAGAGTGTACAAGCATTTCGCTGTTTCCCTCGTTTCTCCCCAAAAGAAAAAAAAAAAAAAAGAATGAAAGAAAAAGAACAATTGACGTTCTTTTCTCACCAATCTCGTAAAAAAAAAAAAGACATTTTTGATATATTCTGAGTAATAGAATTGTGCCTGTGCGGGCGCCTGCACTGGATTCTGCGCCCGTGCAAGTGTTATAGAAATAAAAAAGTAACAACAATAAATTCGCGCCCACACGTCATCAGGTTTGAGAACGTTACCATGAACTGAAAAATTGACTGCCAGCTTCCTTGGAGGGGGGGGGGGGGGGTTGTTTATCTGTAACTCCTTTTTTCTTTCGCAATTCTTTATTTTAAATATCTCGTTCATTTCTGATGCGCTTGTAGAAAATGACACTATGTTTGCTGAGTGCTACGATTAATACAACGACGAAACGTACGTAGAAAGTAGAAACGAAACATAGCGAAGCGGGAACCGCACATATATCACGTTTCACGAGCGGGAAACTTAGTGTTCATGGCGAAGCAGCTCAGTATTTTCTGTGTTGATAAATCTAGCATTGCTGCTCCTGCAAGAGCGTCAGATAGCAGAGCAACCACTCAGTTACTATTAAAAACTAAAAAAAAAAAAAAAAAAAAAACAGGCTGACGAGACAAACACTTGCTGTGAAATGCATTTGCCAGCGAGTGTGTCTTCACGACAACAGTGAAGCCAAAATAAGCTCGAAACGCCCATTTTCGGGGGATTCCGCCACTTTGACTCTTTGGATTTTGTTTACGTTCCGTGCTTGTATTGAATCAGAGCAAATAGATGTTTTACCAAGATTATGATATTTTTTATTGCAAAACGTCCTCTAAATAAGCATTTCTTTTTATAATAAAAGAGTAACCATTTCTAAAACTCAATACGCTAAGAATCATATCAAGCTCTACAATTCTAAATCGTCATTGTCATCAATCCTGAATGACACTTCGTTTTTCCGTCTAGCACCATTTCCCCGAAATGACAGTCAGTGAGGGAAGGTGCACTCTTTCGAAGTGTCACTAAATTTGCCCGTCTGATTTGGGTATTTAACTACATATTTTCTGACACAGGCGGCGAATCATTCACTCCGTGACTCGCCCAGTTTGTTACCCCTTTCCTAAAGTTATCTTTATTGTCCCAATGTGAGCCCTTAATAGCAAGAGCATTACCACTTGCATATGTGGACGTACTACGTGTACGTACACGTGCACGTGACAGCGTTAGCTGTAAAACGCTCATATCCCAATCCCGTAATTGACCTGGTCCAATTCGGGCACATGACCAAGTGATTCGTGGAGCAGGATCCCGTGAGGGATTTTCCAATGATCGCCGTAGAAAGGAGAGAAGCCGTACCGAAGTGGAACCTTGCAGGAACAGAGTAGACAATGTGTGAGTATGAGTGAGAAACATAAACAGTGTGGAATAAAATCTGAAAGCCTGCAATTAATTAGCGAAGTTACGATGAACCTCGTTAGCGTGGATGAGCACAGTTGCATCTGGCGGAGTGCCGTCTCGGAGTTTCTGGTGGTGTTCGTGTGAACTTCCGCAGACTTGAGTGATCTTTGTTAAGCCTACAGTACCAGCTAAATAATGCATCTAGATATAATTGGGACGCTCTAGTGGTTCGCTCTCAGCCAGTGCCGTTCTTGATGTATGCCTACTAAACATTTGCATAAACCTGGTAGTCTTTTCTTTCCTAACTTTTCGGCTTGCTTACACGTTTTCCGAGTCCTTCTTTCTTACCTACTTCATTTCACTTAATTAAATTCCTCGTCTTGCTCTATGTTTTTAATACTTTATTTGCTTCTAAGGCTCACTGGCTGCTCAAGTTCTGTTCCACGGGCACCCGTGCCAGTTTCCCAACGTTGTGAGAGATGGCTTTGTCTCATCTAAGCAGTTGAATGAAGAGAGCGAGAAGAGGTTCGCAAAGCAGGGTTCCTTCGGCAGGGATGGTACTGACGTTCGTATAGCTGTGGATCGATGAAAGCTTGGTCTTGCCATGTCCTCGGCCCACTACAGTCCTGAGGATGGCGCCCTCAAAGCACAAAGCTTGAGCGCTGGGTCTGAGCCACGATGGTCCCTCGGCACGCCACCATTCGATTAGCCGAAGGCCCCTAGCTCAGACTTACCGCCAGCGCCTTTCCCATCTTCCGCTTGTTCGAAGTGCGTACGCTAGAGACTTACGCGTAATCAAATAACTGGAGGCCGACAAGACGAACTTGACATACCTTACGCTTTGGTGTAATAGCTGGATGTGTGCACAAAAAAAAAAAAGGGGGGGGGGGGGGAACAAGCTCGTAACTAAATGTTAACACCTCTGACAGTAGCCGTATGGAAAAGGCGTTGTCTTGTGAGGCCTGAATGATCTGAGCATTTCTTACAAAAAATTGTCGCCAGAAACAAAAGAAGCATTCGCTTTTTTAAGCGAATAATTTTTGGCTACTATCCCTGGTTTTTCATTTTTCTGTGCAATCTCGCTGAGTAAGCCGTAGAAAGCCAGCCGATAATATAGCAGGAATTGGCCCACGAAATAGTGCCAGTGAATGCAGTTGAGTTCATCAGTGATTACAGTTAAACTCATCGAGCTCAGAAAGCTGCATGCGGAGGTTTTAATGATGAAAATGAACGAGTCAGAGACGGGGTGGCATGGGCACGTCATAAAAAATTTAAAACAGAAAATAACGAAAAGAAAAAAGACATCCTCCAAAGGACGAGAACATGAGTGACAAAAAAAAATACAATAAAGAAAAGACACGATGAAAAACCCACACGTCAATATCCAACGTCTGGCTTCATTTCTGGCGGCTTGTTTGCTTTCTTGCAATCTCGCGCTTGTATCGTGTTCCTGTTGTTCAGCATTCTAGCGGTCTAAGTCAGCCGGTACGGCCAATCTCAGTTGTGTCTTGCGTAAAATCGTGTTCACTTTAGTGTTCAGGTGATGTTAGTGTCACTGACATTTATTCAGTGAGCTTTAACCAGTTTACTTCCCCATTGATTGTCCCGGTCATGGAAGTAGGGGAATATTCTCTGCCTTATTTGGCCGAAAGACTCACTTGACGTGGGACAATTCGATAGATACCTGTATATGCTATGAGTGTGCTTTAAATCCGCGCCATTTGCCAGAGCCATATCTAAAATAGAGAGCATGATTGGGTGGTTCTTTTAAGACAACGAAATAAATGTTAAGTGCATAATTTTAAAGTTGTAATCTCTGCTGTGCAATAAAGATAAACATTGCATGACATTACACGTTTTATAGGATGAAAAATAAACCCATTTTTACGCTTCACGTTGAGTTGCATAACATTTAATTGCTTGGTTACCTAAATATTTGCTTCGCATAGATTTTAACACGTGCGTTGTATTTTCAATACTTTTGGGCGACGTGGTATTCGCGCAGGCGCACACCACAAGTGGTACACAATAAGGGGTTAACAACATGTTTACACGTATATTGCTAATTATGTTAATTGTTAATATTAATACTGATTGTTTTTCAGATTATGTACTTGCAGAATTCAAAGCCAATAAGTGACGCAGGCATGCTCTTTTAGTAGGTATCACCAGTTTGAAGACCTTTGTCAGGAAACATTCGGCTAAGTACACTATAGCATTACAATTATTAATTTTTTAGAGATCCATTTCACCCGTTTCAGGACAAAACTGTAATTAAGACCGCCATGAATTGTGGTAGATTTTGGGGACGAATACATCGATACAGGTGATAGTTTCAGGATTACTACGTAGTGGACATGGCTGCAGCACTTAGCGAGTTTCTTTTCGGAGTTGAAATCTATGCCCTCAGGTAATTAGTTAGGATTTTGTTAAAACTGGCTCTTTATTGTTTTGCTTTTAAGGATTACTTCGCTAGAACTTCTTGTGTAGGGCCACTGTGCTCGACGAATTCTTCCTTTTTTTGCGCTGGTGTCCCTGTCATTCATTTACTGCACCTGTTGGCTGAGCTCTGGCTCATATGACACGCCTTTGACAACCATGAAGTGGTGAGCGTTTGCTTGCGTTAGAAGCGGCACAAATATTGATCAAGTGTAAGTATATACATGCGTTGCCGACCAGAAAAAGTTAAATTTCGTTGCGACTTCACGACCCAGCTTGTAATTTCAGAAAACAGTGAGGACGTCTTACGGGGAAGTCCACAAGTGCCTTTCGATTTGAAGTCGGTGTTCTCTCGTTTTTTTTTTCTTCTTTTTCTTTCTTGTTCTTTTCATTTCGTTCTTTTTATTTTTTTAAAGATCTGCTGTAGCGAAATATGTTGCGTTTGGAGGTACAGTTCCGGAGGCTCACAAAAGGTACAGATTGGCGATGACTGTTCCTTTATTTAGAATCGTAATATTTAGTATAGCGGCAAACGGCAACGCTCCGCCACTTCCCAATATCGAGAATCTCACATTTCAGGGGATTGCAAAAAAAAAAAAAATCTTCGCTTATGCTCGCAAATCCGAACGACGACTCATACATTAAAAGATAGCGAAGCCGTGTCACGAAGTTTTAAAACTTTGCCGAAGTCCTATAGGGGATCTAGCTTGACACTGATCGAAATCTACGCAAAGTCTTTGCAAACACCTTTACAATATCTGATGAAATTCCTTCGCTACACCCGAGTGTTCTCAAACACGTCAGTATATTCGAGCTTAGGACTTTTATAGTCTGCGACCATACCTGAAACAGCACGAAAACTATTGTCGGACTTTCCTATACCACTTAGCATGGCTGGCAAAAAAAAAAGAGAGAAAGAGAGAGAGAGAGGGGGTTGCAATAAATCAAGTTCCAACGCTTTCCATGCAATATATTTCAAACTGAAGGCACCGAAAAAGAATATTTTCGATTTGTTTATTCTCCTCTAGAAGATTACTTTCATAACGTTCAACTGTTTTATTAGTGTACTTAGTTCTTTCTGGCAGGTTTCCACAAAAAGCATGTCACACAAGTTTTCTTGCTGTTATCCGTATTTTGTTATCTACATTAGGTGGCACACTAGGAGAAGATAAGAGAGAGATAAAAGCAAAGCAAAGACAGGGAGGTTAACCAGAGGATATATCCGGTTGGCTACCCTGTACTGGGGTAGTGGGAAATGGTTATGAAAGAATGACAGAAAATAGAAAAGAAAACGAACGAAGGAAACAATGAGCAATAGACTGCGTTTACATGAATGCGACTGAAACGTATCGCGTCAACTTTCAAGCGTATCGCATCTCATGTAAACGAGATAATTCTCTAGGAAAACGTATCGCATAGAATGCGCCAAACAGGGATAGTTTGAGATGGGAAATTGGCATTTCAGTGGCGCATGTTAAAGGAAGCGTATCGTATCAAGAATTATGGGAACGCATTCGCTGTGGAATGACAACCGGCCAACCAAATGGCGGCTTCTGCTAACGCACGTACTGCAGCACGTCAGAACAGAAATGGCAGCATACGGACCAGGCCGCACGCAATTTCATGTTACTCGTGAGTACGTTACGCGGGTTCAAACAGTGTCTATTTTCTCATTACTAAATAAGATTAACATCAGCGAGTTACTTGATTCGGGGCGTTGAAGTAATCAGCTCCACTTTGAGGAAATAGAAGCCGAGACGGTCCACCTTCGTCTATCACTGGACAGGACAATAGTTGCTGACGCGCTCCGAAAGTTTATGATCCTGATACAATACGGTACGTTTCCGCAAAATAAGCGTCGGGTAAATGTGTGTATGCGCACAAATGAAGGAGAACTTCACGGAATGTAGCCGACACCCTGCAGATACTTTCGGTGCATATCAGAACGCGACAGCAAAAGAAGGCTGTCGCAAGATAGTGCACTAACTTTCAAATACGACACTAGGTGGTGTTAACTTGCTAGAGAGGAAAATACACGTTCATGAGAACAGTGCCGTATTGGTGTATCCGATACCGTAAAGTAATACGGTACGCTTCTACCGCATTCATGTAAACGAGGCTAATGTAGAACTGTCTGTGCATAGGCGCTGTCACATAGTCTGTGAAGGCACCACGTAGTCATAAACTATGCCAATGTCCCACTGAAGATGTAGCACGCCACAAAGTGCACGATCACAATGTGTCGCACAATCCGGTGTCTCTTAGGAAACGCCGCAGCGCTTTTATAGCGGCACGCCAGATTTCAAGAATTTTAATTTCAATCAGTGGGCGCTGGTCCAGTTGGCCTAGCATTGCTGAGTGCTGCTCCTCTTTGCCGGTTGAAATAAGGACAATCGCAAAGAAAGTGCGCGATTGTTTGGTTGCAACCACAGAAGTCACAAAGTGGGCTACTGACCATTCGGATCATAAAGGAGTTAACAATTGAAAATGCTACTCCTAGTCATTGACGTGCTAGAAGGGTGGAGTCACGCCGTGAGAGGTCGGACTGAATACGAAGATGTAGAGTAGGGTATAAGGTTTGAAGGCGTGTGCTTGTAAAATTGGATGAATTACAATGATCCAAAGTTAGGTTTCGCTGCCTCAGCTCTCGAAAGAGGATTGACAACGCAGCTGACGCCGTCGTGGGAAGATCGGTCAGCTGCATTCACTCGATTATGTCCATGGATGCCGCAGTGACTAGGCAAGAGCTGCAATATTATTTAGTGTCATTTGTCAACTGCTCGATGATTTGTCTGATTGACGCGATGAACTGCTCATGTGATCCGTGTCGTAGCGCGGTAAGTAAACTCTGGAGGACTGCCTTGGAATCACAGAAGATTGGCCACAGATGGCATGGTTCCTCAACATGCCATGAAGAGCTGCACGGAGGGCTACGAGTTCAGCAACTGTTGATGACGTTATACGAGACGTTTTAAGCTGTACTTTAACATATGTGGGTGGAATGACTATCGTGGCAGTTGAACTTGTAGTCGTCACGGAGCCGTGGGTGTAAACATGTGGGCGGACATTGCGCACTTCGTGTAATAGTAGTAATGTGACCTGTTTGAGGGCAACCGATGACATCTTAGCTTTCTAATATCGACTAGTAAAGAGAGAGAGAGAGAGAGAAAAGAGAAGGGAAAAGTAGGGAGGTTAACCAAGGACGTGCCCGATTGGCTACCCTAGCTTGGGGAGAGAGAAAGAGTAGTTGGGCCATTGACGTAAAGGCATAATGGCAAAAGCCAAACTGCCCCAGCAGTATTTTCGTTTTGTAAACATGCTGACAGAATGACATAGTATTACATAATTCTATTCGAATTGAAGAAGAGCTCTGCGAAAAATATGATCGGATGCAACGAAGATCCGCGCCAATTTTTTTCAATACCTGAGCTTGAGAAAACAGGCCTGCAATCAGCGAGCTTTGTTTGAAAGAATGGGCGAATGACACAAAATCTTTCGCTGGCAAAGAAATCGCCAGCCTTCTACCGGCGCGCATTGAGGAGGTGTCAAAAATATTAGCATCTTGATATATATTATATGGTCCTGTGATACTTTGACAGAACTGTAGTTTGATGATTACTTTAGTTGTGCTAAATGCGTTGCATAATCAAACGTGCTTCAACTTCAGCCAAACATGAGCTTCGTCATATTTCCTCTGCGTTGCGCAGCTCTCGCGATGCAGGCCGGGAAGAGTATCGCCGGTGTGGTCATTTTGAAACGGTCGTGTCGCGCTTTGTTTCCTCGCTTTAACCACGTTTTTACGCTCTTCGATTTGGTGGCGTGCGCTTACCAAGCGTGTTGTGTGTCTGAGTCGCTCGTGACGCGGGGTACAGTTACCAAAAAGAAAGAATTAGAAAACTCGGTGCTCGAATGACCCAATGAGCGAAATGCAGCTGCACTAACGTGAAACCTGGGGACGTGCGAAGGGCTCATAATGCCATTTAAGCAATGACTCACAACCCCGTAAACGCGGCCTGCCCGTTACGACGACACAAGAGAAGTGAAATTCTATGCTGGAATGATGAGTGGTAACACAGCCAGCTGTGGAAGACGACGACGACGACGAACGCGGGTGCAGTGGCACGAGCGCGTGCCCAGCGCAAGCGCGAACTGCTTGCTTCAACGCAGCCAGGTGTGGAAGACGACAACGACGACGAACGCTTCGCACCTAAAAGGAGAATCTATTCAGGCAAGGCTGACTAACTTTGTATAGAGTACTTAATTCTTTTATTATTGCTTTAATTCTCATTTTCAATTAGTCATTTATTTTCATTTTTATACTTATGTATTTATAAATTAATTTATTTTAAATTTCTATCATAATACCACCCGGTTCGTAGCCTATCCTCCTCAGTGGGTGTTGCCAAGTATTGAGGCATCATCATCATCATCATCATCATCATCATCATCATCATCATCATCATCATCATCATCATCATCATCATCATCATCATCACCATCATCAATCGCGTTGCAATTAAAGCGGGCTGTACAGGAAACCACCCCTAATTTAGGCGATTAGCGGGCAAGCCAAAATGCTGCTGCTCTTCCCAGCTGCCGGAAGTGATGAACGATAACAGCAGTCAGCTAAGCCCAGTCGAGAACGCGAGTCGACAGGGTTTGTATTCTGGACAGTGTCAAATCGCGCCATGTTGCTTAATTCGCCATCTTGTTAGCTCTGATTGACGCGGAGGGCTGCTACGGCCTCTCCAACTGGCTGAAAAAGGCATCATTGCAGAACTTGACAATATGGTGGAATTCGTCAATGTCCAAAATAGCATGCCCGAGCGGAAGCGAAATTTGGACACCAGGCAAGCCCCAGTTTCGTATATCGGCTGCAGACAGTGGTGGTGTTTTTCTGGCACAAAAGGGCTGGAGAAGGAGAAGGAAGAGTAAAAGGATATTGGGCGTCATAGTAACACTCTGTAAATGGCGTGAACCGCCCTGTCGATATCCGGGTCTGTATACCCGCACTGATTTCTTTGTGATCGTTTGAGCTCTGACCAGCTCCGACGCGTCCTCAGCATCTCTTACTTGCGAGCGATGCACAGCAGGCAAAAAAGATGGGCTCGGCTCGGCTTCGATTTCCGGCTGTCTACCACAGCGGTTTTCCGGGCTCCAGACAAACAAATCGACGTCGAAGATACCGCTATTCTCAGTATATTATTTTCCTGCGTCGTGCATTTAAACTTTATTTCCCATCCACTTTCGTCTATTTGTGACATCATGTCTGGCGCAACCTACTTCCTCACGCCCTCTGAAAATGCCACTTCCGAATACGCATATATATATATATATATATATATATATATATATATATATATATATATATATATATATTGTTTTTACCGCAGAAGTGGTCTTTCTCTAGCTTTCCCGCAGAATTCCGGTATCATAATGACACGGCAACTACGCCATCGTTCGACATGGTGGCGCCGCGTTTGTCCACTTATTCAGAACGGTTAGCCCGTTTGCGCTCTTCTCGTGAAGTGAACATAAAAACACACGTGCCTCTATCTACGCGTGCTGGTGGTATTGCGAAACGCTTAAAAGCGAAGAAATGGAACGCATGAACAATTCTGTCCCTTTAGACTCTCGTTTGCCCTCTTAAGCTCGTTTCACGCGACCATTGAAATACTCATTCACGTTCACAATCACACGAACGTGTCAGAACACTTCTACCGTATGTCCCAGCTAACGTTAGTCAAGCTATTCAATGACAAAAATATTTTAAAAACACGGTGCAAGATACAACTACAAGACCTGCGGTGTTTGGTCGTCAATGTTCTAACAACCGTACACCGTAGGTCTTAAAATCGTATCTTGAACCGCATTGTTGAAATAATTTTTTTAATGAAACAGCTTGGTTAACGTTAGCTGGGACACCCTATGTAAATAATTGTCGTCTGCTAAACGCACCCCTGGTGATTAGCTCCATTTCCGAAGAGAAGATGACTGCCAAGTGTTGCACATTTCATTAGCGAAGACAGATAGCCAATGGTAAAAATCACTTACGAACAAAAATCTGTTAATTCGGACACAGCTTATAGTGTCCTTGCCCGAAAGTAGTTTATTGAAAACAACATCAGTGATACCTGAAGCGTAGAAACATTAGCTCGCGAAGAGCAGATACACTTTAGGCCAAAAAAAAAAAATGTTTCCCTAGAGGGGAAACATTGTTGATGCGGCGAGCGAGCTTGTGCAGGGTGCCAGTGTGTAACGTTATCATATGTGTCACTGGGTGTAGCATAAATCCATCACGTTGTCGGGCTTGAGGGCAAACTACGAATTTTGTTATTTCCGCCACGAAGCAGCGCTGTCGTAAATAAAGCTTCTCCTGCTGGCGAGAAGCTAGGCGCAGAGCACGCTTTACAGGCAAGTGCTGCGAATTGGATGGATTGGTTGACATTGCTAAAGTTGTACAAAAGTTGCCTGGCCTCGTTTGCAGGTTTATATTTTCACAAAAGTGTGTCCAAATAGTTAATAATAATGCTACTTAACAAGAAAACACAACTTAAGAGCACTGATATTTCGTTACGAGAGGTTGTGGCGGGCGCAGTCTCTTTCTGGTGCAGTGTCTGTGTTCGTGCTTGTTTAGATTTATTTTTACATAGCCTTATGTATATAGCAGTGCCTTCGATGCACACACACACACACACACACACACACACACACACACACACACACACACACACACACACACACACACACACACACACACACACACACACACACACACACACACACACACACACACACACACACACACACACACACACACACACACACACACACACACACCACACACACACACACACACACACCACACACACACACACACACACACACACACACACACACACACACACACACACACACACACACACCACACACCACGCACGCACGCACGCACGCACGCACGCACGCACGCACGCACGCACGCACGCACGCACGCACGCACGCACGCACGCACGCACGCACACACACACACACACACACACACACACACACACACACACACACACACACACACACACACACACACACACACACACTTGCAGAAAAAGTCGTATAATTGAGTTTCATGGAACTGCGAAAAAAGCAGATTCGGCTTCGTCGCTATGAAAATACTTGATCAGCTTTGCCAACAAACTCACGCCCTGCCTGTACTAAAGAGAGCCACTTTTCCACCATCGTCTCGTGTGGCTTCGGGTTTCGAGGCCACCATTAAGCTTCGTGCCCCCCTTTTACGTATCCGGTTTCTTTTGTCCCTCAATCCCTTCTTTTACTCTACTTCCGGAATACGGAGGCGATCACGTTGCTTGCGCGAACCACTGTCTCTTAGGCAAATGATACGCCGTCTTCATTCTCCGTGCGCACGGCTCAACGTTGCTGAGTCGGCGCTGTGTTGATATTATCTTTAAAAAAGGAGTTTCATATTCACTCGTTCCTGCCAATCTCGTGCAGCTTAGCTTTCGCTTTTTTTCCGAGACAGAGGGTCTTCGAGACACAAGTTCGGGAGGAATGGAGATGGTGTCTTATTACTCCTTCGACGACATAAGCGATTTCATTTCATACAAACAATGTGGCGTTAGTAAACGCAGTTGTTCCTTGGCAGCCAGATCTACAGATTGAGTTTGTATGCAGTCGGAGAGCAGAAGTTGGAGGAATCTTGGTTGTCGGTTCTGCAATTGCAAAGTGCGCTTTATCTCTATACGCTGAATAAAAATTCAGTCCCGTAGTTCCTCATAGTTTCTTCTGTGTTAGGCTTTTGAGGAACACCGGCTAGAGGTTCGTTTTTGGAAACGGTTTCGTTTTAGCTAAGGCCACCAAGTGGAACCATTACTATTAAAGTCTTTATAAATGTCGACTTCTGTCGAGATTCAGAAAACTGAAGCAGGACATAGTCTGCAGATATGTGCACTCTGCACGACTGAGCGTGCTGTTTGTGAATTCTTTGCAAATAGATGAATGTGCACTTTTTATATTAAAAAAATCTATGACTTGTTCATGCTGATGTTGTTCATCTACTCTTATAATATTCTTTTTTCTTTACTTTCTCTATGATACACGATCTTGCTTTGTTAGTGTTCCGATATTTCGTTATGGATGTTTGACAGTGCTTTGTAAATCGATTACTTTTTTTTTTGTTTCCTGTTTCGCTTAGCTAGATTTTGGGTTAGGTGGAGATTTGTGTGGCCCAAGTATGCATATCTTACAATTAATAAAGAAAAAGAAGAGCGTGCTCTTTGCGTAGATTAAGGCATGTAATTCCATCACTTTCTTCTGGCTCATACTTCATCAACTACATGCAGATAAAGAGATGGTGGCGTTAAATTTAGTTTGTAGTTTTCAGTGTACTAGCCCAATTTTAAAACTTTTTTGTGAGAAAATTTGAGTGAGCTTTTCAGTGAGATATCCAGTAAGTTTTCTGTTAGCGTTTTGTTTGCTCGTGTCAGAACGACGTACGATTCTCCTATTTACGTGAACTATCGAAATATTTGCACCAGAATACCGGGCACTCGTTCTCCCGCAAGTGCCTAGTACACAACGGAATGTTGGTAGCAATGCGTGTCTGGCGAAGTTTTGTCACGGTTTCTGCTTATAAAGGTGTGCTGTGACTTCATTCTAAAGAGCCCAAGACACTGTCAACTACTCGAGAGTGCCAATCGACTAGTCACTGGTGTATCGCATCGACCACCATTATAATCAAGCGTTGTTTAGTCGTCGTAAATAATCAGGTGAATTTCAACTTCCTATCTCGTATTTGAGGTGCCATCTCGTATTTGAGGTACTTCCTATCTCGTATTTGAGGTGCCAGGTGGACAAAATTGATCCGGAATCCCCCACTACAGCGTGCCTCAAAGCCTGATCGTGCCTTTGGCACGTAAAACACCTGAAATGAATTGAAAGCTAGTGCCTAAAAGTACTGCGATTAATTCTTATGACGTTTTAATTTTTAGAGCATCAGCTTTTACCAACAATTCCAACGAAAGACGTGTCTTGTCGAGTTCCAGCCCGTCCTACGCTTTCGAAGTTTGTCACATGCACGGTGCAGCATCAGCCGTTATATTATGATCCGCAATCGTGGAGCACAATTTTGAAAGATCGTCTATTTTCGAAATTGTGGCTCCCGATTTTCGAAAGATCGTCACAAGCAGACGAGACGGATGACGTGTCGAGATGAAACGTCACATGGAACCAGGTGCACATTATGTAAATACATATACTGGTGAGTACCGTAAAGATTCAGTGCCGAAACGTGAAAGCTAGTAATTATTGACTGTTTCAGAATAAAGCTTTGTGTAGGAACCTAGGACCTTCTCAAAGTTTGCAGCAGTCATTTGAGGTATCTCCCCAAGGGTTCGAGCATCGGCTGAAGATTGCTTCTGGAAACCACTGCGAACCTTTAAGGGTCCGCTCTAAGCTAACAATGTCCTTAATGTATGGTTGCTTTTAAAGCTCTGATAAAGTTTGCTCAATAACTGCGCACAGAGCGCAGAACAAACGTCGTAATGATAAAAGGAGAAATTACGACTCGAGACTGCCCTTAGCGTGGTGTCAAAACTTCTGAAGGTTTTCGATAAGGCGTGCAAAATTGACCCTTCTTTAGAGAAGCAGGCGCAAAAGTATGCGCGCGTGAGGCACAAAGGACGTGCCAAAGGGAATGGCTACGGGCCACGGTGTTTTCGAAGTCTTGACGTTACTTCTTGTGCGTTTCGTCTCACGGGTTACACAAGAACGCTCCCACCTTAACGGGAACTTCGAAAGAGTGTGAAAACGAGAAGTGTCTCCTGCCTACTGCATGGTTACAGAACAATGAATAATAAAAAAAAGCAGATTGTTTGAGACTTTCTGAGAGTTCACTTTCTTTTCTGCCGTGGAAGAACCATGGAATAAATAACCCTACTGAAGAGGTGGCTGAAGCTTCACACGTCCTCTTCCACATTGATATATATCCGCTTGGCTCTCAGCATCCCAAGCAACAAGGAGGCACAGCATGCGGCTGAAGAACAAGAAAAAAAAGTTCGTTCTGAGTTGTCGTATGGGCAAGAGTAAGATGCATGAACTGAAGAAGCATCTCATGAATTGAGAACTTTCTGAGACCGCCGCCAAAAAATAATAATAAAGCATGATTTACGGGATGCTCGTCAAGGAAGAGTTTTTCGGCAACGCAGATCGCAAAAGGGCAAGGTTGCCCGTGAGTCAAATCAGCGCGTACAGAATTGCAGCCTCCGCGATCAACTTCAGAAACATTTTCAGAGCTAATTGCGGAGGCCACGCTCCGCTGTGCTGAGTACGGTGAACGCCACCTAGGTAGGCGGCGTTGGTAGTGCTTCTTGATGCCAGCGTCCCTTCGAATGCTGGCATCAAGGCCTAGAGACCACCGAAGCGTTCACTGTCGGTGCGCGTTAGCTCGTCATAATGCGTACTTCTCTTTTCTGGTAGGCGGCGGCACCGCCCCGAGCAAGAGCGCGGGTACACGAAGTGTTATATATAAGGCGCGTCTGTGTAGACAGGAAACGCTCGGCGAAAGTGGTTAAAAACTTGAACGAACTGTATTTACAGATGGGCAAGAATAAGATGAACTGTGCGAAGGGCATGCTCGTCAAGGCCTCACTCTTCTACACCTAGCCCCAGTAAAGTTCCTTCTCCGTGGTGTTGAGGGACGAGGTCCCTATGGGTCGGCGGGGGTGAAGTATCAGACAGGAAACGTGGTAAAAACTTGAACGAACTGTATTTACAGAGAGTGCGAAGGGCAGGCCCTCACTCTTCTACACCTAGCTGGGTGTTAGAGCCGAGGACACTGTCAGGACGTACATACGTAGTACGGAGCCTCACCCTTCTACCACTGCGTGGTTACAGCCCAGACTGCCCGTGATGCTCCGTACTGCGGTTATAAAGGCAATAAAAAAAGAAGGAAAAACGAAAATGGGAAAGAGAAAGCAGAAGACCCCAGCAAGAATGGAGTTGTGCTCCCTCTCGCTGCTAGCACTGGCTGTGCAGCCGGCCCACCCCTTTCCCCGCTCGTGGCATGCCCAGTTGTAGATAGTCACGCACACTTGACCCCCGCTCACCCCGCTGCCGGTAGAGGTCAAGGCTGTCAGACACCACGACGCGGCTAATTAGGCGCGAAGTGTGTGTGTGGGGAGGGAGTAGCGGGCAATCGGTTTCATGGTCCGTTCTTCCCGTATGCCAAGGGAAGTAAAGGTTCAGTGTCTGGCGACACATTTTGTGCTTAGGTGTGACGAGCGAGAGCCGGTCATTGACTTGGGTTACGCCGTTCTTTCTGAGAGTGCACAACCTGTCGCTGCTGTCAATCATTCGGCCTTACAAATGACGCATGCCTCAATGACGCATGCTCGGCCTTACAGCCCCTAAACCACCTCTGATATTTTTTTGAATATTTCAAGGAAACACTCGCACTGAGTTCAGAATGCCGTCACGACCAACGATGTCAAACGTGGCAGCGCTACGCACCGCGGGCGCGCCACAAGAAACAACAACAACAACAACACAACAACAACAACAACAACAACAACAAACAACAACAACAACACAACAACAACAACAACACAACAACAACACAACAACAACAACAACAACAACAACAACAACAACAACAACAACACAACAACAACAACAACAACAACAACAACAACAACGACAACAACAACAACAACAACAAACAACAACAACAAACAACAACGAAGGACGACAGACGACAACGACAACAAACAACAACAACAACAACAACAAAGCCGTGCTCCTCTCCGGGCCTTTACGGTATCCCCAGCTGTCGTCATGACGTCACCAGGGTGCATCTGGTGATGTCAATGGGGGCGACGATGTCGATTG
>NC_051156.1:123035830-123313799 GCF_013339745.2 Dermacentor silvarum
AAGCGACTCCAAAAGAGGGCAAAAGAATGTGATTGAAACACTACAGGTTTAAATGTAGTTTGCCTGAACTATCCCACGTGTTAGAAAATTTGATCTTAGAAATAATGATTGGCTTCATTGACAAGCTCGCAATTTGTTCTGCTAAAGGTTCTATTGCTTCAATATTGCTTGAATTTTTTATACATTTTTTTTCCGCAGTCGACCAAAATTTGTTTAGCGTTGCTTTAGTCCTCAATATAAGTAAAGCCTTTGACTGCGTAAACCATATGCCATTCCTTTGAACAAGTTAAATTTATTGGGCTTCCGTGGATCATTTTCTGACACCCTTAAAAGCTATCTGTCTAATTGCAAATAGTGATATTGGACTATCACTCCGGCTCTATGTTGCCCAACAAAGCAGGAGATCCCCAAGGATTAAATATGTCCCCACAATTTTTAATATTTTCAAGAATGACCTTGCCTTCACTGCATCGACATGTACAATTGTTCAATACGCCGATGACACCGTAGTTCGGGCAAAGTACATAAGCTTTAAGTTAACGAATAACCTGTCACAAAAGGGTGTCTATAACACAAATAATTGGCGTTTTGAAAATCTTCTTCTAATCCACCATTTAAAAGCAAAAGTGGTTTGTTTCAGAACCCATTGTACACTATGTCGATAGATAACTCAGTTTACCCCTTGAATACGCCATATATGTATATGTAGTTGTGGTTGCCGCGATTGGCACATACACCATCCTTTCCAATCTGCCATTGGCCCAAAAAGCGCTTGATTCCAAAAACGTGATATTTGAGCGCCTACGAAGCAACGCTTTTATGCAGCAGAAAACGAATGCCACTATAAACGCGCCTCTCCAGAGCTGACGAAATGGCTGCAATCTATGTTGCATAACATGAAGAGTGAATCAGTGCGGCCTTGGAGGCGTTGAAAAAGTGCGGACACTTACGTAGTAAAACAAAATGCGAAATAATCACGGAAATCAAACGCTGGCACTGCAGCCGTCTGTGTAGTAGGAGGTAAAACTAAGTCGACCCGCTTAGTTCATTCAAATCGCTTTGAAAACGAGATTATCTTCATTGACGAGCTGAGGTCGTGCAAAGCAAAATTAGGTAGGATGGCGTTGACGAGCTGAGCTCGGCAACGCGATCTGGATGTATCTTATAACTGGATGTATTGGGATTAACTGGATCTATAACTGGATGTATTGCCTTGCCAAATCTGCAGGGACATGTCTTAAAAGCCCTTGTTCTCTCAGACAGCAACAAGACGGCAAGTTGGGCCAGTTGGTTGGGATTCATCGTAACGATCGTAACAGCGCAAACAAGAGACGGACAAAGGGAAGGAAAAAAACGACAACACCTGTTGTCGTTTTTTCCTTCCCTTTGTCCGTGTCTTGTTTGCGCTGTTACGATCCTTACGATGAATCTCTCAGACAGGCCTGCTGATAACTCTATATCTATGTTATGGCAATCAGATTATAATGATATTATGAATGCATAGCCTTTTTTCCCTCTTCTCCCAACTTTTCGGGCCCTGCTTTGGTCTTGCTCACAAGCGCCGCTGGGTTTCTTGCAACACCCCCAGATGGCACTCACCTCCTTGCATACCGGCCGGCGTCGTTACTGCGACGTCTCACTGTTTGTGCGTATGGCACGTGCTGTACGTGCTTTCCTATGCAGAAAAATGCAGGTGCTGGGGTGTGGAGGTCGCGTGCTGGGCTGTGATCGTGTAAATATCATATAATCGTCCGTAGTCCGAAGAAAGCGCTTGGAGCTGACGTTTAAACAGCGTCCTGGCCACGTATGCAGAATGAGCTGGTAAACCGGGACTCGAGCGTCTTCGCTACGCATCGAAACGCGGTGCAGACCGCGAATGTATGTATACAATGTTTGCATACAACAATAATAATTAATGAAATTGCAGACAGTCCCATAAGTCAATTAAAGTAACATTTCTGCCACGATGCGATGTTCCTTGTGAGACAATCATAATGCTCAGTCCCCTCAGAGATTATGAACAATGATGCACAAACATGCCTCAAGCAAACACGTCTCCCTGTTTGCATGTGTCTGTGGACTACACAGACAAACAGCAGTGGTGCACGCAAGGCTGGCTTTAACATCAACTCACCACTCTCGTATTGGACTAAACGCTGAAGACATTACACATTCGCCGCCAACATCACCGCTAATTATCGTCAATCAAACCAAACAGCATACAAAGATTCTCTTACAGAGCCCACAGAGTCCCACAGAGCATGAGATCTGTAGATTTTTTATATTATAATTATTACTTAAGGCGCCTACCTCCATGTATTCATCTGCGCTGACTTCTGGTGTTTTCCCCATCATCGTCTTGACATAAGCTGGGCTGCAAAGAAAAAGCAGACAATTTGCGTATCCTTTAGCTTTTTATTTTTACAGCGGAGCTCTATATGTCTACCCTCCCGTATATTTTTTCAATGTCTGTGCCTCAAAACTCCCGCGCCCTCTATAAGGAAGAAAAGCAAACCAGTAATGCATGTGCTGATACCTGGCGTAGCAGACATACCCTTGTCAACGTTCGGTTTACTGCTCTGTACTGTTCATGCAAAAGACAAAATAAATTAAAGCGGCACACATGTGCTCAATTCATAGCCATAGCCACACAAATACTCGCCACACATGGTGGCAGTGCATGTGCGCACAAATTTACTAACCCCTGCCGAAGACTTGTTGAGACGAGGGAAACTTTAAAAATATACACAGGCGCACGTTGTCATCATCATCATCGTCAGCCTATTTTTAATGTCCACTGCAGAACGAAGGGGCTCTCCCTGCGATCAACGATTATCTCTGTCTTGCGCTAGTTGAGTCCAACTTGCGCCTACAAATTTCCTAATTTCATCACGCCACCTAATTTTCTGACGTCCTCCACGGTGTTTCCCTTCCCTTGACACCCACTCTGTAACCCTAATGGTCCACCGGTTATCTACCCTACGTATTACATAGCCGGCCCAGCTCCATTTTTTTTCTCGTAATGTTGCCTTGAATATCCCCTATACCCCATTTGCTCCCTGATCCACATCGCCCTTTTCTTATCTCTTAACGTTACGCCTAGCATTTTTCGTTCCATTGCTCTTTGTGCGGTCCTTAACTTGCTCTCGAGCTTCTTTGTTTCTGCCCCATATGTTAGTACCGGTAGAATGCAATGATTGTACACTTTTCTTTTCAAAGACAGTGGTAAGCGGTTTATTTCCTTGTGAAGTTAATCATTGCAAAGTCATCCACGTTCTAAAGAAAGGCGATAGCTCATTACTACATAACTACAGACCCATTTGCATTCTACCATTCCTTGGGAAAGTCATTGAGAAACTAATCGAAATACGGCTAATGAAATACCTCTCTAAATTTAATATCCTCTCTTCATGCCAGTTTAGTTTTCATCCTGGATATTCCACAGAGCTGGCACTCATCCATCTTACTGACCAACTAAAAAAATTTATCGATGAAGGATTTCTTGCGGCCTCAGTTTTTATCGATCTAACGCAAGCGTTTGACAGCATAAATCATAATATCCTATTCGCTAAGCTCGAGGCAATTGGCATTTGCGGCCCTGCCCTTTTACTACTAAAAAGCTACTTATAACAGACTTCAAGTTGTTTCTATTTCCAATGTGTATTCTCGTTAGCGAACTACTAACATTGGTGTGCCCCAGGGCTCTATCCTGGGGCCACTTCTGTTCTTGATTTATATTAATGATCTACCTAATTGTCTCTCTTTCACAAAATGCATTTTATACCCTGATGATACCACTATATTCACCTTTGATAAAGATATCTCCTCTCTTGTTACTAAACTAAATACTGATTTAGAAAATATTTTAAGGTGGTGCAATGTGAACATGTTATCTGTTAATGCAACTAAAACTAAATTGGTTGTATTTTCTTCTCATCGGCGATCCTTAACATCCATTCCGCCTATCACTTTTGGTCCCCACTGTCTTCCTCCAAGCTCATGGTCATCTTTCCTCGACATTCTACTTGATTGTAATCTGAAATATTTAAATCATATAGCTCACATAAAAAAGAAAATTGCTTACGGTATACGCATCTTAATTAAAACGCGCCCTTACTTCACGCGTACCACATTACTCTCACTTTATCATTCTTTTCTACACTCTCACATTACTTATGGTATAGTATGTTGGGGAAACACCTACAATACTCATATTGCGTCTCTCTGGATAGTTCAAAACCAAACCATGAGAATAATTACTTGCAGTTCACGTTTTTCTAATGCCAAATATCTACTACATGAGAATAACATTCTTACCATCTCTGAACTCACTAAATACAACCTAGGTATTTTTTTCTACAGATTTCTGAATAACGAGCTACCACAGATCACATTTTCACCATCTAACCTGATGATTTACTGTACCACCAGATTCGCGTTAAACAACAATTTTCTTATACCAAGAGTCCGCACTAACTACGGTAAACTAACCGTAGAATTCACCTCCATATCAATATGGAACACCCTTCTACTTATAATGAAAAACTCAAGATCTTTAGAGAAATTTAAAGGAGAACTAAAACTGCATTTATTATTGAAAGACTAACGAGAAGATTTATTGTGTCCCATTTATTTGATATGTCTTTTTTGTTTCATCCGTACTTTTTATTTCTTTATTCTTGTAACAAAGCAAATAAAACGGCCATTAATTTTTAATTCTCTATGTTTTTTTTCACTTGTTCTTGTTCCTATGAGATATGCTAAACCTTGTTATTCTTTACAATCTACTGAGTATATCGATCTGTTAACCCTCTTTTCTTTTTACTTGTGTACTACTTTATTGTTTGCTACTGTTGCTTTAAGACGTTAACTATCATAATAGCTCTTGTACAGGAGGTCCCGATACAGTCTTTGACTATGGGACCTCCTTCTGTATACTAAATACTTGTAATATGTCCCAACCTTTAATAATAAAGGTCGATTCTGATTCTAACGTCCCAGTCAGGATTTAGCAATGCCTTCCCTATGCACTCCAACCCAATTTTATTCTTCTGTAAATTTCTTTCTCGTGATCAAGGTCCCCTGTGAGTAATTGACCTAGATAAATGTACTCCTTTACAGACTAGAGGCTGACTGGCGATCCTGAATTCTTGTTCCCTTGCCAGGCTATTGAACATTATCTTTGTCTTCTGCATATTCATCTTCAACACAGTTCTTACACTTTCTCGATTAAGGTCCTCAATCATTTGCTGTAATTCGTCTCCATTGTTGCTGAAATGGACAATGTCATCTGCAAACCGAAGGTTGCTGAGATATTCGCCGTTGATCCTCACTCCTAAGCCTTCCGAGTCTAAGAGCTTGAATACTTCTAAGCATGCAGTGAATAGCATTGGAGAAGATTGGGTCTCCTTGCCTGACCTCTTTCTTGATAGGTAACTTTCTACTTTTCTTGTGGAGAACCCAGGTAGCTGTGGAATCCTTGTTGATGTTTTCGAAGACATTCACATATGCCTCCTGTACTCCTTGATTACGCAATGCCTCTATGACTGCTGGTATCTCTACTAAATCAAATCCCGTTTCATAATCTATGAAAGCCATATAGAGAGGTTCATTGTACGCCACAGATTTCTCGATTACCTGATTGATGACATGAATATGATCCATCCTAGAATATCCGCTCCTGAAGCTAGCCTATTCTCTTGGTTGACTGAAGTGTTGCCCTGATTCTATTGGAAACAATGTTGGCGAATATTTTGTACAATACTGAAAGCAAGCTAATGGGCCTCTAATTCTTCAATTCTTTAACATCTCCCTTCTTATAGATTACTGTAATGTTAGCATTCTTCCATCTCTCTGGTGCACTTGAAGTCGTGAGGCATTTTGTATAACGGGCCGCAAGCTTTTCAAGCACGACATCTCCTCCAGTTTTGATTAAACCGATTGTTATTCTATCTACTCCAGCCGCGTTTCCCCGGGTAATGTCTTCCAAGGCCCTTCTAAGTTCATCGCTAGTTATAGATGAAGCATTTGTATCCTTTTCATCCCTATGTCGAATAAAGGTAGCGTGACTGCTCTTGGCAATGTGCAGGTCAGTATAGAATAATTCTGCTGCTTGTACTATACAAGCCAAATTGCTGATAACATTATCCTGCTTATCTTTCAGTGCGTAATACATCTTGCCTTGTCCTATGCCAAGTATTCTCACTGATTTTATGCTGCGACCATTTTTTACTGCTTCCTCAATATTTTATATCTTAGAATTTCGAATATCCCTATTTTTTTGTTCGTCAGTCTTGACAGTTATACATTTCAGTTACAAATTTTCATGCTTTGTAGTTTCTTTATTAGATCCTTTGTTAATTGGGAGAGCTTACCGGCTGGTTGCGTTGGTGGCTTATCCACCACTTGAAATGCTACTTCGGAAATCAGCCTAGTTACTATTTCATTAATTACCTCTGTGTTAGCTTTATCTTCATATTCTAAAGCTGCATATTTCTTTGCGAGTGCCAGCCTGAATATGTCTGCATTTAAGCCTTACCGCGTTTAGATAGGCATGTTTCTCTTGGCTAATTTTGCACTTTCTCTCTTCAAATCGACACAAATCCTAGGCCTTACTAAGCTATGATCACGGCACTTTATCCTACCTAACACTTCTACGTCCTGCACTACGGTGGCATCGGCATGAATATCAAATCTATTCCATGTCTTGTATCTCCATTACGGCTTTTCCAGGTCCACTTCCTATTACTGCGCTTCCTGAAGAAGGTATTCATTATTCGGAGCCTATTCATTTCCTTGAATTATACCAACATCTCACCTCTAGTGTCCCTAGAATGGATGCCGTAGTTGCCAATTGCTTGCTCACCAGCCTGCTTTTTGCCCACTTTTGCATTGAAGTCGCCGATGACTGCAGTATACTGATGTTGCACCTTTCTCATCTCTAATTCAACATCGTCATAAAGCTTTTCTATTTCTTCATCATCGTGACTGGACGTTGGAGCATAGGCCAGCACATTTATTCCATATTTCCTTTTTAGTGTTAATACGATGACTGCTATCCTCTCATTATTGCTGAAAAATTCATCAATGTAGCCCACTCTGTCCTTATGAATTAGAAATCCTACACCGTATTCTCTCTTATCTGGAAGACCTCTGTAGCAGAGGACGTGGCCGTTTGTCAGCACTGCATAAGCCTCACCAGTTCTTCTAACCTCACCAAGGCCAATAACATACCAGGCAATGCCTGATAATTCCAGAAAGAGCCCTACTACGCTAGCCTCACTCGAGAGGGTTCGAGTGTTAAACGTTGCCAGGTTCAGTTTCAAGTGGCGGCCTGTCCGGATCCAGAGATTCTTAGGACCTTCTGCCGTGTTCCAGGTATGAACATCGCCTTGGTCAGGTGCTCTGCAGCCGCTGGTGACTGAGGGCCATGGGTTAATTGCAGGATTCATGGTAGGGGCCGAAAACTACACCAGGGAGGCCAATTCCTGCTCTGATGAGGGAGTGTTTTTGTTGAAGCTTTAGCCTTTCTAATTTGGTTGCAACTGTGCTAGTATAGCACCACTGGCTCTCGGCAGATTTCTTGCCGGTGTCAGGCGCCACTCCATGCCTGAAAATATATAGGACTGGAAGAGGATTCGAACTAACGACCTTTACATTAGAAGCCCGGTGTTCACCCTCTGTTCCATGCCACCACGTCAAAGTAAATTAGTACAAAATACGTATTAAGTCCAGTAACTAATTAAAGCTAATGTTTATTTGGCTAGATTCTTTATTTATTCGTACGCTGAGCCGCGTAATGAGGCATTAAGCACTATGTGAGCGTGAAATTAATCCGAAAGAGCGGTACTCTGTTCTCTGCCATAACACCAAGCTCACGAACGAAACATATATATATATATATATATATATATATATATATATATAACATGCACAAATATGTATATGTCCAAGCAAAGCAGACGGTTTCATTGATAGTGCATGATATGCACCCGCTTTGATTTTGGACATTAAGTGGCCCAATTGCAATGTGTATAACATAATGGTTTGGTTAATATAAGAAAGTATGGGCAACGGTTAATATATCATTTTGACCTACGAAGTACTGCTTGCGAGCGTCTGTCATTGCTGCGGAATCAAGCATCAAAACACGTCACAAAACCTGTACATTTAATGTCGGTTTGGAGGTATCTCTAAAGCACACAGAAACCTTAACAAAATAGCCCAAGATATTCAATGGCGTCATTGTTTTAACACGAAAGTGTTTTATGCCGGGGTCCACCAAGACTTCACTGACGTATTTCCGTCACGGAAATACGTCATAGAACATAATACAAAGAAAGAAACCAGAAGAAAAAGTTCCACAAACATGCAAAATTTGGAAATCGAACCCACGACCTCTCGGTCCGCGACGATAGATCGCCGAGCGTTTAACCCATTGCGCCACAAACGCATTTGCAGAGAGCTACACAGACGCGCCTTATATATCTAACACTCCTCCGTGTACCCGCGCTCTTGCTCGGGGCGGTGCCGCCGCCTACGAGCAGAAAAGAGAAGTACTGCATTATGACACTAACGCGCACCGACAGTGAACGCTTCGGTGGTCTCAGCACTACGACGCCTCGATGCCAGCATTCGAAGGGACGCTGGCATCAAGAAGCACTACCAACGCCACCGTACTCAGCACCGTACTCAGCACAGCGGAGCGTGGCCTCCGCAATTAGCTCTGAAAATGTTTCTGAAGTTGATCGCGGAGGCTGCAATTACGACGCGCTGTACGCGCTGATTTGACTCGGTGACGATTCAGTTACGTGCTTTGTCTTGCGCGTTGTATTAGTGTGTCAGTTACGTGCTTCGTCTTTCGCGTTGTGCTAGCGTGTGCAGCGTAGTGCAGCTTCCATATGCACGACGGTTGCTCATGGTCATCGACGTTGGTAGTCGTGATGGAGGAGACGTGCCACCAGGCGTCAGCGTGGGTGCATCAACGCCTAAGGGCGCTTTAGCCACAAAACACCAATATACATTATATATCAATGTGCAATAAACATTACACTACTTCTGTGAAGACACGTTTCACTTTCGTGTTCTATACCGATTCCTATATAAGAGGGATCAACCACATTTTTTTAAATGTTTATGTTTTCACTACTACGTTCTTGGGCCACTAAACATACGCCCATTGTTGGTCAAGAGTCTAGAATGGGTATTACTCACTGGTACAAAAGCTCCTATTGAATGGCTTGATAAATTTATGTATACGTGGAATACACCTTTCGTCATCATTCGCGAGCACGACAGGTAGCCCTCAACATCGCTGCGTAGACGTCGCACACCGCGCACCCGTTTGATCTGGTTTAGTTCTTAAATTTCGACTAGCTTGTAAACGATGCACATCATTCACATAAAAATTGCTTGAGATTGCAGTTGTGCGCTGTGCTGCACAGCAGCATAATGTTTCTTCGGCGGATTAAAAAAATTAGTCATGCCTAGTACGGAACTCAAGCTCCAGTCCATGGCCGTCCAGAGGGCCCGTGAAAGAGCGGAGAGGCTTGGCCTCCTGATTTCGACATGGGAGCAGCCAGCGGCGAGCCGGAGGCCCCAACGGGTCTCCGCTGGCTTGTCCCTCAGGACCTAAATAAAAGTTCATAGTCTGTCTGTCTGTCATGCCATCGCCGCCATCACCATCATCGCGTTGCTGCTGTGCATCAAACGCTCCCGTGACGCACACCAATTGCTCGCTTGCACAAAAATGCAATAAGGGATCCCCAACACGTTTATAGTAGCTCTGTCAGTTCCTTGTCTGCCGCAAAACTTTGAAACACGAGAGGCTTGAATACGCGAAATGTAATCACAATGCACATGGTGCTCTTACTTGATTGAGTTCACACGGACACCATACGGAGCATTCTCTGAAACGAAAGAAAGAGAACCTTCCAATGAGTTGCCTGACCAATCAGAAACAATGACAACGATGTGTTGAGGTTAGCAGCTGAAAGTAATTTGGGTGTAGCCTCCCCTATGTGGGAGGGGGGGGGGGGGCTAAACGAAAAAAAACTAGACTTCACCCGATATGCTTAACTTTGTAAACTTTAGGTCCGTCCAAATAAATGCTGCCTCTTTAGGGTGCAAAACCCACTTCGGCACATTCTGCACAAGGCCTGCAGTATACGCATCCCGCGAGCGCACATGCGGCCACGAAGTCGATGTACCGAGCGCGCACCGTCTCAAGCAAAGGGCAAAGTGCATTTGCCGTTCGTTTGCAATGGGCAACAAAATAAGTAAAGTATGCTGTTTCGTGAAGTTCAGGAGAGCAGGCGAATCGAATAGACCTGCAATGCGTTAGTTACTACGCCGATGTTTGTGGAAAGTTAGTATTTAATGTAAATTTGGGATTTGTAGAGTCATTGGCCGATTCCAGGGAAGTAAATTTGCAGAAGGATTGAAAAGTAAATTTGATTTGACCACATCCGAAACTTTGCACAGAAACTGCAGAGGCGGGTTCATGATCATGTCTCGAATTCTTTCCTTAAGGTGTTCTGCAGTAATGCGCTAATCGCCTTGCACATCTTGCATCCACCATCCTTGCAGATAACAAAGCAAATGGCGTTAAATCGGAACAACCTGGCGGCCAGTTTGAGCTGAATACAGGGATCAAATAGGTCCCAGGGAAAGTAGGCGAGCCGAGATTCCGTTCAAAGTAGGGTATTGCGCGGCATCCTTATAATTTGATACAGACCACTATCCCTTTTTCTGCATCATGGACAAGTGCAGTTTGGCATTCTTTCAATGACCTAGAACAAAGCGAGCCCACAAAATTATGGTGATATTGCAGGTCACCGCACGACACTGTGTCATCAGGTCTTTGTCGCATTCGAATATTCCCCGTCATCAAGCAATTATAATTTTCGGGGATTCAGCGACTGATGGCGGAACTAGAACCATTTCCTTGATCGTGTTCGTTCAACTATGCCATGGCAGGAATCTGGACGAGCGCGCAATGAATCTACACACACAAACATTGCTGTTCACGCAAGGAAAAACCCTTCTTGTGACACGGCAACTTCTTCGTCCTCCATACGTCTCTAAAATACTGTCTTATGTTTAGCACATTGTCTAGGAGAGAACTCGCACCAATACCGCAATCTAAGGTCTCTACGCACTGATGAATATTACCAAAGCCTAATAATATGTCATAAGTGGCCCGCACCAGCAGAGTAACATAAATTTATTTGTCAAATGAATTTATAAGCCCAAATGTCGCTGTTACAAGCAGAAAAAAAACTCATCGTTTGACACGGAAATTCTCAGTCCTCAGCGTTCGCACATACTCTACGAGAGAACTCCACTGTAAAAAACGTTTACACTCTTTGGGTCGTATCTTGTCCCCAAACAATAATCTTCATCTGCCTTGCTTGTGTTTCCTTTCTTGAAAACTCAGCGCTCGCTATACTTTCCTGCCGAAAATGCTGTGTCACGCTGATAACGCGAAAGCCTTTCCTGACTAGAAAGTAAGTACCGATCTCACAGCGTTAAGAATGGAAATGCGGAGAAGACAGATGGCGATTATCGTTTGGGGTCAAGATACAACCCAAAGGGTGTAAACTTTGTTTATAGTGTGGCGCCAGTACCACTATCTAAGTTCTCTAAGCACCCATGTATATTGTCAAAGTCCAATATTATGTCGTGGTTCGCCCGTTCTAGTGCAGCAAGTTAATTCTTAGCGTCTGATCTTCAACGGTTATCGCCGCCTAAACAACTTTACCAAGCCGGATGTATACCGTCTTCCCCACCTCGACGGCGCCCTAAATCGGCACCACGGCTTTTCTACGTTGCAGTTATAGCGCCACTCTATGTGCGCCTGAGATTGTAGTGACATTGATATCTCTCTCTCTCCTACTTTCCGTCGAAATTGCGCCGAGAGTTATTTCGCGGTTTGTTTTGGGAAATGGCGTCGGTCGTTCAACACAACGTTTATAGATACTTTTTTGTATATAAATGTTGGCTCAAGACGCCTCGAACACTGCAAGTAATTGAGTGGAGCTGTGGATTGCACAATCGGTACGTACCATCAGCACCGACACGCGAACAGCGCAGATAAAAACTCGTAGGTCAGATTCGGTTCTGTGATTTCTATGCGTTTGTTCACATGCTACGTCGCTAATCACGCGACGCTTTTTTTACGTTCGTCAGACATTCGCCTTCACCGACTTCTGCCATCGCCTTGAGAGGCGCCCAGCCAGCGAACGGTCGAGAGTGAGGCGCGCGCTTCACTCCATTTATATATACGAGCGAGCGAGCGAACGGGAGAGTGGGGCGCAGGGAGGAGAGAGAGCGAACGGCGAGAGAAGGAGCGGCGAAGCACTGCACCTACCCTCTCCACTCACTCTCCGCTACTCCGCCCGCACCACAAGCTCCGGTTGCAAGGGGCGCGTATAAGCGCGCGCGCCCGCAGCTGTTGCTATGGGAGAGGGAGTTAGAGCGGAGAGATAACACCTGCCGGCGCGCGGACACCGACAGACGCCTGACATGCCCCGACTAAAGGCCGTTTCACATGGTGCGATTTTTCACCGCGATTGTCGCACCGGAAGTGCGATTTCCGTCGCATGCGACGAAAATCGCAGTCGCAGGGCCGATTCTGCGATTTTCGGCTGCGACCAACCGGTTGGTCGCAGCGTCGCAACGTCGCAGCAATCGCTGCGAGTTTTCCGTCAAAATTGCGCCGAGAGGTATTTCGCGGTCTGTTTTGGAAAATGGCGGCGGTCGCTCAACGCAACGTTTACGGATACTTTTTTGTCTATAAATATTGGATCAAGAAGCCTCGAACAGTGCAACTAATTGAGTGGAGCCTTGGATTGCGCAATCGGTACGTAACATCAGCACCGACACGCGAACAGTGCAGATAAAAACTCGTAGGTCAGATTCGGTTCTGAGATTTCTACGAGTTTGTTGACACGCTACGTTGCTAATCTGGCGACGCTGTTTTTTAGGTTGGCTTCGTGTGCTGATAGTACGTACTTTTGCGTGCTTTTCCGTTATTCACACGCGCTGCGAGTGCGTAAATACTACGAGTGTACCTCACGGAAAGACATGGCCTTTGGATGTCCCAACTTTTTGGTTGTACAAGCCACTCGAAAACGCCACAGTTGTAGCGTGGTATGCTTTTACGGAAGGAACAATTTAAAGAATACGCAACTACGGACAAGTGCTGTGGTCAAAAGGTGCCGCTAGTTTTCCCTAATAAATTATCTGATTGGAACGTTACTTCCGCTGCGAGACGCGACTGCTTATCAAGCTCGCAAAGCGAACGTGCAAACTATATATCGTAATGAATGCTCTACAATAGCACATTTAACACTTTGACTGGTCAACAGCTGACCAGGTCAACAGCATTGTCAGTTTGTTTTCGGAGCATTATAGGAACAGTTTTTTCTCATTTTCCCGATGTATAATTTTTCTCCTGCACAAAAACCAATAAACCTTCAATGTGTTGCAGACTTTGTATCCTTACTGCACCTGTATTAACCATCACACTAAAAGGTAATTGCATATTTCCCTTATTTCAGTGCATCGAATTTCTTTTGTTTATGCTGGTCCTAACATATCGCAGTATTCTAAGAAACTACTTCGCCATAAACATCCTTGTCTTTCCTTGCTTTCCCTGTCTCTACTCCCTGTAAAACACATGAAACAATGCGAAAAGCAGGAAAACACGTTGTTTATATAATTAAACAAAATCAGGTCAAAATTGTGCAGTCAAGTCAGCCGGTTGCATTCCTTCTTCTGAATGATAGCATCTTTTCAAGTGTGGGTTGTTCTTGCGTGCCCACAGCTCATAGAGTGTGCACCCTCATCACGAGCTATAGGCCTTGCCCATCAAGATGGAGGAAATGTTGCTAATGAGTATGCAATTGCATGTATTACTGCATAACCTCGTATAACCATATCTCATCATTACTCAGCCGAGCTTGCTATGAGTCATATTCACCAAAATTCTGCTTATCCGAGCGTTCTCTGACTCCTATTCAGCAAAATTATATTCAGCTGAGCATACTCTGACCCATGTTCATCAAAATTCTACTTATTAGAGCTTACTCTGACTCATATTCACCAAAATTCTACTTAGCCGAGCTTGCTTTGACTGATATTCAGCAAAATTATACTCGGACGAGCTTCCTTTGACTCATATTCACAACGATTCTACTCAGGCGAGCTTGCATTGAGTAATATTCACCAAAATCTATTTACCTGAGCTTATTCTGACTCATATTCACCACAATTATACTCAGCTGAGCTTGCCATGACAACCACGTGACAATATTCCCCAAAAGTTTACTGAACCGAGCTTGCTCTTACTCGTATTCACCAAAATTCTACTCAGCCAGGCTCACAGGAACTCAGACTCGTGGTAAGTTCGAAGTCTTAATGAGCCGACGTTGGACTGAGTTCACTGAGCTATGTATACATTACATTATCTGGCCTGTGCGGTGCATGAGCAAACATTGCATATGCGTTGCATCGGATGAAATAAGGACAACTGTACACATTGAAGTTGGTTTTCTAGAGTTTAACTGACCGTGGCGTGAAAGCTTTGCCTCATGTCAATTCAAGCAAGTGCATTGGATCTGCATCACATTTTTTGCCAATCCCCCTGGCTGTCTTGGCCATTACTGGGTGACCACATTTTATACATTTCAACACAAATTTGAATAAATGACTGTGATGCAATATATTTAAAAAAGATGCTTGCATCACTGCAAGTACAACAATCAGAACATGATACAAACACATGCACATAAGATGCATACAAATGCTAAATACATAAACAGACGGAATCAGTTGCCGCCACCTATAGCAAAAAAAAAGAAAGAAAAAGCACAGGCCAATGGTGCAATGGGACCACGCATAACCATTCCCCTTGCCAGGGCTATAGGAGAAACACACGTGGAACCCAGCAGTTACCTCGAGGTAGCAGCTATGGACGCTTTTGCATTCGCAGCGGGCCACTCAACCACTCAAGTGTGTTCAGTGTGTACTTGTACTTAGGCACATTTTTATTGCCTATATATTAAAAATTTAATATGGTCTCCTCAAAAATGTGAGAATGTTTGGATTCTGAGGCTTGCAAAGGTAACTATTTTTATTCCATTCTTGTTCAAGGTGAAAGCTCATACAAAAGCTTAGAGATATTGTCAGTGCCCCTCACTTTTTCTCAGAACATATGTAGTCTGTTATTGACATTCGAGCAGCTTTTCAACATTCAACACCAAGGGAATCAGCTTCCCCTGTTTTCAGCATTGGGTTAACGCACGCAATTCAGGGAGGCATAAAGTTTTGCTAATACAATCGGTTCGGGAATTCCAGATTAGATTGTACCTTGACGCTTTCCTTGCACTTTCTTATTTTGGTCAAATAACCTAGTTTGAAATGGCTCCAATTAGCATGACTAGCTTAACAGACTGGGATATTGGCTTTCATTTCCAGAAAAGGAAACATAGGATCTGCTCCAGTTGCATATGTTTTTGGTTACCTGGGGTTTTCAGCCTCACCTTTAAGATAATGTCCTGAAGCAGGTAGAAGCACGCGCATGCTATTAGCAGATAGTTTCGATAGCTTCTTACTTTACACTTGCCACTGTGGATACAAAGTTGTAGCGTTCGATTTTGTTAATAAACAAACAAACGTACTCCTAACAAGGTATTTAATGTAAGCCGTGGGGCTACGTGGCTGCGCTACGTACTGCAGCATATTAAGCTTCTTCATAAAGATTCAGAGCACAGTAACAGGGCGAGAAACAGTACGAGAAAGTAGACGACACCTATGTCTGTCAGAATGATATGATTCTACGTACACAAGTGACTGCAGCTCCTAAAAAAATGTGGTGCCGGCTTTTACGTGTTTCGAAATATTCAGAGAGCACTTGTATGAATAATTACAGCACACACGCCGCGGCGGACGAACCAGGCTGGCGCTAAGATTAATGTTCGCAACACAAAATCCATTGCCCGTTCTGTAATTACAAACAGATCATTTGCGGCTTCCTTCAGGGGCAGACGTGAGATTTTGGGTTGGTGCTTGCTGCTAAGTTTGGTGCAAGAATATTGCTAGGAGCAGGAACCGCTCATGCGCAATTACGAGCAATATACACACATCCTTTCTTCAGAACCTCACGTTAAGCACGCGTAGCGCGAGGGTCTCTGCGTTGACATGACGACTTCCGAATGGAAGTCGTCCGAATTCCGAATACTGCGTATGTGATGACATCTATATGGGCTTGTTGATAAGTCCTTCGGAAATAGTTTGAAGCGCAAATACACAGACACAAAAGAGCACATGAGACACAGACGAACGTGTACCGTAGCCGACACGTTCCACGGTACGCCAACGCAACGCGTTTCGGCGACGCAGCCGCTGGGCTGGTGATCCGATGTTCAACCAACAGGCCCAAATCGCTACAATTTTGATAAGTCCTCTTGTAATTTTTTGTATCGCAGGAAGAACGAAACGGGCATAAAAGACACACGAGACAACACACCGGCGCTGAACGACCAGCTCGCGAACAGCTGTTTACGTCCGCCATCTCTCCTCGTATTGAACTTCATAAACCGCTGTTGCGCACTCCAAAACAAATTAAACTTTGAAGCATGTTTAAAACACAAAACACGCATATTATTTTCCCCTTAAAGACTGCTCCATAATTTTGTAACGCACAGGTGTTTCAATTATATTTGAAAAATTACACGAGTTATGCCACAAAATTTGGCAGCAAGCAACCCTGGGCGTCCTATCAGTCGCATTGTTGAAATCGCGATAATGTGAATTGAGCCCTCAAAAACCGCATTGCGACGCGTGCGATCGCACCGATTTGTTTCGCTCCAGTAGCAGCATGTGCAACAGCCTTAATGTGTTTTGGACGGGCGCGCACGTCGGGGCAATAGCAAACAATTGATCAAATACACAAAATAGATGCTAGGGCCTTCACACTTTAATATAAGACGAGTTATATTACCCCTTGAAAAATGTCTTCCCAGCAATGCATTGCTGTTTAAAAGTGAAGCCGACTTTAAGGGGTTTGGTTTAAGCTTGGTCTTGGTAAGCTGGCTTTCCAACGTTCTGTGCTGCGGTGAAGCCCACTGAAACAAAAATGCCACGCGAACGGGGCCCACTAACGCTATCGCGTGCCGCTCTTAAAGGCGAAGCTTAAGCGTCCTCCAATTTGTTATTCCACTTATTGCCTTTCAAAAGGCCTAAATGAAAGCATAGATAGGCTGACAATCATGCCTCCCCCCCCCCCCCCCCCCACTGTATCCGGCGCGTATGTTTGAGCTCTCGATAACTACACGTGATTTGCGCCGTTTGTCGCAGTATCTACAGCGCACTCACCTAGTGCCGCGCATCGTGTCAGGTGGTCCAGGGCTGCCTTGGTGACTCCGTAAGCAACGTTCAACTGAACCTGCAGGTAGAAGTGGCAGAGGGGTCGTTTCCTCAAAGTCAAGTTGACGATTATTACTTATAGCCGCTGTAGTTACAGCAGTTTCAGTTGTCAAAATAGCAGAAGTAATAGTTGTGGTGATCCCTAGTAGCCCCATGCCACACACTGGTACACCCAGTAGTAAGTGTATTAGCAGTAGCAGTTGTTGACATTACACTTCACTGCAAATGCAATAAAAGCATTGAGGTGAACGCAGCAGCTATCAGCTGACACCCAATGTTGGTCTGACTTGCTTAACCAGCGCGTGCATCAGTCTTCATTGGGTGGGCGCAGGGAAAGCTCGAGTATAGAAAATGTTTCAATGACGTGATCAGGTGCGTGCTCGTCTTAACGACAATGAACGTTCACTGCATCTTTTTAAAGCATACGCAAATAAATACTACTGTCCAAATATGAAACAGCGCTGTGCATTTTTATGTAGCTTTCTGAAGGGGTCATAAATGAATACTTGTTTATTCGAAAGCTTTAAATATTGGTGTACTCCTAGTAAGATAACAAAAGGCAATGAGCTGCTCTGGCGACATGCACGTAAGAAATTCGACCACAATGCATGGGGCAATCGCGTGGCCGCGCTCTATAGTGATAACGGTTGCTGTTAACATGTACTTAGGACACATGTACGCGGCATTCTTTCTTACGGCCATGAACTTAGGAGTGGCAATGTAAGTCCCTGCAGTTTGAATTAGAAAAACATTCAGCACGCGGAGGATCGTGCGGTCTTGCCTAGCACGGACACGCTGTACCCTTACAAGCCCATGAATGGTGAATTACATACCCATAGTATTAAAGGTAGAGATGCAATGCGCAACTACTCTACAAAATTTTAAAGATAGTGAAAAGACCTGTCTACCTCTTCTTGGTGTATGACACGTGCGGTGTGAACGATAAATTCCGGCCATTGTGGTTCTGGAGAAACGTCACGTTTTTTTTTTTCGTATCGTTGCTCGTATCTATAATGAAACCCATGAATTTTGTACTGCACTATTTTTTTCGCTTCTTATTTATTTTCAAATTCTTCTCCGGTCGTCTCGCCTAATTAGTTCTGATTATTCCAGAAACTCCAGTAATTCACTTGTAACTAAACTTATGCTCTGATATCACATCTATAATGAAACCCATGAATTTTATGCTGTACTATATTTTTCTGAATTTCGTCCCCGGTCGTCTCAGGAGGTGAACAGGAAGTGCTGCAAAAGAAAGAAAAGTGTAACCTGATGCTTGTGCCACTAAAAAGGAACGGCGGCTTGGGGCGCACATATGCGCATGCACTGCGGTAACCGCTGATCGCTGCGCTGCTACACGCCATGTTGAACGCGCCGAACGCGTCTCGACAAACCGAATCAGTTTGTCCGTAGCGGCTATACTTCATTTGTTTTCTGTGAAGACAACAGGGATGATTCCAGTCACTGGTCAAGAGAGTCGTATGCACGCGGCAGTGGCTAATCGTCTTTTTTCGTGAAATCATTTTCCTTCTCATAACCGACAGCTAAGCGTATTGTTTCGTGTTTTTTGTGTGTTTTTTTTTTGTCTTCACAGAAACAACTGGGGAACAGCAAAGACTGCTTTAAGGTTTGATGACGCCATCGTCAAGAATCTCCTTAACTTTCTGTTTAATAGCCTCGCGCTTATTTTCGGAAACACAATAAGGCTGTTGTCGTATAGGGATTGTTTTAGCATTTGACATGATTCGGTGTTCAGTGACAGGTGTTTCGCAAACCTTAGAAGAAAGCGCAAACCATGGCTGCATTTCCATGAGAAACGCGTGAAGCGCGATCTTGACTGAGTAAAAGCTTCGGTTGACACCGATAGTACCGAAGACACGATTAGCAAAGACCACTTTCTGAAATGCGAAGCATTTGGTGATGTCGGCAACAGTATCTTTGTGGGCATGGACCGTGCAGAGGGAAAGGCGCCGATGCTTGCAACTCAAATTTGTACCAAGTGTCTGTGTGCGTTCGTCACAAATTTGAATCAGTCTTCGGGCCGCACATGGACAGTTCTGCAACAAAAATGACACGTTCCTTTTGGCAACCGATTCCCCATTGGGCAAGCCTTCTTGGGTGGCCTCAAGAAGTGCGGTCGTGGAGGTAAATTCACGGTGTCGTCAAAAAGACGCAGTCTTGCCCGAAAGGCGAAGCATCGATTGCGATCGCAAATTTGTAGACAGCTATACGAAGTAAGGATAGTAGTTTTATCAGCCGTATAATCTTGGAAATATTCGTGAACTAGCTAAATTAACAAGCACGGTGTCAGCGAACACAGGCAAACTGAACACATCACACTCGATGACCGCAGAATCTCGCTGTCATAACGCTGGCGTGAGGAGGCGCCGCAGCAGCATCTAACGAAGTGACCTTTTGCTGTCGATCACTTCAACGCCAACTGACCGACGTGAACACCGCACGCACAAAGTTATCAACCGGCTCCAGATCGCTTTCAAGCTACGGCGCGCGCGACTGCGCACGGCCGCGTGAAGTACGCAGTTGCCGCCGGAGTAGATCGCCGCCCATCTTCCCTCCCGCACTGCCTCCGCACTTCCCTCCCTGCATGCGTGCGCGAGATGGAGCTGCGATTGTCGCTTCACCATATGCGCGGCCGGGAAATACGCAGTTGCTGTCAGAGAACGTCGCCATCTCCGCCCTCCCATCCCCCCACGGCCTTTCGCGTGACGGAAGACGACGCCTTTTTTGGCAGCTTCCCTCTCTTGCGCGACGCGCCAGACTGAAACCCGATTGTCGGCGCCCCTCGCGCGCTTTCACTCGCACATACAGCATACGGCGAACGGCGGCAGTGTTTTGGCACTTGGACTTTATACAGAACGTCACGACGACGGCGGCACCGGCGGCAAAAATGCGCCTGCAGTGTCCATATAATTGCTATCGCAATAAAACACGCCGCGCAGTTTCGCAGCTGCCGTCTTCCTTATCCTGTGGAGAACGTGCGGTGCGCTCGCGGAATTTAATTATTGCGCCTTACTCGTCCACGAAATCTATGCCGAGAGTGTGTTGGGGAGAACAGTCGCAGAGAACAAGACAGGTGGCAAACAATGCGGGCTCACGAATTCGGTTCTGGCCGCGCAAGAGTCCGCAGAATAACGACGTAGCCACCATCAGTACGAATATGCGTTCCGTTCGAAGGCATCATAAGTTTTCTCAGAGCTGGTCGCTTGTTTTTCACTCAGAATAGAAACATCCACACCTTTTTCTAACAGGTAAAATGTCTCAAAAAGTTAAAGGTGGCGCGCATTTGCATTCGTACTGCCGTATACATTAGTGTGAGCCAAGGCCAGAGAAAATAACGATGCTGGGTAGCAGTAGGGAGGCAGCGGCCCTTAAATTTTTAGATATTTTTAATCATAAGAAGTAAGGTACGTCCTGTATCCGCGGCACGCCTCTTGCCCTCCGTCCTTGGAAAGACCGTCTGAATTTTTTTATTATTACGATTATGTTGCAGAATGCATGCTTTTCTATATTCGACATAATTGTAAGCAGAATAAACAGTCGGAAGTGAGTGCTCTCCTTGCAGCCGCCCCTTTATATTTACATGTTGCTGAGTGGCCATTAGTATGAACCGACTAGCCCAGCAGCACGCACTACTCAGTCCTCTCTCTACATCTTGAAACAAATCACCGCTGAAAGAATGAGGTACCCGCAGATCAGATCATCGTAATGTGTATTGGGTAGATGTAGGGCCTTTTATAACTGTTCGAGGTATTGTCGCTCTCTTAGTAGGAAGTTGTTCCAACACGGGCGACAAATCTTGTAGTCGTCAGCTGGCCCGATGAATGGAAGTGTCCACAGGTACAACTCTGGTGTTTCGGCTGATGAGCGGCTTTTCGTGCACGGACTACGTCGTTAAGCACCACCTCCACCAATGTTGTTGCGTACTTCTAACAAGATATGTTTTATTGCGGTCACTCGCAATAAATATGGACACTCGAAGCACATTTCTTCCGCGGTCGTAGACGTCGCTGTGCGGTTCCATAAAGTAACAACCCGGAAACGTCGTCGCCCCGCGCCGTACGCTGTATGTGCGAGTGAAAACTTGCGAGGATAAGCCGCCGACTGCGACACAATCTCGCGCATGCGAGGGAGAAAAGCTAGCGGAAGCGCGCTTCTGTGGCGCGTTAGGCCTCGGGGGGGGGGGGGGGGGGGGGGGCGGTGAGGCGAGAAGGTGAGTTTTACTCCGGCGGCGGTCGCCCGGGCGCTTATCTTGAAAGCCATCTGCGACGTGCAAAATGTGTGCGCGCGCGCGGGCCTCATCTTCAACGCGAACTACGATGTGAGGAAATTGTAAATAGTGCCGGTAGCCTCGCCTGCATGCGCTGTGCTTTCAACGTTTAGTTCAAGTTGAAGCGAGAGACGGCACGAAAGTCAATTCGCTCGCTGCTATTGCCGCGCCTCCTCACTCCAGCATTTTGACAGCGAGTTTCCGCGATCATCGAGCGAGATGCGTTCATATTTGCCTGTGCGCACGTTACATCGTGCTCGTTAATTTAGTTAGTAAGCGAATGTTTACAAAGGTATACGGCAGATAAAACTACTATCCTTAGTTCGTATAGTTGTCTACTAATTTGCTATCGCAATCGATGCTTCGCCTTTCGGGCGAAACTGCGACATTTTTTTTTTTTCACAAACGCGTTGTCATCTGGTGACGGAGCGTGAAGACTTCGAAAAACAGAACGTAGGTCCTATATTTGTTCGTCGCCTGTGCGCTCCCTCATGACACCACACGGATATATTGTTTTTGCAGCTGGCCTGTGCATTTTGATAGTATATCATGATGGACCGGCAGCTAGCCACGTTACGGTATCGTTCGAAATATTTTGTATATCTTTTTGTGTTGCTGAAAATGAAGTTCCGTTGGTTGGCTGGCTGACTGGCTCGCGGGCCGGCCAGCCGGTCGGTTCGTCGGTCGGTCGGTCGGTCGGTCGGTCGGTCGGTCGGTCTAACAAGGGCGCATTATGCAACCACTCTTCAGAACGGATGAGATGATTTCTGGTATTCATTCAGTTATCGGTAATAACTGGGAAGGCATATTTTTGTGGTCATACAACTTGAACTTAAAGATAGCCATTTTAGAATATTAAAGCTTTCCAACTGCGCAAAATACTCTCATCGCGCAAAAGATTCTCCATTACATCCCCGCACTCTCATCTGCTTCAAAGACCGCGAACTAAGCCTCGGCCATGAACTAAAATATTGCGCAAAGCTGTTGCAACGCAGTACGACGGATATAAAGCCTATAATATGTTTGAAAAATTGGTCGCCATCCCGCCCTGCGAACGTGAATGTCCAGCGAAGCTATATCAAACACCACATGGTCGAGCATTGTATTCATGCTGTTCTTCTGGTGTCTAACTTCCGTGGTCTACCAATGGCAGGCTTAGAATGAACTGAATGAGTTGCTAGACGGGTCTCCCTTTTATATATGAAAGCGTGGTGACGTGTCACTCATTACTGTATATATATATATATATATATATATATATATATATAGCGTCCCTAACTAGAACAGCTATACAAAAGACAGTCTCAGTGAGTCGGTGTCGTCCGCCATTTCATCTCACTTCTTCTTTTATGCATCCAACGCAGACTGTTTCACTCTTCCGGATTCCTAGTGTATTACACCTCCTGGTGTAATACTTAAATGTGCTTCCAATAGAGGCCCATTCCTTTTGACCCGATGCTCCGGTGTACCAGACATTCTGGTACACCGGAGACAACAAGAGCCGGCCAGGACGATGCGAAATTACAAAATCAAACTGTTGCAGATAGTTGACCCATGTGGCATTGCGACCTCTTGGTTGTGCCATGCTCAGAAGTTGAGTCAGTCCTTGACGGTCAGTGAAAAGGATGAATTTTGCACCTTCCAGGTAAGTACAAAAATTGTGAACAGCTTTTCAGGTGGCCAGGGCTTCCTTCTCTGTGGTTGAGTGATTACCGCGGGTTAGCGTATTTGTTATAGTACTGCACAACGCGGCGTTTCGTTTGATCAGCCTGTTTTTAGGGTTTCTGGTATGGAACTGCACCAGTTGCATAGTGTGATGCGTCCGTGTTCATCACGATCGAAAGGCAGAGAAAAATCCGATATTCGCAAGATTGGGTCCGACGATATCATTTTTACAAGCTCACAATAGGCACCTTCGTGCACTCCTCGTCCCATTGAAAATGCACGTCTGTCTGGGTTAACCGTGCCAGGCACCTTGTTCTCAGTGCAATATATTTGGTAAACGCCCGGAAGTGTCCTGCTAGGCCAAGAAAAACACGCAGGCAGTGCACGTCGCAAGGCTTTACCAGCTTGGAGATCCTCTCTACCGATTTTTGCTTAGTTCGTTTAGTGTGTTCATCGAACACCCTGCCAAGAAATACTACTTTATCTTCAAAGAATGCACTTTTCTTGAAGTTTACTTTGAGTTGGACAAGGCTGAGAGCGTGAAGAATCTTTGAAAGATGGTTACGGTGCTCCTCCTTTGTCTTTGAGTAGATGATAATGTCGTCGATGTATACATTGCAAAATGCGCCCCAGTAAGGTTTCAGAATGTCGGTCATAATCTTCTGAAACCACGCAGGGGAGTTTTTCCAACCAAATGGTAGGCGGTTGTACTCAAGCAAGTCAAATGGGGTTATGAACGCGGTGTACTTTTGCGTTTCTTCGCTTAGTTGAATCTTCCAAGAGCCAAACAGAAATATGGCAACCACCAGTTTCGTCAATGATGTCGTCGATTCTTGGCATTGGATAAGGAATCGATTCAGTTTGCCGATTGAGAGCCCGGTAGTCTGTACATAGGCGGAACGTTGCGTCTTCTTTTGGTGCAATAGTTGATAGGAGAAGCAAATGGCGATACAGAAGGCCGGATGATACTTGCCTGCAACATCTCTTGCAACTCCTTTTTCAACCTCACCTTTTTATCTCTGGACATATTATAGGGGGCGCTACGAACCGCTGTTTTATCTGCGAGCTCGAAAGGAACATGTGATTTCATCGCTGGAGGATACCTCCCCATTCATGTAAGCTCTGGGTACTTTGTCTTGACGGTCTTCCTGGTTGAACATCAGCCTTGTTACGCTAGGTTCTTTACCAGGATCTCCAGTCCCTAAGTTGTCTTCGGCCATTACTTTGTCGTCCCAATACAGGTTTATCTTAAGTTTCTTCATGACTGGGCGAGATAAAAGAAAATCATAAGCGACATTGTGAATTGCCAGTACATCACTGGTAATAGCATATCATTGTAATTCAATGGCCAGGGTTATCCATTTGCTATACATGGTCACTGACCCTTTGTAAGCTTGGACGTACAACGTTCTACCAGCATGCAGATGACCGGCATCCACTCGACTCTTGTTGATAATTGAGACAGAAGCCTCACTGTCAACGAGGGCCATCACTTCAATGCCATCTACTTCAATGGGGGCGTACAGTAACCTTGAGGACACTAAATACACGGTCTCACCGTAGCTCTTTCCCTCTGGCTTTTGATCCACGGTAGTCAGTTTATGCGGAACTAGTGTGTCGCAAACTTCGGTAACTGGTCCTTCACCGTCATCATAATCATGATCGATGCTTCCCAGGTGTCTGTTTATGAAGCTATCTTCACGCTCAGAAGACGGCAACGACTCTAGATGCTCACTCAGTTTATGAGAATTAAGTTGTTCTTTTCTACCGCCTGGTGGTCTTCTCAATGTAACTGTTGACACTGAAGCCTGTAGACAGCTCAGAAGGTCATCCAATGCTCTTGGACCTTTGAGCTGGATTTGACTGCGGATGTCCATACACAATACTTGCGTTACCAAATCTACAACTGCTGGAGGCGCCAGCTTCGCGGTTCTGCAGAATACAATAGGCGACGCTTCTCAAGACAATACTTAAGCATAGAGCCACATGTAGATCTGAACTGTAGTGCAGCATCCCATCTTTCCGCTGCGTTGCCTTAGAAAGCCGCTAAAAAGTTGTTTTTCCACAATTCCCAACATGTTGGTTCATAATTCATGAGTTGCACATCATACGATTTTCTGGCGATAGCGCCAAAATAGAGGCGCATATTTAAAATCTTTGTGTCATCGGTGTGCCACATATTTTTGTCACAGGCGTACTCGAAAAACCACACCCCATAGTGCGCACTTTGCGAGTCTCCTTGAAAAACATCCGGCTCAACAATATCTCGTGCGGATGTCTCGTGGTTAAGCGGCTGGACCGAAGTTCTCATTATTTCACTTTGTTGCATAATTTGCCTTTGAAGTTACTCTATAACAGTCAAGACCAGGTACACCTTCCCGGCCGGCGTTTCCTCTTTGAGGGTGCCACAGCGTATGGGTTCCAGAACGAGAGCGCTCAATGTCTGGAGCTGTAGGTTTACTGTCACCAATTCTGTTTGCGCCAGGGCTTCGCGGCTTATTGCTGGCGTCTTGTGTTTACTCCATGAAATTTTCCGACCAACGAGAGGTATGCAGCTTCGCTGTAAAAATTATGCGTGGCTTTGCTACCGCAAACACCAGAGACCAGCGGAGCTGGGGAAAGCCTAGTAAAGTAGTGGCAAACCACACACCTAGTTTCCTGGCGCTCAGGATTTCTTCGCGATGTTCCGCGTAGTATCGCGATGAATTCAACGGGCCACGTTTACAGGCCTCCGAATCTTCATTTCTTCGCCTACGCGAACTCTCGGCTTCCGTCAATCTAAACTCTGGATGTTCTCTTCGGCGACGCTTGGTTTCAGCTTCCCTAGCTCTCTCTTAAGTCTTTCGGAAGCAACTGGTGTCCAGTTGTCTGGTCGAAACCTGCCGAGCCGCCTCCAGAGGCATCGGCTGCAGTCATGTACACCAGACGCGCTCGGCCAATGCCTCCTTAAAAAAATGTCACAGTTTCGCCCTAAGGGCGAAGCAATGAATGCGATAGCAACACAGAAATGTCTTGGTAGCAATATGAATTGTAGTAAACATGAGCTGATTAAGTAAGCAGGTGTGCTGCGGCGTAAGTAGACCGATATGAAGAGAGACTCGACGATCACGAGAAGGCGCGTGTGAAACGGTGGTGTTGATGAGAAGCGCTTCCCGTGGGCAGCGCGTACGAAGGGACACACCTGTAGTGCTGCACTGCCGATCCGGGCAGCATTGCATGTGTAGCGTGCGTTGGAAAATGTGACCCGACTATTACTAACTGATTGAACAAGCGTGGTGTGAGCGCGCACAAACAAACATGAATGGATCACACTGAATGACTGCAGACAACGACTGTCAAAACGCTGGCAGCAAGCGCATATATACGCCGCAGCAGCGGGCGAAGGTACGTGCGGTCTATCGCTTCAACGGAAACTGAGCGGCGAATGCACGGCGCATAAAGGTCAGAGCCGTGTGGAGATAAGAGACGGTGCGAGCGAGCGACGAGCGCGGTTGTTGGCAGAGTGAAAATGCGCCCCCCCCCCCCCCCCCCCGCGCTCCCTCCGGCGCTGGCTTCCCGCTTCCTTGCTTGCGCGTGGGAGATTGAGTGCGTTCGCTCTCCGTGACAGCGCGCGTCCCCGCACGCTTCCGCTCGGGCATACGGCACGCGGCGAAGATTTTATCTATAGGGAACCTCACGGCGACGGCGACGACGACGGCGACGCCGACGGCAAAAATCCGGTTGAAGTGTCCATATAATTGCTATCGCAATAAAACTGGCTCGGCGCGAACGCAGGGAAACGCGATCGGCGTCGGCAGCAGCGCTACGCGTCCCACTACCAAATAACCTTCCCTCCTCCTCTCCACAGTGCATCCGCTGTGCTGCGCGATGCTATTTTTTATACTCTGCTTTCACTCTCTCTCAGCTCTCTCGCCCCCAGCTCGGCGAAGCTATCGCACTGCTGGTATGCAGGTTTGTGTTTACACCACGAAATTTTCCGCCCAACGAGAGGTAAAGAGCTTCGCTGTAAAACACATATCTGTGATAAAATTTGATATTTCACTCACCGCAGTCAACCCTCCGACGCTGGAAATGTTCACGATGCTGCCTGGAACAAAAATAAAGATGTATCGCTGAACTGTTAAGCGGTAATCCTATTCTTGAGTACATGAGTACATCATTGCTTTTTGTGTCACTTCAGATCTGTCCATAACCGTAAGCAAGATTGCGGCCAAACGACTGATGACAGTGACGCGCATAGCTTTGGTGATACTCATGAAAGCACTGTATTTAGAGCCATATAGACCATATATTGATGAGAATATATAAGTATACTCAGGTCGCTGGAGGAAGCAGCTAACACTATGATCGAAAATCTCACGTCTGGAACAGCGCATTGTGCTCAGCGAACGAACAATGTCACATAGCCAAATCGCCAGGTAGAATGGAATTCTAAGCGTACCTTTAGTTTGACGCAAGTAGGGTACAGCGTTTTTGATCATGCAGAGCGGACCGAGGAAGTTCGTCCGCCACACTTTGTTAAAGTCTTCCACTGAGGTACTTTGAATGCATCCTTTCAAGTGAATTCCGGCATTGTTAACCTGTAAGACAAAAAAAAAAAAACGCAGCGAAATGACAACAGCATAGCGTTACAGTCACTACCTCCTTAAGTATTTGCAATGCGTTAGCGTTCTGAGGGTGCTTCACGAACATTCCGGGGGCTATCTATCTATGTTTGTATCTAGCCGTTTACCCGCCTACCCTCCGTACCACTAGGTAGTCAGTGGTCGAATGGGTAGCGCATCGAGCTGCTGTGCTGGTGTAACAAGGTACGAAACCAGCCATCGGAACAACTCGGATTAACGAGTATGTGACAATGTTTAGATACGTCCCACTCTTCAACGAGCCTCATTGCCGCCGACGTCGGTCACTGCAGACGCGAGACTGGGTAGGTACCGCTGTTCGAAGGAACTCTTTGACGCCTACTTGGTGTTCTTAGAGCATGCGATTTCGTCATTATTTTTTGAGTGTCTACGTTCGCGGCAAGGCCGTTTACCAAGGTTGTAATATAGGCATTATATAGGCATTATATCCATTATTTTCAAAACTAACATTCTTCCCCTTCTTTTTAGATAGACACATCCGCTCTGGACGTCATCCCCGTCTCGCGATGGGGCGCATCTCACAACCGTTGCAGGAAGAGGCGTACAATTAAGGAGTTGAAGCCGCTGAGTTCGCAAGGCGTATCCACCTGGAGAGATTTCTCAGGATGGCACTGCTATCTAGAAATTCAATCCCAAATTGTGCGAGGAAATGCATTCGCGTTACGCTTAAAAGAGCGCTTGGTTGAAATGTAATTAATACAAGAGTGGATTGTTCTCGTACCCCGAAACTGATGCCATCCTAAAACTTTGTGCCAGGTACAACGTAAAAAAATTACATTCGGGAGTTTTTAAGTCCCAAACCACTATATTATTTTGAGGCACGCTGTAGTGGGGGACTACGAATTAATTTCACCCACCTGGCGTTCTTTAATATGCAGCCAATGCACAGTACACGGGCGTTTCGGCATTTCAGCTCCATCAAAATCCGCCGCGGCCGGGATTTTCGCCTGTGCCTTCTAGCTTATCAGCGAAACGGCATAGCCACTACGTCACCATGGCGGGTCAAGATAGCGTAACAATCAACACGTGTTTAATTGTTTTTCTCTCATTAACGAATATATAAATGAGAGTTTGGAAAAGCACCCGCTACAATTCATCAACTGCAACTTGTGCCGTAATTGTGTCAGTTTAAATTTTAATTAGCGAAAGTTTGCTTACTAGCCGAATATGCATCTTGACGTTTTGTGCAAATAATGTGTGCCATTTCTTCCTATTCATTTAAAGGATTATAATTGTTCTATCGCCCACCGGCACCTTCCAGAAATTCCGTAAGGTCTATAGATTACGCGGTATATGGTATCCTAATTATTTTGGCACATTCTCGCTTTTTACACTCTCGAACTGTCCTCAGAATTTATAAAACATCACAAAGATCCGGAAGCCTAGGGTCAATGACTCTGCGTCGTAGCAGCTCGCGTCGTACCCTGCGCATGGCTGCCAGTCACAGTCGACCAAAGGACTGTTTACTGATTTATTTATTTATTTATTTATTTATTTATTTATTTATTTATTTATTTATTTATTTATTTATTTATTTATTTATTTATTTATTTATTTATTTATTTATTTATTTATTTATTTATTATTTATTTATTTATTTATTTATTTATTTATTTATTCGGTATACCTACATCGCCTGCACGGCATTATCATAGCGTGGTTAAAATACAGGGGGTCACAATGGAAAAATATTCCGCAATGTCAAGAGAATACATCAGTAAATACAGCATCGGTTAAGCTAACGAAGTACAGCAACATCTAGAGAAGGAGGAAAAAAGAAAACAGTGCACACAGTAGCGTATGTTCAAAGATGAATAACAGACCATATGGCTCTCAATAGCATTTTCAATACTAGACGCTGCCATCACTTCATTAGGGAGCTACTTCTAATCGTTAATCGTGTTAGGAAAAAAATGAATATTTAAACACATTGGTACGGCACTGATAAGCTCTAATTTTGTTAGCGTGGCCTCTCCCTCTCCTAGATGAAACGTAAGGCGGCTCCTTAATAAACAGTGTTTTGTCAATACCAGTTTCACTTTTGGATATATTGTAAAGGAATTTCAATCTTAGGATTTTCGTGCGTGAAGAGAGAGTTTTCCAAAGCAAGCTTTCCTGAAGACTTGTCCTTGCTGAAGACTGGTCTTGAACTAAACGACACTGTTTTGTGCTCAGTAACTGACCATGGACTAGGCTAATACTGTTCAGTCCGTTGTGCTTAATGAGCCTCGTATATGTTTACTCAATAGAACCTTCAATATTTAACGTCAGTCACCAAAGAAGCAGTTTTGTACTTTCGGGTTGTACATTTATTGTAACCTATTAAAGCCACTTTGTTAAATAGTAGAATAAGGTTACAACTGAATTTCTCCGGTGGCCAATGGGATTCGGTTATACACAGTGAGAACAGTATCCGCCTTGGAACCTTTGGTTCAAACGATGTTATAACGACTGGTTTGTTTTTACATTATTTACCTTAGTGAGGCGTTAGATGGTGCTGCCATGTTGTGTTGCCGAGATAGCCTCATTCATAAGGGTAGTTTGCAGGGAGAGTTGGTAATGCATATTGACATGGGCAAAGACAACAGAGACGAAAGGAAAGAAAACACAAACAACGCAGACTATCAACTGTGGATTTTACTGAAACACAAACGGATATATTGACGCAAAATAAGTTGGCACGTGGTGACACTGGCCCCTTGAGGCGAGAACGACGAAGTTCGTGGTTGCGCGCGCGCTCTCCGAGGTCCAGCCATTGCTATAAAGGCTGACGTGTTTTTTGCCTGTCTGTTGCTGGTGAACTATTCTAGCTGTACTAGCTGGGTGACATTTCTGCTGGAGGTGCTGGGTACGGTCGATGTTAAGCTCTCCGGAGCGTACCCCAGACCTAAGCCCGGCGAGTAGTTCGGCCGAGCTTAACCCTATGCATGTACGTACCAGCCGACGTCTCCAAGGACCCCAGCCACAGCACGGACCCGAACGAAGTAGAATGACGAACCAACCACCTCCTGCCGCTACTGCAGCATCGCACGTGGTCGTCAATCAGACCCGGACGCCGAATCCGTTCCACGGGAGTGCTTCAGAGGACGCCGACGACTGGCTTGATCATTTTACCGGGTCGCCTACTTCAACGACTGGACCCACGAGCGTTAGCTACGCTACGTCTACTTCGCTCTTTAAGATTCAGCGAAAACAAGGTTTGAGAACCACGAGGCGACACTGACGACATAGGATAAAATTTTGCCATACGTGACGTTTGCTTATAATACCGCTGTGCAGGAGACCACCGAGTTTACACCATTCAAGCTTGTTTACGGACGTCGCGTTACAACCCCGTTAGACGCCATGCTCCCGGTAGACCACGGAACCACAAGGAAGGACACCACTGAAGAGTTCGTCGAGAAAGCAGAGGAAACTCGCCAGCTTGCTCGAAATCGCATCCGCACCCAGCAGAATACCGACGCCAACGCCTACCGTTACAACCGGACCCGACGGAACGTCCAGTACTCACCAGGCGACCGCGTGTGGGTGTGGACACCTACCCGACACCGTTGGCTCTCGGAGAAATTGTTGCGCCGCTATGTCAGCCCCTACGAAGTTGTACGCCGCCTCAGTGATGTGGTGGTGCCTCAAAGCTCTGATCCTGGTTCGAACCGACGCCGTCCCCGTGCTGAAGTCGTCCATGTAGTACGGATGAAGCCGTACTACTCACGCGAGGGATAAGCAACCCTCACAAAGCGCTTCAGCATTGTGTACATTCTTGTATGTTTTTTTTTTTTTCATGTTGGCACTCTTGCCCATAGTGCTCGTCCGCTGCCCTTGAAGCGACCGGGTCGGTCGCTTTTGAGAGGGGAGCACTGACGCAAAAAAAGTTGGCACGTGGTGACACTGGCCCCTTGAGGCGAGAACGACGAAGTTCGTGGTTGAGTGCGCGCTCTCCGAGGTCCAGCCATTGCTAAAGGCTGACGTGTTTTTTGCCTATCTGTTGCTGGTGAACTATTCTAGCTTTACTAGCTGGGTGACAATATAAGCACTGAAAAAGCACGTACTCCCAAGAAACAAGTTGGAAAAAACCTTCTAAGGCCAAACGTTGCTCAATGGTGCGCATCTAAGTGAACTAACTCTGTGGCATGCAGCGTAACGAATGGCTTCGCGATACATGTTCCACCCGATGTGCTAATAAAAACGTCTCTTCAATATGGCATTCTCAATACGCCAATGTCGTATTCCAACAATCTTTCTTGGTGCTTGAACGTGCACACATGAATGATTTACCCTTAACCTTCTGCCTTCGTCTGCACAGCCGCGCATAACTTGCCGAGCTTGTTGTTCGCCGAAAGGACCACGTTACAACTTTACCTTGCCCCTTAGATGATGCGACACATCGTGAAGATACGGAATGCTGGCAATCGGCTTCTTTTTTGGATTCCTGTGTGGCTGCAAACCTCTCGATTCTGCCTTCATTTTATTACGATAGCAATTATATGGACACTCAAAAGCAGATTTCTGCCGTCGGCGTCGCCGTCGCCGTCGCCGTGAGGTTCCGTATGACGTCAATTGAGATGAAATCGTCGCCGCGCGCCGAACGCTGTATGTGCGAGTGAAAGGGCGCGAGGGGCGCGTGCTTTCACGGGGAGTGAACGCACGGCGGAGAACAAACGCGCGTTCTGTGCCGTGCTCGCTTAAGGGCTGCAGAAGTAGGCGTCTCTTTCCTCCTTTACAATCACCATATATGTAGAGCAAACGCGCCTTCTTCCGACGCGCGAGAGGCCGTGGGGGAGGGGGGGGGGAGTGGAGGGAAGGGAGGCGACGTTTAGCTGCGGCACCAAGTGCCTATTTATATCAGAGGCTCCGGCAACAGTCACCAACGCCGCACGCATTTTGAGCGAACGCGGGCTAAACGCCGACGGCGTCGACAACAGTTCTGCGTGTTGCCGGTGCTGCTGCATGTCCAAGTTTATACAGCTTATAAAGCTAATATCATTACTCCGTATAGCTCTCTACAACTTTGCTATCGCAATTGATGCTTCGCCTTTCAGGTGAAACTGCGACAACTTTTTTGCAGAACCCTCTCGCCCAGGCAGGCCAGCTGGTCCTCAGGAAGTCGTGAAACCTTGGATAGCTCAAGTTGTCTTGCAAAACTTTCCTCTAGGCGATGCGGGAATGATTTCTTAAGCGCAGCTTTCAAACAGCAGACTGCGACGGCATTCTTGAGCACCTTTGAAGGCCCCGAACGAAAGTCAAGGACTGGTTTTACACTAAGAGGGGCGTACATCCAGCACATATCATTTTCATCAAAATATACAGTCAAGTCCGAAAAACTGTATGCAGCCATACCTAGCACCTCAAAGGTGCACTCAGTTATCCGGAGAGGCTCGAGCCAGTTACCGCCAGTTATATGGAGAGGCTCGAGTGGCTCGAGCTCTGGTTGAGACGCTGCCAACGCTGCCTGTTGTTGTTCTCTTGTCCTGTCCTTCGCTCGCTTTAGATATTGGTAGAGGTTATGTTTGCAACCGTACAATCCACGTACCATACGTTGACATTGTTGTGTAGAGGAAAGAAGCCGTGACTCAATCATGCATGTGTTGCGTACACAGATGGTGCCATTGTCGCGGCGCGCATGACCATAATTGGAGCGAAATGTAGTGTCTCGCTCGGCGTTCAAAGAGGCATAACTCGTCATACAAGCTTGTTTGGGTATAATGCCCTCGCGTTCGACATGCAGGGTCCAAAAATTGCGTAAAGAAACTCGGGCAGCAAGACAGTGGGATGTCAATTCGACCCCGCCACTTTTGACGGCGGCGGTCCCACTAAGAATAGGGAGCGAGCGCAATTGCAAGATTAGACCATATATATAAGACCCCCACTAGCTGTATTATTATTTAAGCATGTAAGCTTTCCAATACGTAAAAAATATAACTAGTGTATATGGCCACGACTTTTCTGTACCCAAGTGCCAATGCAACGTCTGCAGCACGTCCAAGACGTTTCACGTACCCTGCTATGGGTGCGTTTTGATGCAGCTGCTGGAATGTCGATTTTGTTGTGGAGGTGTCCGAATGCGACGTTACAAGAATAGCTAAGTATTGAACTCGCTCGTGGGCAGCTCGCTAAAGAAAAGGTGTCGCATTATGTAGCGACGTGCACGAACCTGTACACCACAAATTCCCATTCCTGCTATCAAGGAGCTATGGGTAAAAATTCAGAGCCCTTCCACTACTGTGAAGATGGGAGCCAGCGAAGCTGTGACTATGGTGGGTCTGCTGTTGTGACTATTGCCCCTACGATGAAAATGGGCGTATCATCGTTGGGCATCACCCAACCGAACATGTCTATCATGAACGTTTCGATTAGAGCACTGCTCGGGCTCGGGCTTACCCGAAAGCCCGGGCCCGGCCCGGCCCACGGGCCGGGCCGGGCCGGGTAGAGCAGCTTTTTCACGGGCTCGGGCCGGGCTTGGGCACGGCGTGTGCTTTTTGACCCGGGCCCGGGCCGGGCTCGGGCTTTCTGCGAGTTATTCTCGGGCTTCTCAACTCTGAAAAACATGTATTTTTAGGTCTCGGGCCGCGTTCGGGCCAGTTTCGAGTCGGGCTCGGGCAGGGCTCGGCCTTAAGATAAAGGGGTGGCGGGCCGGGCCGTGCGGGTAACGTAGATTATTCCCGGGCCCGGGCTGGGCCCGGGTCTCGCTATAAAAGTTTTTATCGGGCTCGGGCGGGCCGCCCAATGTAAAAACGGGCCCGGGCCGGGCCCGGGCCGCAAAAATTGGCCCGTGCAGTGCTCTAGTTTCGATGTCTTTCGTAGGCGTTGCAGGGGGAACGTAAACAGTCGCGACCACCATACCGTCAAAGCGTTTTGTTAAAGACGGCTACACCAATCGCGCTCACGTGGTCGCCAGGGTGACCTACGTCACCTAATGAAAAATTGGAAGACGCTTAAGCTTCGCCTTTAAAGTGGAACGCCATAGCGTTATTGAGCCCCGTTCAGATGGCATTCTTCTTAATGAGTAGTAGGCTTCACTGTAACCCAAAACGTGGGAAAGCCAGCTTACAAAGACCAAACTTACACCGATCCCCTTAAAGTCGGCTTCACTTTTACACATAAATGTATTGTTGGGAAAACGTTTTTCCAGGGGCAATATAAGTCGTCTTATAATAAACTGTGACATTTTTGTATTATTTTATTAATTGCTTGCTATAGACCCGACGCGCGTGCGTGTCCAAAACGAATTAGGCAGGCTAAGTCCCAATTTGGCCTGCCGAGGATGCGAGCGCCATCTGGATATGATTTTCGCAAGTTACCTACCCGAGCACGCGGCTGTTGGTATGGTAGAAATGCCCGAAAAACGGTTTGTGTTTGAGTTTCCTCGTACCAGAATTATGTTTTCTCGTCATTCAAATTACAATTCGACGCCACCATGTCTGTAGGTCGTGGTTAAGCCGTACTTTACCAATTTGCTGACGGATTTCATTGTGAGAAATTCAGTTTTTGTTCACTAACACCTTGGGCCACGCGGAGGGCCTGTGCGGTCGCGGTGGTTCGGGATGCTTTTCCCCTCCATGGACGCCGACATCTACGCCAACACCGAGGCCAGCGCCAACGCCGGCGCCGGATTTTCTGCTGACACGGGGCCCTTAACGCTATCGCGTTAAAAAGCAACGTAAGATCCACTGAAAACCGCTGTATAATGCACTTTTTACAGTCCTAAGTTTGAAAACGCCGCCAACGCGGTGTTTTGATACAACTCTACGAGGTGGCGCGATGTGTCTGAAATTGTTGTACACTAGACTTCCGGTTTTCTACGGACGCAATCTCCTGGAACCTAGCCTATAGCAGCTTCACTGTAAAAATTAGCATTAGTTGTCTTCACACTAGCAACTATTTATTGTTCACTGTGAGCTCATGGGTTACGTTGTCAAACAAGAAAATAGGTGCTAAAACAAAAGTGAATAGGGGCGGTTCGCTTAGAACTATCTTGCTGTACGCTTCTTTAACGCTGAGCTATAAAGAAAATGTTGAATAGAGTGCACTATTTTATACACCGACTGCGTTGCTTAGGTTGCGTAGGTATGTTCTTGCTTCTGTTGTCAGCGTTCATCATAAGTTCATTCGATGATTAACAATAGGAAATCACATTGCCTGTCGCCGAGCTGTTCGTATTTTTGTTTTATTTCTTTATATTTATGCCGTGATAGCAATTGCTAAAGATGACATGCCTTAAAGCAGTTATTAGCCGTTTACGCAAAATTAAACTCACGAGAATATCAAGTTTGCCGAAGTGCTTCGCTGTCTTCTGCACCACATCTTCCACATCCCTTTCCACTGCTAAGTCACCGGGTACGACCAGAACCTGGAATGCATTAGGAAGCAAAATACCAAAGGAGACCCCAGTTGAAGAACACAAGAGAAAAATTTGTGTTTCGTCGTTGTGTCATGTCTTTGTCCTGTTGTTACCTTCATTTGTTAGTTGTAAGGTGTTCTGTTGAATTGTTGTGTGGTAGTATTGCTTGGCCCATAATAAGGTGAACGCCTTATATGTCTCATGGTTCAGTGGACTTTCAACGTCCCTGAGCGAAAACCGTGTCGTGGAAGCGAAATCGTACACGATGACGACTCGGTGTAGTAATTAAGTTACTAGACCTTCCCGGTGTCGTGTCTTACCTGTATACAAACGCTCACGCAACAATTCTGATTATGTGCGGGTCACCGTCGTCATCGTCTTCTGTGAATAAGCAAGCAACGTTAGCGCAACAATTCTGACGGTGCGCGGGTCAAGCAAGCAACGCTCACGCAATAATTTTGGTGGTGCGCGGGCCACCGTCGTCATCTTGTTAATTAGGACAAAGTTAATTGAGGCACTCAAGCGCATGACCTTTGGTGGGAGTCATACCCAAGACCTTTGGTGTTAATTATGGCGATGTTAATTAAGGCACAGGCAATTAGGGTAGCGTCAATTAAGGCACCCGAAGCCTCGACCTTGGGTCGTAAAAAACCCGTAATAAGAAGTAACAACGCATTCGAACTAGAATGTCAAGTAATTTAATTATTGTATCTAGAGCACGCAGGCTTTCGCCTTCACCCTCTTTGGCGTATACTAAAGTGACTGTCAATTTTTTTTCGTCTCCTAGCACTTCGCTTCATAATCACACCCAATAGAGATGAACATGCTGGCAAACACACAAAATAAAAAAGAAACAATACTAGTTTCGCAACCTGTTGTTCGGTGAAGCTGACAACGCAATACGGCCCGAACGAAATTAAGAACACAATTGAGAAACTTATCCACCTGCCTCACCTTCATGGCCATCCGCATTGAAAAATTGTTCTCAAGTGAAGAACTCCCCAAAGCGCATAAGAATTTTTGTTGGCTATTCTGAAGGTGTAGATAGCTCAAATAGATAGCTAAACAATTTTTCTTTCATTATGCAAAATAAGACGACTACTCAGATACATTCAACGCAGCGGGCAGTGTTGTCTTCGATGGAAGATAGATGCGTGGCTCTGCTGCTTGCCCTTGTCATTTTATTGCGATAGCAATTACATGGACACTCCAGGTGTATTTATGCCGTCGCCGTCGCCGTGTGGTTCCGTATAAAGAACAAGGGCGATAAAATCATCAACGCGCGCTCTATTTATGTATGCTGTATGTGCAAGTGTAAGCTTGCGACGGTAAGCCGGCGATCGCGACTCAATCTCGCCCGCGTGATAGGAAGGAAAGCGGGCAGGAAATGAGCCGTTTTCTGACGCGCGCGATGGACCCAACTTTACGAGGCACCGGGAGGAGGGGAGGGAGGGGGGGGGGGGGGGGCGGCGTTTTACTCTGGCCGGAACTTTGCTCCGGCTGAGCGCGCGCGGTCGCGCGGCCTTATCTTGAGAGCGATCTGCGTTGGGGGCACAGTCTATGTGCGTCGGCGGGTCGTAGCTTTGTGCGTGCTGTTTGTTCTCGGTGCTCAGTTTGCGTTGAAGCGATAGACTGTACGAAGGTCACTTCGTTCGCTGCTGCTACCGTGTTTCCTCACGCCAGCGTTTTGACAGCGAATGTCCACGGTCATCGAGTTTGATGTTTTCATGTTTGCTGTGCGCGCTGACACCATGCTTGGTAATTTAGTTAGCAAGCCAATTTTTGCAACATGATACAGCCGATAAAAATACTACGCATAATTCGTATGGTTATCTGCTAATTAGTTATCGCAATCGATGCTTCGCCTTAAAGGCGAAACGGCGACTTTTAATTCATGTTGTCTCCTCCCTGTATTTCTGTCCTTTTTTCATTTCGTTTCTGTCGAGGGCTAAGTGGCCGCCACCCCTTTGTTATCGATCTTTCTTTCCCGAGTCGTTTTTCGTTTGTGCCCATCTCCCCTGTATCCTTCACCCTTTTCAAGTTATCGCCGATAGGGGCCATAAGCATGCCGCCCTCTGCCCAATAGCCAGCCTCTCGTCTCATGTTCCCGCCCGCGTCCCGCACGCTGCTCGTGCACGAATCGCTCCTCCACGTCAAACGAGCACGCGCAGCCAAATGTACGGGGTTCGGAAATGGCGAAAGCGGTTCGTGCAACGATAGATTAAGCAAAATTCGGTGATCTATGCGGTTCCCCTTGCTTTCGAAACACAACGCGCATGCACAGGTATACAAACATACAAGATTACACCAACAATCCGAGTTCAATGTGGTCGTGGTCACATGGGGTGATGTTTTCGTGTAGTAACAATGTAACCTTGCTACACAAGGTGATGTTGTCGTGTAGTACCGTTGTCTCGTTACTTCAAAAGGTTATGTGATCGTGTAGTAACGTTTCGTCGTTACTACAAAAACTAGCGTTGTAAAACAAAATTGCGTAGTCGCTACACAACCTTCTGTCATTACTGCACAAATTTCTGCTGCTGCCACATAATTATCCGTTGGGTTTGTCACTTTTATACGCACGGTGTCAGTAGAGGTGAGTTAAACAGCACACACCCGCACAGTTTTGTGACTGCGACAAATAATTGAAATGACCAGATTGATCTATAGAAATAACAATCAGGACCGCCAAGGTTCTAGCTTTTTAGTGGCATGTCGATGTTTAATATGATGAGCCCTGGTCGCACAAAGGGCGTGTTTCAGGCTGGAGCCAACGTTCCGACGAGGATAACTATCTCATAAGCCTCCTTGTCGAAGCGTTGCCTCGAGCCTTAGACGTCCATTTTCCTACCACTGTTCATCCCTTCAACTTTTGTCGATTTTGCTGTGAATGTGTGATATATTGTTATATAGATTTTGGTAACTTACAGCAAGAAACAGATGGTTTCACATATGTTTATCTAGAGTGACTTATCAAGCTCCACGTCCGCCCTACATAGAGTTGCGTAATGAGAATAAGGGACCCTATGGTGATGCAACATCATGAAATCATGGAAACTGCTGCGGTTTTTCGTCACCCCATGACACCTAGTTTGGATCCGAACACACCTTATTATCTCAATTTTATATTCCTGAAAGTTAATTTCTTCGCCAGCCCTGAAATGTGCAGGAGTAATCTAAACAAAACAGTTGCTCACACAAAGATATTTGAAGTGATCAGCACTGGTAGAACAAGGGATGTAAAATGAAGGTAATATTTTGACAAGCATACTTGCCTTCTTGAGGGCAACGGCTGTTTTCCTTGAAAGCAGTTTGAAAGGAAAGCAGGTCGCTGTCCTTGCGAAAGCAAGACGCCTTCTGAAAAACTTGGTTGATGAGACTTCCCCTGTTGTACCACAGTTGAGCATTTAGAAACATAACGAACGCGCGCGACAACTTAGTTGCCGTGAAATTGCTGGTTAAAAAAAGCTGCACAATTCAATACCCTTTACTCTCTAAATTTCTGATTCAGTCTAAGTATATATACTCTCACCATGAGAGGATTCCTATGTTGCAGCTGAAAATATTAAGTGAGTCAAATGATGGTAATTAGAGGCCATTAAAATAATCTAAGCGTTACCATGTTTCAAATTTGTTATAAAGATCTTGTTTTACATACTAGTGCAGAATTCACAACGAGTCTAGCCCACTGCACAAAGAAATACTGTATGATTTCCCTCTAATCAATCGCCAGTGGTGAACATCTTCACGTACTCGTGTCATTAAAACATTTCCTACTTATCACCATTACAAAAGTTTTTACGCGCACCTACCACCAACTAACCGATAACTTTATAATCAATTCAGTGGTTACACAGCCTTTAAAGCTGAATATATATTCAGCTGGCAGCGAAGTTATGAGTTTCGCTGTTTGCTCTTGTATTCAAGAGCTCTCACGCTCTAAACTAACACATATGGGCTCTGACGAACACCGTAGGGCAGGGTCCCGAATAAATTTCACCGCACGGGGTTCATTTAGTGTCACGATAGGCTGAAGTAAGTCAAAGTTCTCTGGTAACCCCGATCGGAACGTGGCTTTATGGGCTGGAACAGAACCTGCGACTCAATGCACGACGCCATGGCCTTTCAGCAGGAGAGTCTCGTTATGATAAACAGGTCGAAAGTGCAAGTGCTGCGCCTATTGTGAACAAAAGCAATACCCGTTATTATCGTCTTAAATTCACGTGTCTTTTCCCACTATCTTTCGCGTTCTTTTTCGTTTCAGCGAAATGTACTGCTCACAAAACAAATTTCTCCTAAATATTCCGCTACTATACGAATATGCAGCGTTTCATCTTAAGCGAAGCGCCGTCTTTTTTGTAAGCTTTTGTTTTCTCCCAGAATCAGGGGAATATATGACGCTGTGGGGGGCAAATAGCAAGTAAAAAATGTCAGAAAGTGGCGGCTGACACCAGAATAGTCTGACACATAGGGTCCCGCAAACATCACTCAAGCGCCGTCTTCATCGTATACAGTGTATTTCCGTAAAGTCAGGTATATCACATGATACTTTGTCATCACCTATCTTCTGTACATCGCATAGCGACGGTGTCGCCCAGCGATGTGTAGTTACCTCTGTCTCGTGTTCCGCGACGCAGTTCCTTGCCTACAAATTGCCCTCTTTAATCACATCACCATTTTTTATTCGCCTGGAGACATCTCTCCCGGTCCAATGTCACTCGTGCGATTAGTGCACAATATGTATTATACTCCTTCACTGCTTGATGAGACTTTCTGTTCATTAAAATTATTATTTTTGCAATGTTATTGAAAGTGACTGAGGTCGCTGAAGATTGGGGAGTCTATAAGTATTGTGAAACTTAAGGACCTCAGTCATTTGTTGCAAGGTCCCTCCTGCGTTGCTCAAGCGAGCAGTGTCACTTGCAAACTGCGTGTTTTCTGATATCCCGCCGAAGATTACACCTAATATTTCCTAAACTAGCGCCTGCAATCGATTTCGGAATCATGAAAAACACTGAATTAAAACGAAAAACATTTATTGACGTCCTTCTTAACTGGTATTTTCCCGTTTTCTTCGTTGAAAATTATTGTATGCGCTGGGGACATGTGGGAAAATGGTGATATATTTTAACAATTAACATTAGGCATCGCCCTCAATTATCCAGCAGTTCTGATGTGCTGACTTAAAGCCTAGTATCACAATTCACAGTCACACTATGATCAAACAATATCGAGGTTGATATCGCTGGCTTCGCAGTCTGCACCGTATTTCAGTCCCGATTTCGTGACCTGCGCAAATAAACCTTCAGCTCGGTAAAACCGGCTACTTGCCTTGTCTCGAGGAAGCCCCTGTGCGCGGCAAGCCTCAGCCACTCTGTCTAGATTCAATGTGTTCCGCCCAGTCAGGGAAAGCCAGCAGCCAAGGGAGGCAAAATGCTTAGCCGTGCCTTCGCCAATGCCCGCCGAGGCACCTGTCGCTCGCAGAAAGAGAACACAATGCGAGAGCAGTTACCGAAAAAATTCAATTAAAAAAGGCTCCATAAAAAACGATTGCACAAACAAAATGATCCTAGTCATCTTGTGTGTCTTTCATTGCTGATTGTGCTCTTGAAGCTAGTTAACGAGCCTTCCACGATCAAGAAAATCACTAACCTTTAGACAACGTTTCACTACTTTTGCATCAAGTCAAAATCTCAGTAGGTGCCGATGCAGAAGAGCTTGAGCTGCAAATAAACCCCTTAGGACCCGTGAGAATTTCGCAATGTAATGTTTAGCTCGTGCTTGAATCTTCGCAGTGCTTACCAAATTCTGGAGAAATGTACGTAAACATGATAATAATGTTGAGAAGACGGCTACCACAGTGTCTACCCGCTCTACTTTACCAGGTTGATCACAAGGTCGATGACTATTTAGTACCGTTAAGATATTACCAGACATTCTCACCAGTACTTGTATATATCCTTGTTTGTTAAATGGCTCCACCTCAAGATGCCTTCTTGATTGTTTGTATTGATCGCTAAAATTAGCCGACATATATACAAATGGTAGACTGACGCGGTGATATCATAAAGTGCCACGTGCACGTGCCGCATGGTAATGAACCAATTGGCCATTTTCATGTGTCCTGTGCGTGCGTGCGCACATGATTGAAGTGCTCTATCTAGTGTTGTGGAGCAATAGAGTTCCACCTCGACGACACGTATGCAAATAGGGCAAGGTAGGTATTTGTCACTGAAGACGGTGAACGCAATGGGCTGAAGTGACTGAAACTTCCTTAAGTTTAAAAAGAACGCTGTTGCTTGCCGACGCCGAACGCGTTGGAGGCTAGCCGGTCGATATCTAGCGAAAGTTGGCACGACTAGACGCAGCCCCTTTTATGGAAAACTCCGAGGTCAAGCGCATGCACACTGGAAGAAAGCTATGCACAGTGTACGGGCCGCGCAGCAGACGACACGCCGTGATGACGTCATGGCCCATGCTCAGTAGCGCGCAGTTGGCGGGTGCTCGGCGCAGCCGTGTTTGTGCAACGCCTCCTAAAAGAGGCGTTGGTCTGTGTCGGGCCACGGCCGCTGGATAAAAAAAATTGTCACAGTTTCACCTGAAAGGCGAAGCATCAATTGCGATAGCAAATTTGTAGAGAGCTATACGGAGTAATGATAGTAGCTTTATCAGCTGTATAAATTTGGACATGCAGCAGCACCGGCAACACGCAGAACTGTTGTCGACGCCGTCGGCGTTTTGCCCGCGTTCACACAATATGCGTGCGGCGTTGGTGACTGTTGCCGGAGCCTCTGATATAAATAGGCACCTGGTGCCGCACCTACACGTCGCCTCCCTTCCCTCCCCCTCCCCCCTACGGCCTTTCGTGCGTCAGAAGAAGGCGCGTTTGCTCTACATATATGGTGATTGCAAAGGAGGAAAGAGACGCCTACTTCTGCAGCCCTTAAGGGAGCACGGCACAGAACGCGCGTTTGTTCTCCGCCGTTCGTTCACTCCCCGTGAAAGCGCGCGTCCCTCGCGCCATTTCACTCGCACATAGAGCGTTCGGCGGCCCGCTGCGACTATTTCATCTCCATTGACGTCATACGGAACCTCACGGCGACGGCGACGCCGACGGCAGAAATCTGCTTTGGAGTGTCCATATAATTGCTATCGCAATAAAAAGGTACGGCCCGCGTTGCAATGGGAGCGAATGTGACAGCCGTAGTTGCATTGTCGGCCGCTTGGCTGGGCCGAACGGCGCTAGTCATCGGCGATGGAACGCGCGACGGCGTTTCAAGCGCGTTCCTGACGCATTTGCTATGCCGATGCCAGACAACAGCCCGCGACGTGTGGTGCCGCGGCGGATCACACCGTTTTCGATGCACGCGGCAGGCCGCACCTTTTATTGCGATAGCAATTATATGGACACTCAAAAGCATACTTCTGCCGTCGCCGTCGCCGTGAGGTTCCGTATGACGTCAATAGAGATGAAATCGTCGCCGGTAGGTAAGTGGTTCTTGAGGGAAAGGGAAAGGTTGGCGCTATCTTCTGCAGCCCTTGAGGGAGCACGGCTCAGCGCCAAATGTCGCCGCGCGCCGAACGCTGTATGTGCGAGTGAAAGGGCGCGAGGGACGCGCGCTTTCACGGGGAGTGAACGCACGGCGGAGAACAAACGCGCGTTCTGCGCTGTGATGATGATAAGTGGTTCTTGAGGGAAAAGGGAAAGGTTGGCGCTATCTTCTGCAGCCCTTGAGGGAGCACGGCTCAGCGCCAATGCGCTGTGCTCCCTTAAGGGCTGCAGAAGTAGGCGTCTCTTTCCTCCTCTACAATCACCATATATGTAGAGCAAACGTGACTTCTTCCGACGCGCGACAGGCTGTGGGGGAGGGGGGGGAGGGAAGGGGGGCGACGTTTAGCTGTGGCACCAAGTGCTTATTTATATCAGAGGCTCAGGCAACAGTCACCAACGCCGCACGCATTTTAAGCGAACGCGGGCAAAACGCCGACGGCGTCGACAACAGTTCTGCGTGTTGCCGGTGCTGCTGCATGTCCAAGTTTATACAGCTCATAAAGCTGCTATCATTACTCGGTATAGCTCTCTTCAAATTTGCTATCGCAATTGATGCTTCGCCTTTCAGGTGAAACTGCGACAACTTTTTTATTGCGATAGCAATAATATGGACACTTCAACCGGATTTCTGCCGTTGGCGTCGCCGTCGCCGTGAGGTTCCGTATAGATAAAATCTTCACCGCGCGCCGTATGCCCGAGCTTCCGGGAAGCGTGCGGGGACGCGCGCTATCACGGAGAGCGAACGCACTCAATCTCCCACGCGCAAGCAAGGAAGCGGGAAGCCAGCGCCGGAGGGAGCGGAGGGGGGGGGGCGCACTTCCTCTCTGCCAACAACCGCGCTCGTCGCTCGCTCGCACCGTCGCTTATCTCCACACGGCTCTGACCTTTATGCGCCGTGCATTCGCCGCTCAGTTTCCGTTGAAGCGATAGACCGCACGTACCTTCGCCCGTTGGTGCGGCGTATGCGCTTGCTGCCAGCGTTTTGACAGTCGTTGTCTGCAGTCATTCAGTGTGATCTATTCATGTTTGTTTGTGCGCGCTCACACCACGCTTGTTCAATCAGTTAGTAATAGTCGGGCCACATTTTCCAACGCACGCTGCACATGCAATGCTGCCCGGGTCGGCAGTGCAGCGCTACAGGTGTGTCCCTTCGCACGCGCTGCCCACGGGAAGCGCTTCTCATCAACACCACCGTTTCACACGCGCCTTCTCGTGGTCATCGAGTCTCTCTTCATGTCGGTCTACTTACGCCGCAGCACACCTGCTTACTTAATCAGCTCATGTTTACTACAATTCATATTGCTACCAAAGCCGCTCACCTTACTTCGTATGACATTGCTGTGTTGCTATCGCATTCATTGCTTCGCCCTTAGGGCGAAACTGTGACATTTTTATTGCGATAGCAATTATATGGACCCTCAAAAGCAGATTTCTGCCGTCGCCGTCGCCGTGAGGTTCCGTATGACGTCAATGGAGATGAAATCGTCGCCGCGCGCCGAACGCTGTATGTGCGAGTGAAAGGACGCGAGGGGCGCGCGCTTTCACGGGGAGTGAACGCACGGCGGAGAACAAACGCGCGTTCTGCGCCGTGCTCCCTTAAGGCACGTTCACACCGAAAGCGGGGCGTCTAAGCGGCCAAGCGGGTTGCGCGGCGAGTGCGCGGGCCCGTTCATACCAGGCGGCTTGCCTGGTTGCCCGCGCCGCCGAGGAGGCGGAGCATCGAGCGCTTTCGCGGGGGACGTGTCGCCGTCTCGTGGCGCCGTTCGTCCGCCCGCGCGCAGATCTCGCGCCGTGATACACCAGCGCCACCATCGTCTGGCGTTCTGATTGGCTGCGGCAAAGCGGGAATTCCGGCGGGGCGGAAAAAATCGGTCCGAGAGCGATCGGGCTTGCCGCCGCGTTTTCCGCCTGGTATACCCGCTCGGCGAGGAGGTTTTCGACGCTTTGCGTGCACCCGCCTGCCCGCTTTGGCGGGTACGCCTTCGGTGTGAACGTGCCGGGCTGCAGAAGTAGGCGTCTCTTTCCTCCTTTACAATCACCATATATGTAGTGCAAACGCGCCTTCTTCCGACGCGCGAGAGGCCGTGGGCGAGGAGAGGGAGGGGGAGGGAAGGGAGGCGACGTTTAGCTGTGGTACCAAGTGCCTATTTATATCAGAGGCTCCAGCAACAGTCACCAACGCCGCACGCATTTTGAGCGAACGCGGGCAAAACGCCGACGGCGTCGACAACAGTTCTGCGTGTTGCCGGTGCCAAGTTTATACAGCTGATAATGCTAATATCAATACTCCGTATAGCTCTCTACAAATTTGCTATCGCAATTGATGCTTCGCCTTTCAGGTGAAACTGCGACAACTTTTTTTTTTATCCAGCGGCCGTGGTCGGGCGAAGCGAGCACGTACCTGCGCCGGCGATTACTAGGCAACGCGAGGTGACGTCACCGCTATTGTATCGGCGCATGCGCGGCTAGGCAACGCGGGCGGCCTCGGCAGCAGCTCTGCACATTGCCTTGTTGGGGCTGCTACAATTCCTTTCTGTCTCACTTTCCCTCTCTCGAGCTTCCTCTCCTTCCCTCTCCTTAACGGCCCATGTCAAGGAAACATGTGCACGGCACGGAAAGGAGGCCAGGCACACGCCGCTCCGCGAGTTGGGCAACGCAGTGACGTCATAGCTCGGCAAGGTTTTGCGGCAGCAAGCGGCACTTTTGTAGCGTGAGCTACACTGGCCGAGGTTGAGCAGTTTCGGTTGGCTCCTGGAGAGCCGTGCTGCGCATGCGCGAGGAGCAGTGACGTCAAACAGCGCACAGCTGGCGCCCGCGCGTTTGCCCAGCGTTTGCGCTGGGCTACAGTGTACTAGAATTACGCTGTAGCTGGGCGTTTGCGAGTGTGATATAGCCATGGAGAAGGAGTGCGAAATTGCTGCTTAGCGGCGCAGAAGAGCGGAGAAGCTAAACTCATCGGATCCCGAAGTAGTTGCTTGGCAATTAGCAGTTGAGCGTAGGAAGAAGGAACAGAAGAAGGCTAAACGTGCTGCGGAGACACCGGAGCAAAGGGAGGAACGTCTAGCAAAGCGGCGTCGCCAGGAGGCTGAGCGACGTGCCCCGACCATCTCAGCAGCAGCAGCAACAAGACGCCGTCGATGACGTCAAGGCTCGCTGATTGACAGACTATACGGTGAAACTTAGCGAAAGCGCCAGTGCGACTCGGACCTTCGAGACGGCCTTCGTGAACAATCCGTTTGGATATGTGTGCGGCGTGCGTGAAAGACTGTGGCACATGAAAGACTTGACGTCGGTAAGTAGTGCTATGCGTGAAACTTTGAGCTAAGTGGCGCGCCTGAGTAGGGTGAAACCGTGCCGCGGGTTTGTACAACGTGCAAGCACTTTCTCGTTAAGCAGAAGATTCCACTCTTTACCGTTACCAATGGGTATCGTTACCCGCCCACGCCACCAGGTCTACCGGTTCTGAACGATGTGGCTGACTTAGCTCACGCTACGTATACCCTGGCATAGCCAAGCTAAGCCACTGCTAAGTTTTTTACGGTTAGCTAGAACGGCTTCGAGGTTAAAAACAGTAATTCTACAAAAAGAAAATATCAATATGTTTGATCGCTTTTTATACGAATTGGTAGAACACGAAAGTGAAACGTGTCTTCACAGAAGCTGTTGCACGTTTGTTTCATGAACACGGTCCGCTGTAGCGAAGGGCGCACGACTGGCGGGACGGCGACCGTGTTGCATGTTTCCTACGCGCGCGGCGTTCTGTTGGTGAGTGGCGTTGACACGCACCAGGCGTCTCAACGCACTGACTGGCCCGCAACAAATTGATAAGCGCGTTCTAAGCCGCGTGGCGGTGCATGCCCACGGTTTACAATTTGTTTTTCATTAGTAAATTGTAGTACGTGTTGCAAGTGCTCTACTGTTCTCGAACGAATGTGCAAAGACTTCATCGGGTTTTTGCCGTGTTTATATGGGGATCGACATGGGAACGAACAAGTCGGACGAACCTTTTTCGGTGTGTTCGCGATGGGGGCTTAAGTTTATCGCATTTCTTCTGAGACCGTTTGTAAATCGTTTTCCGTACCTTCGAAATGTTCAGGATCCTTTCCGGCGCCCAGTTTGCCAAACACGACTGGTAAGTCCTTTGCCAAACTTTGTCATCTCTTCCAATAAAATGTAAGGTCGACTACAAGGTTACCTTAAAGAGGTTGTTGAGTCGTGTCGTTTCCTTGAGGCCCGATTTTCGATTGAATATTTAAGCGCAGTGTCCCGTAAAAAATTGTATAAATATTTATGCGATATTGTTCTCCCAGTTCCATTGCACCGGACTCATTTCTCTGGGGTAACATGGAGGAAAGTGCTGAAAAGTGTAAAAAGCATGCCAGTGCATCCTGGGGTGACAACTTTCTTCTTTAAATTACTTGCAGGCTATTTGCCAGTTAAGACGTGGCTTTCTGAAAAGGGGCTCTTCTTCTTCGTTCCATGGAGTGACCATTCTTTCGTGTGCCGCAAACCTGGAACGGTTGAACCACGGTTTAATACCCCTGACACACGGGCAAAAGTAAAGGCCCTTGCAGGAAACCCCTTTTGTAAGTCCGAAGGACCCTTTGCAGAAAGGTGTTGCGCCGATGACACACGGCACCACACTAACTTCTTTAGGTAAACGCCGCAAAAAATGCCGCGAAAAAAAAGCGTTGCTTGTTAAAGCAGCAAGAAAGAAAACATTTACAAAAAGCTGCGCATGTAGATTACATTTAGTGATTGTACAACCTAAAAACATGTTTTCCCCATTTTTGATGTCTTATAATGCGCTTATTCGGAATTCAACATAGAGGCGCTAGCGACGTCATGCGAGCGTTTGAGAGCATAACTACAGTAAACCTTTACTGTTTGACAAATCACATTACCGCTAAAGATTAATACCTTTTGCAAGGTAAAAAGATAGTTACGGAGCATCGAAGTTACGTAACACGTTTTCGTTTATTGATGAGTTGTGCATGCTGTATGCGAGAGTACACCTTTCCGCTCGAAAAGTAGATGCCCGATCATCTTTCCCGCAAAAGCACCTTGCCGGGAGGGAGATACTCCGTTGTCGTGTATCACTGCGCTTGAACGCCTTTCCGGTAGATGTCCCCTTACATAAAGGACTTTAGCGTGCCCTTCTGTCAGGGGTATAAGAACATTTAGGTGTTGACACTGCGCGCGCGAGAGCGTCCAGGTTATGTTCGGCAGCGCGCGGGCGCAGCGAGTCGCTCTGCTGCAAGCCGACAGATGGTGCCGCGGTCAGCGGTCCCAGCTTAGCGGCGCCGGCGGCTTGACATTGCTCTGCTTCCGCTAAACTTTCGCTCATAGTGAGTAAAACTCAAATCTCGAAGGAAATTTGTTATTTCAGAATAAAGGATAAGTATACCAGGCTTAATGCTTCGCTAACATGGAGGTTCCTTGTGCAGAGCGTGAATGACGTGAACACGGATCGATCGGGCAGCACTCAAAGCCCACTCAAGTTACGCTCGCGCGCACAATTTGTTATTTCCGGTCTAGCCGTTCATCCAAGCATAAAAAATAAAAGCCTTAGCCCACATGCTACCCCTCGATCAGAAGAAAAAAGTGACTGCACAGGAAAATGTTGTATTTCATGCTTATCGCTTCTTCCATTCACACTCAGAAAACCGTTCAAGCACCGTTGCGCGAATTCAGTGTGGCCGCGATATAACTTAAGAAATGAAATGGCGCAAGCTTGCGATATGCAACTCACTAGCACAAAGTGGCTGCTCATGGCTAGAACTTAAGATGAGAATGCACATCCAGCTATGTAAAAACTCTTTCAAATCGGGATTTATTAGGCGCGATGAAGGCAGGCGTCTTATCTGGGATTACAGCATCACTAATACAGTTTACTGATGAAAACCTGAGCAAATGCCTTTTTTTATTTCAATTCCACTTAACATAGACCGTGTATATTACTCATTTGGCTTTCGCCATTGAGGACGGAGTGGCTCTTGCAAGATCTAAAAAAAGAGGTGAAGGCTCTAGTCCCAACTAATGACGGCATTATTCGAATGAAGAACCCGAAAGCGATTCAAGGAGAACTGCGATCGGCGACGGATCATTTTCAAAGCATCACTGAGGTCCACCAGTTCGGCAGAGAGGGCATTATCTGCTTTTCCCCACACCAGGCCTGTGTCCAAGACCTCCTAAAGTGTTCGCTGTTTGCTTCAAATCCGGTGAGAGCATTAATTCCACCTCACTTGGCATGCGTGAAAGGTCTTATTCGTGGCGTCGATGTCAACATGACACCAACTGAAATACTACAGATGATTTCACCGGCAGGTGCAATTTCAGTTTATTGGCGTGGACGTGTGGCCGACAAGCTCAGGATTCCGACTGAGTCGGTCATAGTCACATTTTTGCTGGGACAACCCTACCGACAGAAATTAAGGCTTGACCCTTAATCCGCAGAGTGGAACCGCTAACCCCTCGTCCCATCCAATGTGTAAAGTGTTGGCGTTACGGTCACACTATGAAGGGATGTAGGTCTCCTCCAGGTGCCGAGTTTGTGGTGAGGACCACAATTCCAGCAACTGAAAAAGCAGGGAAGAAAAATGCTGCCTCTGCAATGACGCGCACTCAGCTGATTATTCATATTGCTCTGCAAAGGCTCGCGAAACGCAAATTCTAGAAATTGTTGAAAGAAGACGTTGTTCCCGTAGAGACAATATAGACGAAATTCAGGCAAGGACACAGGGATATGCTGGGGTCACAGCCCGTCAGATGACGGCAACGGACGCATCTCTTTCACTTTCTATTGCTGATGCGGTCGAAAGGGCAATGGAAAAGGCCATGGAGCGCCTAGCTGCAAACATTTGCGAGTCCTTGATGCAAATCCTGAATAATCAGATGGCACAGATATTTGGTACCATGACTGCTACCAGAATATCTTCTCCGACTACTGAGTGACCGCGGCCGTCAAGTGAAGAAGTATGTACAGCTCCTAATCTCACCTCTCAGGAGGTTCAAGTTGCAGGTCCTTCTATCGATGCCAATGAGTGTGTCAGTGAAGGCATCAGTGATGAAGCACACGGATCAGGTGAAATGGACACAGATTCACGATCGCTAAAACGATCTCGGTCCCCTTTGACAAAGAAAGCTAATTCTCTTATTCACTCAAATACGAAAAAAATATTTCAAAGATTGCCTTACAAAGGAAGACTTCTTAAAAGACAACATCTTAAGTAAAGCAGTTTCTGAGTCAATTATTTCGCAACAATTGGATTCCTTAAAATTCTTCATTGGAATTGCCGATCCATTCACTCTACAGTAACATATTTATTATACTTGTCATCTGAATTCTCCCCAGATATAATAGCATTGCAAGAAACCTGGCTTTCAGCGAATCAGTCTTTTCAGTTACATAACTGCAGATCTTTCCGACTGGACCGACCATCGAATGGTGGAGGTTTAGCATTCTTTGTCACTAACAAAATTAGTCTCCGGGCAAAGATTTCATATAAACATTCGTCTCGTGAATGTGAAATTTTTGCCTTAGATATAACCTTATCAGGGTGCCAACCTTTCACTTTGGTAAATTTATACTTTCCTGCAGGTGTTCAAAACACTCGGTGTTTCGATTACGCTATGACCTCATGGTGTAAAGACAAAATTCTTGTCGGAGATTTCAACTCTCATCATACGTGTTGGGGTTTTTGAACAGACCTATGCGGCTAAAGATTGTGGGATTGGTCAATAGACAATAATCTCTCTTGTCTTAATACTAGAACCCCTACATTTATTTGTGATCGGTCCCGCTCAGCCTTAGATTTAAGTTTCGTAAGTTCGGCTGTCACTAGTTCATCCTGGGCAGCCTTGGACTGTGCCACAAACAGTGACCACGTTCCAATATTGTTCGAAATTGCTTCTCAATAATTCCATCATGCACTCAGGTCCGAGTATTGGTGAATTATAATAAATTTAAAACCGATCTAAAGATACATTTGGCTTCCCATTCTGAAGAGCGCGAAGACACCAACGCTATTAAACTTTGTGCTGTAATCAAAAGGACATACATGATGATTATTGTGGTTTATTGGCGCAAGGGCCAGATGTGGCCAAAGAGCGCCAAGGCGATGGTAATGGCTTGTTAGTGGTACATGAATAGTGGACTATATGAACATTAGATGTGACATGGCTGTAAATGGGCCTAAAAACAGTCGCTGTAAAGTGCGTAAAATCTATACGTAATAAGATTATGGCAATGACTAATTATGTGTACTATAGACATGAACAATGCATTGCGAAGGAATGATACGACTTACAAAATATTAAACATGCGAAAATTAGCCAGAAGCACAGGTGCCTAAACAGAGCTCTTGAAACACAAGGGCCTGGAGGCATGTGCTATAATAACTATCACAGCAACATCCTCTCGAGAGAGGATGCGCTATGAACTTATTGGGCTAATAACATGTAGCACAACATCTTTCAAGAATGCGAGGACTGCGTTGGTGTTAAAAAGCGGTTCTTTACCGAGAAACATAGCAGGATGGAGAGGGATACAATAGCGATATGCTAGCGGAAAATGTTTCTTTCTTTCTCTTTCGGCTTCCCGACACTCCAAGAGGACGTGGAGGACGGTGAGCCTCTCGCCACATCTACCACAGGTTGGAGGATCATTACCACTCATTTAGAAAGTTGTGAGTACCATATGTATGTCCTATTCTGAGACGACAGAATAGGACATCAGTTCGCCGTGTTTTCGATGCAGAGGGCCAGAAACCTAACTGTGGCTTTATCAAGTGAAGCTTATTATTTGTTTCCGCATCCCACAAGCGTTGCCAGTGGCTTCGCAGTTTCTTGCGCAAGAAAGGTTTCAAATCTGTTACAGGGACAGCAGCTGTAGGATTAATAGCGTGCGATGTTATTGATGTGGCCATTTGGTCGGCAAGAACATTACCCTCAATGTCTCTATGCCCAGGCACCCAGCATATTATGATTTGTTGTTTAGATGCATAAGCAGAGCAGATACGTGAGTAGAGGTTGATAATTACAGGGTGTTTATGTTTTTGCGGCATCATTAACGCTTTAACAACGCTTAAAGAGTCGGTAAATATAACAGCCTTTTGGAGTTTCAATCTATCAATGTGTTTCACTGCCGATAGTACTGCATAGGCTTCGGCCGTAAAGATACTTGCTTGGGGATACAGTACATCGGATTCCGAGAAGGACGGACCGACTGCCGCATTGGAAACGCCAGCATGTGACTTTGATGCATCTGTGTAAAATTCAGGGCAAGAGTACTTCGACTTTAGTTCTAAAAAGTGCATTTGAATGTGTGCATCTGGCGCGTGTTTTGTGACTTCAATAAACGATGTGTCACATTCAACCAGCAGCCACTGCCACGACGGTAGCAGCTTCGCTGGAGGCATTAGGCAATGTTCAAGTAGTGAAGCACCCATTTCTTCACTGAGCTTTCTCACGCGTAGCGAAAAGGGCTGCTTCGCTGTTGGTCGATTATTAAATAGTGTGGCACATGTAGTATCGTTTATGGTAAAATAGGTAGGATGTGTGCTGTTTGAATTTGTTTTAAGGAAATATGTAAAACTGGCATAAGTCCTCTGAAGGTAGAGCGACCACACGTTTGCTTCCACATAAAGGCTTTGTATGGGGCTTGTCCTGAAGGCTCCAGTCGCGAGGCGGATTCCTAAATGGTGAACAGGATCCAACATCTTTAAAGCACTGGGTGCAGCAGACTGATAGACTATCGCGCCGTAGTCAAGCCGTGAGCCAACAAGGCACCTATACAAGTTTAAAATGCATTTCCTGTCACTGCCCCATGTTGTACGTAACAGCAGCTTCAATAAGTTCGTTGTTTTCAGGCACTTAGCCTTCAAATATTTGATGTGCGGAACAAATGTGAGTTTCGAGTCCAGTATGATGCCAAGAAACTTGTGCTCTTTGCTTACAGGTAATGTGGTACCAGAGAGCTCAATAGAAGGGTCTGGTACTATTCCTCTCTTATTAGTGAAAAGGACGCATGTGCTTTTTTGTGGGCTCAACCTAAAACCGTTTTCATCAGCCCATTTAGCCACTTTATTTAAGCCATGCTGGACATGTCGTTCGCAGACAGCAAAGTTGCACGATTTAAAACCAATCTGGACATCATCTACATATACAGAGTAAAACATCGTTCGTGGAATAGCCGTGCGTAGAGAGTTCATTTTAACAATAAACAGTGTGCAGCTAAGCACACCACCTTGCAGGACACCAGTTTCCTGGGTGAAAGACCTCGACAATGCGCGGCCCACCCTTACACGAAAGGTACGGTTAGAAAGGTAGCTTTCGATAGTACTCAACATATTGCCGCGCACACCCATAGTGGATAGGTCTCGGATAATACCGAAGCGCCATGTGGTGTCATACGCTTTCTCTAAGTCAAGAAATACAGATAGAAAAAACTGTTTGTGTATGAAGGCATCCCTTATAATCCCCTCAATACGGACAAGGTGGTCTGTAGTCGACCTACCTTCTCGGAAGCCACACTGGTACGGATCTAGTATTCCGTTGCTTTCTAGGAGATAGACAAGGCGCCGGTTAATCATCTTTTCGAAGAGCTTACACAGACAGCTTGTCAAGGCAATGGGTCTGTAACTACTAGGCAAGGACGGGTTCTTGCCTTGTTTAAGTATAGGGATTATTATAGCTTCTTTCCAAGAAGATGGAATGTACCCAGCAGCCCACATGACATTAAAAGAGAGAGGAGGGTCTTTTGTGTTTCAGGGTGTAGGTGCTCGATCATTTCATACATGATACGGTCAGCACCTGGTGCTGAGGTGTTGCAACAAGCGAGAGCAGTTTTAAATTCAGCTAAACTAAACGGGCGGTTGTAGTCTTCATTTCGAGCACATTTCCGATTAACGGGCTGTCACTCTGCACGTTCTTTGAACCTCATGAATGTTTCTGTGTAATGAGATGCACTGGATACATATTCAAAGTGTTCGCCCAGACAATCTGCCTGATCTTCCAGGCTATCTCCTTGGGTACTTACTAAGGGCAGAGGGTTCGACTCCCGGCCTTTCAATTTATTCACCCTATGCCGCACTTTCGCCTCATCTGTGTAAGAATTTATGCCAGAGAGGTACCTCTCCCAACTCTCTCTTTTTGCACGTCGACGGGTTCTTCTGCCTTGTGACTTAACCTGCTTGAAATTAATGAGGTTTTCGGTGGTTGCAAAATTGCGAAGCAATCCCCAAGCTTTGTTTTGGTTTTTGCGCGCTTTCCTACATTCATCGTTCCACCATGGGATGCAGCGCTTCTTGGTCAATCCGTTAGTTTGGGTAATAGATCTCGTAGCAGCGTCAATAATAAAACATGTTAGATAAGCCACAGCATCGTCTACATTAAAATCAGCAATGTCATCGCCACATAAACATGTAAGCTCTCGGAACAGTTGCCAGTTGGCCGAGTCCACGTTCCATCGAGGAAAACTTGGCAAGCATCCATCTTGTTTTGTTGAGTTTAACATAATAGGGAAGTGGTCGCTCCCTAAGGGGTTCTTGAGAACAGACCACTCCAGGTACGGTATTAGTGTACTCGATACTATACTTAGGTCAATGGATGAGTATGTGTTATGTGTAATGCTGAAATACGTTGGCTCTTTCTGGTTAAGTATAGATGCACCTGAAGAAAACAGAAAGTTTTCAATTAGGCGCCCTCTCGCATCGCAACGAGAGTCTCCCCACAAAGTGTTATGTGCATTTAAATCTCCGACAACTATATATGGCGGCGGAAGTTCATCTATGTAATTTTGAAACTGTGTCTTGGAAAGTTGAAGCAAGGGGGGGATGTAAATCGAACTAACCGTGACTAGTTTACCAAACAGTACTGCTCGGGCAGCAACTGCTTCAAGGGAAGTTCGGAGGTTTAATTGTTGACAGGCAACACCTTTATCCACAATTATAGCGACACTGACCGACGAGGCGGTAACGTCGTCACGGTCTTTGCGAAAAACGGCGTATTGCCTTAAAAAGTTAGTGTTTCCTGATTTCAGATGCGTCTCCTGGACACACAGCACCCTCGGACTATATTTATGAAGGAGCTCTTTAACGTCATCGAGGTTATGGAGAAGTCCTCTAACGTTCCATTGCAATATTTGCGTGTCCATATTGAGAAAGAGGTTTGCGCTGTGTGTGAAGGGACTGTAAATTAGCTTACAGAGCCCTTGTCGGGCCCTGTGATGCGGGGTTTTTCTTTTTTGGAGCGATCGCGAGATTCGCGGAGCTCCTTAGGCGCTGGCGGCGCCGTCTGACCGGTTGTTGTGTCCATCGGCTCTTGCGAGGCGCTGGACACGCGCTCTTGCGAGCGCAATGTTTGACGTGGGGGACTCGTCTCGATGGACGAGACCTTTGAGGCCACGAGCCCGGAGGTCGATGGCCCCTTCTTGTGACATGGCGGAGCAGTGGTAGCCGCAGCCGCCGAGGGGGCGGATGGCGTCACCGCCGGCTCACTACGTGTGAGCCGGACAGTAGCCGGAGACCGTTGTGACGCTGCCCCCTGACGCGCCACATCGGCAAAGCTGGTTTTAGCTAGGTAGGTCACCCGCCTTCGTGCCTCTTTAAATGAAATATTCTCTTTCACTTTTATAGTCACAATTTCCTTTTCTTTCCTCCAGGACGGGCAGGACCGCGAGTATGCGGCGTGCTCCCCATCACAGTTCACACAGCGGACAGAGTTTTCACACGATTCAGATGTGTGTTCCAAGGCACTAACTACATTTAGCACGATGTCAGTCGGCCTCGGCAGTTCTGCGAGCTGTGGCCGAATCTTTGGCATTTGAGGCATCGGAGCGGGTTTGGCACGTATGGCCTGACACGTAGTTTCACGTATCCGGCCTCAATGGTCTCGGGTAGAACACTTGAACCAAAAGTAAGAATTATGTGTTTTGTCTGAATCTCCTTACCATCGCGCCTCATCGTGATTCGTTTTACAGCCAAAACATTTTGTTCCTTAAATCCTTCCAGAAGTTCACCTTCAGTGAGCTCCAACATGTCGTCATCAGAAATAACACCACGGGAGGTGTTCATGGTGCGGTGCAGGGTCACAGTCACAGGAAAATTTCCAAGCGACACTAGATTCTGTAGTTTATCATGTTGTTTCTTATCGCGGAGTTCCAGAAGGAGATCACCGCTGGCCAACTTCGTCGCCTTGTAACCTGGTCCTATAGTCTCTGTCAGAGTCTTTGCAACAATAAAGGATGAGATCACTCTCACGGGCTTGTCAGTTTTCTCAATATGTACCACGTGGTATCGTGGAAAGTTCTCAATTTGTCGGCCAAAAAATTGGAATATTTCTTCGGTGCGCCCCCGTTTCGGGCGGCGATCAGCAAGTGCAGGAAAGGAGCTATCCATATATGTGGGATGAGTTTCGGCGGTGGCGCCAGCCACCCACCATGGAGCCCAACAAGGGGACGCTGCAGAGTCTGTAAGGGACAGGTCCTGCAAACGCCAACTGTACGCCACCACTATAACCAAATACATAGACCCAAGGCAGGATATAATGCACAAGGTTAACCCTTGCTGCCCGCGAAGTCAGAAGTGAAAGGAAAATAAAGAGAGGACAGGAAAGAGTGAAAGTAAGAAAGACGAAGGTTGGAGGGACAGAGAGACAGGAAAAGGCAACTACCGATTTCCCCCAGGTGGGTCAGTCCGGGGGTGCCGTCTACGTGAAGCCGAGGCTAAAGAGGTGTGTTGCCTCCGCCGGGGGGCCATAATGGTCCAAACATCCGGCTTCGGCTCAACCTCCAGGATCCCCTTTTCCCCGGACACGGCTAAGCCGCGCAAGGTTAGACGCGGGAGGGTCCAACCCCCCTGTGCTCGGGTCCGTGGTGTCGCAACACACCAAACGCCTGCTTGCGCAGACGCCCCTGCGGGGATCCAGACATTTCTAAAATTTTACAGCTTTCCGCTTAGACGACCTGAATACGCGTTTATTGATGATTCAGACTCCGTCTTTCTTGCTCATTGGCCTCGTTTTCACACCCCACAGATCGTATTTGTTCAAAAGCAATTAGGTAGTTTAAATGTGAAAATTCGAGAGGTAATTCCATCAACTGAATCAAATCGGAATATTGAGATGGAATTCGATGGCATTTTCCCTAGAAACCCTAAGCTTCAATCAGTCAGGTTCTTAAATAACCGATTTCAAGATTACCTTGCGCATGCACCATCAATAACATAATAGCCACAGACGCTTCAGTGAACAATGATAAGGCGGGCGTAGGCATTTTCTCGCTTTCGCTTGGCTGGTCATTTTCTTTCAGACTGCCAGATTATACTCCCGTTTTTGAAGCCGAACTTTTGGCAATTATTTTAGCACTGCGGAAACTCCCTTTGAACAAAATCAATGCGGTTATTATAACAGATTCTCTTTCTGTCGGTTCTTCGCTTACAGCTTCATCCAATTCACCAGCTCTAAAGACGTTTTTAGCATTAGTTCCTCCACAGTTAAACTTTGCACAACGATTATGGGTACCAGGCCACTGTGGGTTGCATTAAACGAAATGGCAGACTCATTAGCGCGAGCATCCCTGAGTGGACCAATATTATCAGTTCTTCCAGTAGTTGCGCACATAACAGCGATTACATATCGCAAATATTCAATCCGTAGAGATGACATTTAATCAGTAACACCATGGGCTGAATTTCAGCATCTCAAGTTTCCGTAGTAAATTCAGTGGTGTCAATCAAGACAATCGGAAGTGGTGATCACCAGATTGCTGCTGCCGTGTCCCCCCCCCCCCCCCCCCATAAATCTATATTTACACAGGACTGGTCTGGCGATATCTCCCCTGTGTCAGTTCTGCAGGAAACAGAATCCCTAGATCACTGTTTTTTATATGTCGCCGCTATACAGTATTAAGAAAAAGGCTTCTAGAAATTGCACTGGCTAAACTAGGGCTCATCTTAACATCAGAAATAATTCTAACGCTCGGTGCATCAGTTGTGGGCTTCAGCCACAGGGATTTCTTTGATGCCGTTTGTTCTTTCATGCAATCAACTAAACGAATCAAATTTTAAATTATTACTTTTATATTGATTTGTTTTCTCTTCTTTTTCCATATTTTCCTCTTTCTTTTTGCATATGTAAATCATCAAAATATTACTCAAAAGTTTAGGCAGCGAATTCTTGGCCTATCCCCCAGTGTGGGTACGAGCCAAAGTGTGAGGCAATCATCATCATCATCATAGCGCAACCTCGGCTGGCGCCCAGGACCGTCGGTTGCGTCCCAATAAACCCTCTCTTCACGGAGAGTCACCCGTAACAGAGTGGTGGAGGTGCTGGGTACACAACGTCGCCGTACTACGGAGTCGCAACTGCTTGAACTTCGCCGGAGCCACCGTCTAACCGGTCTCTCGCCGACAACATTCAGCATCCCACAGAACGGAGGACCAGACCCGGAGTCAGTTGCAACCGCGCAAAGGTCAACGCCAGTTGCTCCCGCACACCATTACATGGAACCACGCTCGTTCGCGGGAAGAGCGGGAGAAGACGTGGACGAGTGGCTTACGCACTACAATCGGGTGAGCCGATATAACCACTGAAACTCGCTCACGAAGCTTGACAACGTCGTCTTATTTTTGAGAGAAACCGCACTGATGCGGTTCGAGAGTCACGAAGAGTCCTTAACAACATGGTAACTCTTTGTTGAAGAAATAGGAAAATGTTTTGGCGACACTGATGCTAAAAAGAAACGCGCGGAGAGAACACTTGCCCAAAGAGCTCAAACTCCATCAGAGACATGCACTACCTACATAGAAGAAGCACTCAAGGTGCTCAATATCATAAACCCGCGGATGTCTGAGGACGACCGAGTCGGACATCTCTGAAAGGCATCGCAGAAGATGTCTATAATAGGGAGAGAAGACCTCACGTCCGTCTCAGATGTCTTGCGTCACATACCCAAATCATACAAGACTTTCACGCTTGTAACAATATTTAATAGGACCGTTTCACGGAGGCTTTGTTTCGCTTAGATTTTAAAATGAGTGTGGCCATATTGTGGTTGTTATATTTCTGTATTTGTCTAAGAATACAAAATATAAAGTGCTGGGGCACGTATATCTCGGAATGATCCCACAGAAGAAAAAAATCTGTCTCAGTAGCCCCAATTCTTTCTTTTTTTTCTTGCCCACTGCACGTGCTCTAATTCTTTTTCCTGGTTAATTGGTGCTGCTGAATAATTCAACCGTTTACTTAAACTTACTGTTAAAATTGACTTACGCTGAAGGCACGCCTGACTGTATGCTCCTCATCAATTACCAAATTACGATTATCCATCTCATTACCGCTCTTGCAATTTCAGCTGAAAGCGACGAAGGGACTGCTTAGGTTTTTAAAGGAAACGGGCTTGGACAAGCGGCTATGACAGTGATGTCACGTACCACGCAAGAGTGACGGACGGTGACTGACGATGTGTGTGCTGTGTACGTTATGTGCTCTCTCTCTCTCTCTCCTCCCCATCTTTCATTCCCCCTCACCCCGCTCCCATGTGTAGGGTAGCAAACCGGTTGTGCTGAACTGGTTAACCTCCCTGCCTTTCCTTCTCCACTCTTTCCTTCCTTCCACACTAAAGGTATAAATAAATATACGAAAGGGTTATTGGAGATATTACGGGATGTATGTGAGCCATGTGTCGTGTTGCATTGTATATGTCCTGGTATATCTAGTGTCCCTAAAATTAGGTTGCATGCTAATGTGATAAAAATTCTAAATAACTCGTTAAGTACAAGTAATAATCAGAACCTACCAGTTATGAGGGCCACTTTTCCTCTTAGGTCCGGCATTGTGCGCTCAAATGGACGTCAGCTCTAGGTGTACTCCAGGTGCGTGAACGAAGGGTGATATACGGCTGGCCGTGTCACGTCGACTGAAGCGTCTGCGGTGGGCCCCTCTTATGAACTGCAGTGTGCTCCTCCCCTACCCTTTTCCCCAGTGTGTTGCAGACTTGAGATCCACCCGTCATGGGTTGTTAATCTTACCTATTTTATTTACGGGCCTCTCGCCATCGCAGGTGCTTTTAATACTGCTGGCCAGAGACCTTAACCACGCTAGAAAGGCAGTGACTGCAAATGCTGTTAGGCAAGTTCAGCTTTAAAGAGAACAGCTGGGTAAAGCAATGGAAACAAAAAAGCACAGCTTTGCTGCGCGCTTCTCGATGGTATTCGTCTGTAGTTTGCATGGAGCAATGCTGCCAATTCTAGAGAAATATTCTTAGATCTAGGTGAAGGTTATTTACTTCTTCTTTCTGGGGTTTTACGTGCCAAAACCAGTTCTGATTATGAGGCACGCCGTAGCTAGTGGAGGGCTCCGGATTAATTTTGACCACCTGGGGTTCTTTAACGTGCACTACAACGCAAGCACACGGGCATTTTTGCATTTCGTCTCCATCGAAATGCAGCAGCCAGGGCCGGGATTCGATCCCGCGAGCTCGTGCTCAGCAGCGCAACGCTTTAGCTAACTGAGCCACCGCGGCGGGTTGTACGTTATTTAGAGAAATTGGGTAATTTGTTCAAATCTAGGGAAATGTCGCACTAAAAAAATGAAACGGCGAAACTGCTGACATGGTAGTCGTGTTTCTGTTTCAGTCACCGAAAATTACCTCCGCATTAGCATGCGAAGTTTGGCTATTGATCGTACAGCCACGCAGTGAATACATATCGCCGAGTAGATCACGGGGTTTGGATTCCCTAGTCTCCCCAACAAACTACGGCACTGCAGTGCTGCTGTTCGTATATCCAGCTGTGCTGTCGATGTCCGTGTACTATGAACGAAGTACTTATCTGTAAGCTGCAAAACAAACGTACGCTGGAACATTACACAAAGCCGCACTGGCACATCTAGACGTAAGCGGATAGATATATCCAGCGCCATGCACGACAATGTGGTCGTGGCGTACTTAACAGCCTAATATGCACGCGTATACTAAAATCATCCATGAACTCCGGGAACCATCTATAGGTAGAGCAACCTTGGATATAGTCTCAGTGGTAAAGTGCATGGGCGAGGTTTATTTTAAAGAAAGGTAAAAAAATTGCCCGCCAATCCACCCTGTGAAGGTGGTTGGAAAGCGAAGCTTTTTACGCCACCCTCACGGTGACTGCGGCACACTTGATATTTTACACACTACAACGTAACTTTAACCACGGCCTTTATTATTATTTACTTCACAACAATGTTCACTACTGCTTTATGATCGGTGTGATATACACTCGAATTTTGAGTTTTCACTGTAGTTACATTCTTTGCCAAGGTTAAATCAATGCACGTTCCGCGAATGCACGTTCTGCCGTCTTTACTTTCCGTGGTCTACCCATAGTGGGGTAGTCTAGAAAATGAACCGAAGCAGTTACTAGGCTGGAAGGGTTTCGAATGACGTCAACCCTCTTTCAAGCAGCTGCATAAGCTTTGCAACAGCTGCAATCTAATCTTACGGGCCGCGCCGAGCCTGTTTCCGTTGTTTGCCCGCAGCCCTTATCATCCTTCATGTTGGCTCATCACTTTGACGCTTGTTTTTATGGTTTTTCTTGCGAAAACGAGTGCTTAGTTGTACGCTGAATGCCTGAATTCAAGTAAGCTATACTGCTATACCCGCAATTGTTAGCGGTTCGTCGGGATCGTTTTTTGATTACAACGACGGACACGACAGAACCCTTGGCTGGTAGAGGTACAAAGCTTCGCTTTAAAATCAGCCGCGTATTTATGTGTTTCGCTGCAAATGACATGCAAATGCATGTCAAAGTGCATGTGGTGGTCGTCAGTACACGCCATGCAAATGAAAATATTCGTGTCGTTTACATAGGTGGCGTGAGGTTGCACACTGTTTTTAACATTGCTATATTCTGTAAGGGAGGTCAGGCACGCATCTTCCTTACGATTCGAATACGCTTCCTTGTAGTCTTGGCATTTTTCTCTACGTGTAAAGCAACTCTGAAAGACAAGAAGTGATACCCGTGCTGACGTCACAAGACATATAGTTATCATAACAACTTGTACTGCAACATAATTTTAAGCTTGAGTACAGTGGCTTGACTATTTGATTGCTTGAAAACAAGCTTAGACATGGACGCGCGCAAACTGTAACATTTTAGTTATTTGCATTAGACAAACGAACATATATCGTTATAGAAATCATAGTGCTGAACTGAATAACCACATTTCTTACAAATCTAGGCAAATCCAGGGAAATTGTTAATCGTGGGCTGCTAAGCACGAGGTAGTGGGATCATATCCTGGCCATGGCGGCCGCATTTCCATAGGGGCAAAATGCAAAAACAACCGTGTACTTACATTAAGGTGCACGGTAAAGAAGCCGAGGTAGTCGAAATTATTCTGGAGTCCCCCACTACGGCGTGCCTCATAATGAGGCCATGGTCTCGGCACGTAAAAGGCCATAATTTTTTTAACAGCGGCGCTGTTTGAGCTATTTGTTTCGCCGCGTAGCGTTCCCGAAAACTCGCCTAGCGATGACGTCACTGCGCACAGCTGCGCCTCGCTTCACCTTGCGATAGTGAATCAATAGCCAATCAATAGCTAATCGATCAATAATCAATAAATTCCGGGAAATGCTGGGGTGACTTGGGAGTGCTTAGCGTAGCCCAAATATCTGGCCAATACCTTGAAATAGCCAATCTATAGCCAATCAATAGCTAATCGATAAACGATAAGTAATCACTAAATTCCGGAAAACATGCTGTAGATGAATTGGTAGTGCTGAGCCTAGCCCAAATACGAGGCCAATACCTTGCGATAGCCAATCAATAGCCAATCAATATGTAATCAATAATCGATAAATAATAAATAAATTCAGGAATAGCATAACCCATAAGACCAGGACCAGCTGCAATCAATGGGTGGACAATTTCCTATGTCAGAACCCAGAGGTTTCTTAGCGTAATCATTGACCGAGACCTCTGTTGGAGCCCGCACGTGGCCTACATGAAACGGCGTCTGACACCTATTTCCAAGTTGTTTAAATACTTGACAGGAAAGACGTGGGGGATGTCAGTAGACGCAATGCTGAAACTCTACAGAGCTTTATTTCTCGGTTTTTATTTAAGATATAGTCTACCTGTACTGAACAACACTTCCAAGACAAATATTTGCGTTCTGCAGGAAGAACAAGCTCAAGCACTCAGAGTTTGCCTTGGTTTGCCCAGATGCACTATGGCGATTGCTGGGGACCCTCCGATGCAAACTCACATTACGGTGGAAGCCCTGAGAACGCACATCAGACATTTTTGACGTGCCCCCTATCACCACTTTGCAACACTACCTTCAGACAGGCGCCAAGCATCGTTCTCTAAAACTATCAAGTACAACGACAAACTTCCCTTGGGCTTCACCGCTGCATCTAAACCATCTATGCCCCCTTGGTGTCTTATTAGCCCCACAGTACATCTCAGTGTACCAGGAATCAAGAAAAAATCTGAGCTATCGTCACCAGTGCTGAAACAACTGTCTCTGCTTCTTCTCCACGAGAGGTATGCGGACATAGTACATATTTATACTGATGGTTAGACAAACCTCCAGTGTTCGTAGGGTGCTGTGGTTGTCTCAGCAAGAGCTAGTGCCATCAGCTTCAGCACCCAACGACATCGACATCTGCGGAACTAGCTGCTCTTCGCGCTGCACTTTGTTTCGTCAATCGGGAACCACCTCGACAATGCTCAATCTTCAGTGACTCGAAGGCAGCCCTACAATCTGTGCTATCAGCTCTGCGTCGCGGGCCATACGAACAGCTCGTATTCGATATGAGATACTCCATACATCACATGAGAAAGGACACCACGTAGCATTTCAATGGCTTCCAAGTCACTGCGGTGTCATAGGGAACGAAGACGCCGATAATGCCGCTCGGGCAGCTCTTGACGACACACAGGAAGAGGCCATACCACTCTCACGGTCCGACGAGGCCAGCAGACTTCGAGTGCTTGCACAGGAGATCACGCTCACTCTATAGTGCACACCAAGTGGCCAGACCAACCGGAGCAATCGTCAATACCACCTGCCCTCTTTAATGCATCTCTGTACGCCAACTGGACTCCGCCGAAGAGAGGCCACTATGCTTTATCGCTTATGGCTAGGGTGGCATTCACTAAATCTTATTCATTTCTGATTGCAATGGCCGACAACGCTCTTTGCAATTCCTGTCTTTGCGAGGAGAGGCTAGAACACATTCTATGAGACTGTCCTGAATATAATGTTCAGAGACAGTCCCTGGCGTCCGTTCCAGCGCACCTTGACAACAGACCAATGTCAGTTGAAGTGATTCTCACATGTCGTCGACAGAAGACATCGCAGCTGAAGGCGACGAAGGGACTACTTAGGTTTTTAAAAGAAACGGGCTTGGACAAGCGGCTGTGACAGTGATGTCACGTACCACGCAAGAGTGACGGTCTGTGACTGACGATGTGTGTGCTCTGCTGTGTGCTCTCTTTCTCCTCCCCATCTTTCATTCCCCCTCATCCCGCTCCCATGTGTAAGGTAGCAAACCGGTTGTGCTGAACTGGTTAACCTCCCTGCCTTTCCCTCTCCACTCTTTCCTTCCTAGGTACCCATCAGCTCCACTGTTTCTTTAGCCTTGCGGCACTAGTGGAAGCTACGCTAATTTTTTCATTGTTAATCCAAGTCGGGAAAACTGGCTTTCCATGTTGGCAGCACTGGAAACCGCCCACAATTCTAGACAAACTTTTCTCGCCTTCCGTTCGAGATTTTTGACTATATGGTAGAGGTATACTGTGAGTGCTGGCTCAAAAGAGTGTGGTTCCGGCTCTGTTCTTACCCGAGACAGCAAGAACCTGCTCTGCGCCGCGCCGAGCATTGACCGAAAAAAAAAAGCTTTCAGTTCATGAGAGTGAAACGCGGCCGCGTATTCCTTCTCAAGGGAGAGTGTTACCCAGCCATGAATACAACTCATCTAAGTTGCTTATGTTAAATTAATTGTGTATTTTTTATACCTCAAGAAGAAGTAGTTTATTGATTGGAAAATGTTGAGAGGTCGGCCGGAATACGGAGCATCTGGTCTGCTACTCTACGTAAGGGAAGGGAAAGAGGGGGAGAAAGAGGGTCACAATGGGGGATGATAATGGGAGAAACTAGGTGAAAGGACACATTTCATAAATGATTATCACAAGCGTGAGTCCAGGCCCGTGTCGCCTAAGAAACGTGAAAAAGCACGCATTGCCTCAATTGTCTGCCAACTCTGTGGCCCTGCGCCTAGCAAGAGGTCCTCCGACAGTGGTCCATTGTATAAATGCCTCAAGGTGGCTGCCAGTGTGAGTCTTTCGGGCGCATACTGAGGGCACACCACGACCACATGGTCTATCGTCTCTATAACACCACACACTGAACATTCCGGGGATTCTGTCCGTCCAATGATGTGCAAATATTTGCGCGTGAAAGCGACGCCTAATCGCAGTCTGTGTATCAGGCACGTATGATGGCGTGGAATTCCACGCAGAACAGGAAATTGCATATCGGTATCCAGCCTTATAAGGCGAACGTGACGAGCGTCTGGCTGGGCCTAGTATGTTTTCGTCGCACTCCTCATTAATGTCGACAGGAGGCATGTGATGTCCCGTCTAGAGAACGGCACTACAGTTTGCAGGCCATTGCTAAAGGCGCGCTTTGCTTCAGCATCGGCCATCTCATTACCATTGAGCCCACAGTGTCCTGGGATCCATTGAAACACTATGCGGTGGTGTTTTTCTTGAGCGCATGAAAGTAGCTCGGTGATCTGCAGTGCAAGAGCCTGATATGCTGTGTGGCGCTGGAAGCATCTCAAAATTTGCAGCGCGGGTTTTGAGTCCGTAAAAATGCACCACTCTTGAGGTCTTTCCCCGCAGATGTGGTGAATCGCTTCCCGTATAGCCACAAGCTCTGCAGCGGTTGATGTTGAATTATGATCTAGAATGAAACCTCGAGTCATCTGCTGGGCTGGTATCACCACAGCTGCTGTCGATGCCTTTGGTGACACGGACCCGTCTGTGTAAACATGAACATAGGTCTGGTATTCTGACCAGATGTATGCCAAAGCAAGTTGTTGTAGTCCACTAACTGGAACCAATGATTTCTTTAGTATACCGGGGACGTTAACGCATACCGAAGGTTGAATCATCACCCACGGTGGTTTGACGGGGTGATATGGAAGGGCATAGCCTGATGTTATAGGGGGTAGATGGCTGCGAAGTGCACTTGTGGAACTACTGTCCGGCCACTCTTGTAGAACCGACGTCAATGGATGGCAATGGTGTCGTGTAAGTAAGCGTAGATATACTCGAAGTGGTTCGTGGGACAAGTATACTGATAATGGGCATACGCGGGCTTCCTCAATTGTGCCTTTGTTGGAGGCACGCCGTGGCAAGCCGAGGCATATTTTGAGTGCCTGCGCTTGAACGCTCTCTAATGTCCGTAAGCAGGAAATACTCAAGTTTGAGAGTATCGGGAGGCTGTATCGAATGTAGCCTAGAAATAGAGACTGATAAAGTCGTAGTAGGGAGCCTTCCCTGGGGCCCCATTTCGTGCCTGCTACGAAGCGAAGAGCATGGCAAAACAGATTAAGTTTTTGTTTCAACATATTCACATGCCTCGACCACGACAAACCGCGGTCAATGATAATGCCCAAGAATCTGTGGTGGGAGACATAAGGTATTATAACACCGTTAATGGAGATCGTATAGCGGCAGACGGATTTTCGCGTGAATGCAACCACAGCACATTTCTCAGCAGCTAAGAGTAACCCCTGACGCCGTATGCATCGTGAAGTAAATGACACAGCACGTTGTAATCTCGCACGTAGTTGGGGGCGTGTTGTACCAGAAGCCCAGATGCAGATGTCACCTGCATATGCACTGATGTGGATGTGAGCTGGAAGTTCGCTCACCAAGCCAATCAGTGCCACATTAAATAATGTTGGGCTGAGAACTCCTCCCTGAGGAACTCCACGGCATACCTGATGACGCTTAGTCTCTCCGTCAGGCGTGGACATCTAAACGAAACGGCCGCTGAGATATATCTCACAATCCACAGATAGAGCCGGCCGCCAATGCCCAAGTCATCTAGGGCATCGAGAATGGCTTCGTGAAGGATGTTATCGTAGGCCCCTTTGATGTCTAAGAAAACAGCGGCGACAAGTCGGCGTCGACGTTTTTCATGCTCCACTGTCGTAACGAGCTCAATGACGCTGTCAATCGAAGAACGACCTCGCCGAAAGCCGGTCATCATGTTCGGATAAAGATCATTTCTCTCCAGAAACCATTCGAGCCTCGCCAGGACCATTTATACCTCAAATTATTTCACTTACATGTCTACTCTAACTGAGAGTGTACCGCGCTCCGTAACAGTCTCTCCTTGAGTTGCAGCGCCATTCCCTTCAGTATTAGAAGTCTAAGCGAGCAGTGGGACGACATTATTTTACATATACGTATGCGTTCTATCGACCCGCCGTGGTTGCTTAGTGATCATGGTGTTGGGCTGCTAAGCACGAGGTCGCGGGATCATATTCCGGCCATGGTGGCCATATTTCGATGGGAGCGAAATGCAGAAAACATCCGTGTACTTAGATTTAGGTGCACATTAAAGAACCCCGGGTGGTCCAAATTAATCCGGAGTCCCACACTACGACATGCCTTTTAATCAGATGGTGGTTTTGGCACGTGGAACACCATAGTTTGGTATACGCGCTGTACTACCCGTTATTGCTTTAACCCAAATAAATATAACCAAGGATCCAAGCCATCATTTCTGACTTAGCTGCTATGCAAGCTACCTTTCCACTCGTCAGAACTGCTAAGGTTGCGGTACTGATTTCTTTGTTCAAAATACGTTGCCCTACAACATATATTATCATGCAATTTTTCTGTGATGGATCGCTGTAATTAGGCATTCCGGCATCTTTTCTGTTTCTCTGATTGCGCGTTATAGAGCTCCAAATGAGAACACGTGAGCGTTTGTTGATGAGCTACGCCAGATGTCACCTCCTTCAGTAACTGTTTGTATTATTGGAGATACGAGTGTGAGACCTGGTGAAAAAGCAAACGACTAATATTGTTGATTGCTTAAACGTTCTTGCGTTTTAGGCATACTCTGCTGCCATAAACCCTCCTACACGTGTGCAACTCCGCGGTCGTTCTTTAGCATCACCCTTTACAGATCATGTCAGTGCGCAAAGAGGACAAAATGATGTACCTTCCATTGTCATCAAACCAACGTTGCTTGACCCTATTGTTTTTTGTCGGTTGTCGTTTTTATTACCGGGTTTATGCCTTCGTAGGGATGAGAACGTTCGTGTTGCGACTGAGTTTACGGATAAGCGGATGTTGGACGAGTCACTAAAACCAATAGGGTTATGGCCATTTTTCACGTTCTGTGCCGGAAAGCGAGATGCGTGATTCTTTCGTTTGTATCTACCCACAATTTTTTTATTCATATAAAAGCGTAGCGCACATTAAATAGTGCAGGAGAGATTGTCCATGGATTCACAAGAATGTTATTGCAGCTATCGAGGAAATCGAACTTACTTGTTCACGTTGCCGGTACTGAGCGATAACATTATCCTCCGCGATCAATACAAGGAAGCGCGAAGCAGGACATGCGCTACGCAGCATTCAGAGAAGGGAAAACATGTTGCAGGCCAAATTTACTGAGGCACATTGAAACCCTAGCAAAACGTGGCCGCTATTTGTTGCGCTTAGATGTCTTAAAACAACCAAAAAAGTGAAAGGTATGATTTCCAAGTGGCTTATTGTTAAATAATTATCATTAGTTACCCAATTTAACTCGTTTCTTCCTTCGACCGAAAGTATTGCATTAGTAGATCTAAAACTACCTCACTTGCAGACTGTACGTGATTCTGCAATCTTTCCTGACTGTACTTAGGCGCAACTTGGTTACACCCTGTTTACCTTTAAACGTTGCAAGTCGCCTGGTACAGATAAAATCTTTGCCGATTTATTATGTAGGAACTTCAAACATATAAAATTATCTTACAGCACATTATAAACAATAAATTCGTAAGAAAAACAGACCCATCTGGCCTCAAGCACGTTTTAGTCATTCTTCTTTAAAATCTGTCAACCAAGAACAGGTTGGAAAATACCGTGCATCATCAATACTTCCAAACTTGCTTTCATTTTGAAAAAAAAATGACATTCGAATAGTTATGCATAGCTTTCTTAACACCCGTAGTCTATACTTCTGGAACTAGCTTCTTCTTTCTTCTTTCTGGAGTTTTACGTGCGAAAACCAGTTCTGATTTGAGGCACGCCGTAGTGGAGGGCTCTGGATTGATTTTGTCCACCTGGGGTTCTTTAACCTGCACTACTACGCAAGCACATGGGCGTTTTTGCATTTCGCCTACATGGAAATGCGGCCGCCGAGGCCGGGATTCGATCCCGCGACCTCGTGCTTAGCTACGGAGCTAAGCAGCGAGGTCGCGACGGCATCCTCGTCGCGACCTTGTGACGAGGATGCCGTCGCCTTAGCTAACTGAGCCACATCAGCAGGTCTGTAAGCAGTTTTCTTTTAAACCTGCCCGCGGTACTTAAACAACTCTTGATAAGTTTGTAGTGTTTTAAATCGCGCAATTGAGAACAATTATTTCATATGTGTAGTTTTTTTATGTGTTCAAAGCATTTTACAGGGTTAGTTACGACGTACTGCGAAAGAAACTATATTATTACGGATTCAGGGGTCCTTTTTTATCTTTATTTTGAATTTATTCTATGGTCGATCAAAAAGTGTTGCGCTGAGGCAAATTCGTATCGATTCTCTTCAGGAGCGTAATACTGGTCCCTCTCCTCTTTAACTCGTACGTAAACGGCTAAGGTGCTAACATATCAGATTATCAAGTGTTCCGATATATTTACGACACTCTGATTAATTCAGGTATTGTAATTATGAGGATGCTATGGTTAACCTAAAGTATGATTCACAACAAGTTGTAAATTGGCTCCACAATAAGTAAATCAATGTAAACAGAAGTAAGACATGCAGAGCCGGTATAACTTTATCAATATTTTACGTAGATGTATACGAATGCTTCATTTATTCAGCACATGCCTTGCTGTAGAAATTGTACCTGTCTTTCTATCAAACCTGTATCTTCTAAAAAGAATTTTGAGGGGTTTTTTTTTTTAGTTGTAGTGTCACCTCCAACGCTAATTTGGAGCTTCTTTGCCCCAAAGTTCAGAAAGCCGCCTTTCTTTTCTACTCCATCAAATCACTGTGTCGGCTAAAGATATGAAAACAGACAGCTTGTTATTTAGCATGCCCTGTACTAAGCTTCGAAATATCTTTTTTTGTCAGTTTTGTTCCAGTAGTTGGTGAACTAAGCGGGGCTATTACGTAAAGCTATGCCAATCTGTTTCCATTTCATTTCTGCCATAGTCGTCATTCCTTCTTTGTCATTCTAGTATAATCATGCTATCGTCCATCAACCGCGATGTGCGGCCACCGTTGCCACGCTGTCCTTGTGATTGTGTCATCCTCAAACAGTCGCTGTGAAACTTCGATTGTCACACCGCTGTCTTCCATCCGTCGCGGTCATGCCATCGTTTCCATTCCAGCTCCGTGATCTTACACTCTTCACGCCGCCATCACACCCTCTACGCCGACACAGAGGCCCAAGTTGTTTAATATCCTGGGCCTATATGTATGTGCTTGCGGTAGTGATGCGGTCGTGGTCATACCGTCATCTTGATTCCAGCTTTGTCATGTGACCCTCGTGATGCGGTCGTCGTCACGCCTTCTGAGCCGACTAAGTAGCCAGAATTGTTTTATAGTTTGGTTCCACTACGTACATGCTTGTGGTCGGGATGCCGTCGTGGTGATCGCATCGTCGGCATTTGAGCTCTGTCGTCCGACAATCATCATAAAGTCGTCGTCGTTATGCGATTGTAGTCACAGAATCACAATGCATTAGTTGTCATACTGTCGTCGCGAGGCGTCATGGTCGTTCCACTGTCATCACTCCATGCAGCTTCGTCATTTGACTCCCGCCATGCAGTCTTGTCACATCATTGTCGCCACACAATATTCGCAGTCGTCGTCACTCCCTCGTCCAAATACAATCATTGTCATCCTATTCTCCTCACATCGTTGTCATGCCATCGTAGTCATTGCCTCGCGATCACACGGTCGTCGTCATGCACCCGTTCTCATACATTCGTCGCGATGCCGTCATTCTCATTCCATAGTTGCCATTCGTTATCCGACTCTTTCCATGTCTTCGTCGTCAACCCATGGTGTGTCCACAATCGTCACACCATTAGGTACTCATACAACTCATACATCGTGTGTGAGTGGCCTGATTTACGATGTGACTACTTTAGCAGGAACCGGGCCGAGGAAGAGAAACTGCTCTCCAAGTCAAGCAGACAGCGAAGACACTGTTTTGTACTCGCTGTCTACCATTGTCGTCAAGCCGTCTTCGTTACGCAGTCGTTCTACCATTATCATCACTTCAGAAATGTCATCCCATTGTCTTCATACCACCACCGTCATGCCGCCTTCGTCGCTCCATCGACACCATTCCTTCTTCGGCATTCTATCGAAATCATGTTATCGTCGATCATTCCAACGTGACTACGCCGCAGGTTCTCACGAAGTCTCCACCATTGTGTCGTCATCAAACAGTGGCTCTCATGCGTCTGGTCTCAAACCGTCGTGTTCCTGCTGTCATGGTCGTGTCATCATCATCAGTTGAGCTTCGTCATCTGGTCGTCGTCACGCCATCGTTGTCATAAACTTGTCGTCTACCCATTGCCCTCATGCCATCGTCACGCTGTCGTCGTTATACAATCGTCATCAATTCAGAATTGTCGTGTCGTTTTCGTCGTTCTGTCGACGTCATACAGCGTTTGTCGTTCCATCAACGTCATTCCGTCATCGTCATCCCATCGTCGCCTCTGCATCATCGTACAGTCGTCGTACTGCCGCCATGCCTATCGGTGACCTTGGCAAGCGAGTGCCATAGCAAAGTGCGCCGATAACGGAGACAGTGTATGTCGGATGTAAAATCGCTTTAGTGCAGCAGAAGTGCGTGTATGTTCCTCACCTCATCATCAACCCACTTTGTAACGACGCTGTGTGAGCAAGCGAATAGGCAGGACTTCCCACTTGCTTCTCCGCACAGACACTGGCCATTCTCCTATTAGACCTGCAGAAGTATTTGTATCTTCCTTACCTCAGCCCCCCTTCGTAACCACGCGATGCATGTAAGCTAATAGCCGGGCCTTTCCAATTCACTTTCCCCACAGACACTAAGCCGTGCTCTCAGTTGAGCTGCAGAGTTATGTATGTCTTCCTGACCTCAACCTCAACCCCATTTTCGCAACAACGCTGTGTTTGTAAGCAAATTACTGAGCCTTCCCACTTGCCGCTCGCCACGGACACTTAGCCGTGCTCTCATTAGTGCTGCACATGTATGAGAATCTTGATCACCTTAACATCAAGCCCACATTTGCAACAGCGCTGGGCAGGAAAAAAAAATGCTGGGCCTTTCCACTTTCCTCTCCCCACAGACACTTGGCAGTGCTCTAATCAGGGCTGCAGAAGTATGAGTGTCTTCCTCACCTCAGCCTCAACACCCCTTCGTAAAAGTGCAGTGCATGTAAGCAAACCGCCGCGCCTTTCCTCTTCCCTCTCTCCACGGAGACTGAGCAGGGCTCCCATTAGTGCTGCAGAACGCATGGAGATCTTCCTCAGCTCAACCTCAACCCCCCTTCGTAACAGCGCTGTGCGTGTAAGCAAATAACTGGGCCTTCCCCACTTCCACCTCTCTCCAGAACCTCAACCGTGCAGCGTTTTGTGCGGCAGAAGTATGTGTATCCCCCTCACCTCAACCTCAACCCGCAACCCCCCCCCCCCCGCCTTCGTTACAACTCTGTCCGAGAGTTTTGAGCCACCTGAGCGTCCGGACAAGACTGCCCTCCTCTTCTGCCCTCACCCTATCCCCCTGAGGCGGCTACAAGACAAGGCTCCGCACCACTACAGTTGTGCTGGTACACGTTCTGTGTTTTACGTAATTACGCAATAAAACAACATTGTTACCTAAATGTCCTCACTGCAACAAATATAGGCCATTAAATGGACATTAAAAGCAAATATTAAGTCAAGCTAAAGGAATAGGTTAGTGCTCGAGAACATCTAAGGTGGCAATATTATCGCGAACAAAACTTTAGTAACCGAGAAATTGAGGTAAATGCAGGACACAATTAAAGACTCGCCCTGGACATTCAAGTACTAGCCCGATGACGAAGGAACTCCTCAATATAGTCCTATCACTAGTACTCAAGCATTCGTAATTAATATATGATTAAATTGCTCTATAAGATCAAAGAAAAAACTACTCGACAAGTTCTATTCGAGTTCCAGAAAAAAGAACTCATAGACGTTACCCTTGACAACGACGCGAGCGGTTGAAAGGTTTCGTTTTCCCCACTCTGCGCCCCCCGCACCTTCGCGTTTCAGCAGTTTCGCTATCGCGTAGTACTGCGCTGGTTTTCCTGGCTCGCGAAACTCGCACAAACTGAAATTAGCAGGGAATTCCATGGCCATGTGATGTCGCCGGGTTATTGAACGGTCCACACTACTTCACCAAGAAGCAGTGCCTTAGAAGGGGGTAGTGGGCTTACTCGCCAGTGGAGGCTATCCGGTGCGGCGGCTCCACGAACGTCGAAATTATGTGCTTCTCCGTTCTACTCCGGGAGGCCCGGGCAGCCGCGCACGTCCACCCGTGCCGCTGTATCTCGAAATCCATCTGCGACGGGGACAGAGTCCGCCGTGGGCAGTGTTTGCGCGGCTCAGTTCGCGTTGATGAGAGCGGCAGCACGAAGGTCAATTCGCTCGCTGCTGCAGCCGCGCTTCCTCACTCCAGCGTTTTGACAGCGAATTTCCGCGGTCATCGAGTGAGATGTGTTCATATTTCTTTGTGCGCGCCTATGTTTACAAGTTTATACGACCTAGAAAACTGCTATTCCTACTCCGTATAGTTGTCCATTCATTTGCTATCGCAATCGATGTTTCGCGTCTCGGGCGAAAGTGCGACTTTTTTCCTGCAGTGTTTTTTGTCGAACACAGCGGGCAAGAGATGAGTATGCGTTGCAGTGACTGAGTCAAGCAGCGACATCGACAAAACCACTGTTACGTGCCTGGGCGCCAAATATGCTACATTTACGCGAAGGATGGACCGAAGTTTTCTTTGTTTGGCGTCCCGAATAACGAAATAGGCGGAAAGAGTGAGAGAATTTCTTCCACAGAGCTGACAAGCCGCTTGTCATGTGTAGTGCGCGACAAGGTGCGCGGAGTGGACGAAGCGAGGTTATCGGGCTCCGGGTGCGATCCTCAAGACTTCAGGAGCGCCGCACGGACAAGCGAAGCTGTCGGGCTGCGGGCCTGAGTTTCATGACTTCAGCGACGATCCGGCCTCTGTCCTACCTCCAGCCTTTGGTGTTCGTGGGTCCTGCAGTGACATGGTGCTGAAGGCAAGCCCTTCATACTTCCCTCCTGCGACTCCTTGGCCGAGCTGCGGACGATCCTCAAGACGCAAGTAGTGTCTTATCGTCTTATCCTCACGCGACCAACGCCCTGCAACTGACTGGCCATCGTAACGCCACCTCGTTCAGCCGCACCGACACATGCCAAGTAATTGTAAGCCGTCACGATCTTTACTATTCTGTATAATTATTTATTGTGTGAGAACATTTAGAAGTGCATGAACATTTCTATTAGTCTTAATATCTGTGTTAGCTAGTTTATGTGTGTGACAGTTTGTGTTAATTATATGTTCATGTTATGTTAACAATCGGCTTCGTTGTTTCTTTTCCCCACTGCGAATTAGTCTCAGTGGTGGCTACAATAATTCGAACCATGCAAGTGCAAATACACTCACGGGTGAACAACTCCTCGTTGACTTAGGAAGACCAAATCATCACACCCCTGTACGAGACGAGCGCAGTATGCGAGCTCCATTTCCAGCCGCGTTATGCGCTGAGGGACTACGTGCACATCACCCAAAGGAAATAGGTGAGGATAGCAGGTGGGAAGCCGATTCTCCACGCCGATGCCGTGCCAGCGATTCTACCAAATTTGCCGACCTACCTTACTCAGAAGCCGACACAAGAGAGGACCGCTCGAAAGAGGAAGAGGTCAGAAACCCTTATAGTGCTGTACATAAGCATAACAAAAGTGTAACTGCATAATGATGGTTAATAATAAAAACGGAAGGCTACTGTCACACGTGAAAGAACTAAAATGGAACAAGGACATATTTCCTATATACAATTTTATTGTGTCTAAACAAAGGCACAAACCTGCCTAGCGTACCTGCATCTTTTAGCTCGGCAGGGACGTATGCGCGCATTGTTTTCTATTTCACTGGTGGACTCCTGTACATAATGTTGATAGAAAACCATTTCAGGTAAGGTCGACGCGGCATTAAACAGTATATATGGCCACCGACCCTCTTATTCAACAAGAATTTTTCTAATTATTTTTTTACGATCGCCCGATAACTCGGAAATTTTGAAGGCCCCTTATGCATCTCCGTCGGCGAGGACTTATTTGCATAAAAAGTCGAGCAGGCATCGAAGAGTTGCCGTCGTCCTTTTCCGGAAGATACTTTAGTAGCAAATATGTGGCCTAAAGAAAGATAGTACTTGCTAGAGATATGTAATGAAACCCAAGTGTGCCAAAATTAAAAACAAATAAGAGTATAAACAGCTTCGAACTGAAATCAATAGAAGCGCAAGGAAAATGAAATCGTTTGCACGCGAAGTTTCCATTGAGTTAACTGTGGCGCCACCTCTTCGATGCGACGCTAACTGCGTCAGAGGAGTGGCTGAGTAAGCCCACTGCCCTCTTTTAGGGCACTGTAACCAAGACCAGAGGCAGCGACGAATCCAACGCTGTCTTGGCTCGGTTTCTCCATGGCCGCGCGTTTGCGTTTTGTCCGTCGGGCGCCGTTTTACTCACCGATAGCAGTAAAGGGCGGTGATGCGGTGATGGCGTATGCAGCCTCACCACTGCCCGCTCAGGGGCGGGTGATTTGATTGCGGTAAAGGTATACGCCGATCCTTCAGACGCAATTTTCTCGTAAACTAAGTTTTTTTCTTGACACGAAACAAGCGCCCCGAGTTTTCTGGAATGGCATTTCAGCAGTGCACGTTGACTTAGTATTTGCTTTTAGTGTCCCTTTAAAAAAAGAAAGTTCTTTTTAGCAGCATTTAGCTATTTCCTTACATTGTCGATTAAATGACAATCATCGTTGCAGGCCCCGCATTATTTTTTATTTCTTGCTCCTCAAATAGGGCCAACCCAATGTTCCTTGCAATGCAATGCACTTGATAATAACGTATGGAAGCACTCAAGCAAAAGTTACCAGTTTCGCCCGAAAGCCAAGTTTTTAAAGCGGAAGCAAGGCTTAGCCATGCGCTGTAGGCGTGCCAGAATGCTGGGGTGGTGAGGAGCTCTGCCAGGGGCGCTGCAAGCGTCGTACCTCGGTGATGCACGAGATCTGACAAAACGAAAACCGTCGGTGTTTTTCGGCTCCCAAACAAGAAGTTTGATCAATTTTGCTTAATGTAGTGCTAAGAGCAGTGCATACTGGTCAGCAGGAACGTTAATATGCGTGCGCACAACGTTCATGCCAGCACCGGAGGCCATAACTGGCTCCGGCAGAGCCGATCGACATAGAAGAATATGGCGGTGCGGCCACTTGCATTCGTCGCTTTAACGCCAAACTACAGTGTACTAGAAGTACACTGTAGCCAAACGCACTGTGTGTCTCTTAAGACATTCGCACCCTCAACGCGTGAGTCGTACATGCGCGTCAATACCGGGGCATCATGGCAACGCTAACGCAGACGACGCAATTGTGCCTGGAGAATATAAATGATAAAAAAAATCCTTCGTTCGTGAAGCAGTTCTTTCTCCAACAACCACATCGTGTTCATGAAAGTAATATAATTACTTTGTAATTGTGTTTGCTTACATCTGTTGCCCATTGTTTGCACAATCAGGACGTAGCAACCAGCGTTCACATGGGGTGTCGTAGTTGAGGAAAAAACCTTGCAGGAGAACGCTTGCCACATAGACTCAGTTGTGGGATCGGCCAGCTTGTTTTCCAATGGCAGAAATAAAAAAAATGTGGGCAGCTTGCAGTAGTGGTGCAAGCTGCCGCAGTAGTGGTGCTTACAGCAGAGCTGGTGATCGACCTGGCTTCTTCCAAGTTTTACTACGCTTGGCTAAGTTGTCCTGGGAAAGTTTTGCAGCCGTGGCCTGGTGGTAGAGTGCCCGCCTCGGCTGCGTGAGGTTGTGTGTTCGATTCTCACCGCCGCCGGGCACCCACTGGTTCAAAGGGGCGCAAGCGTAACCCGGCCTGGCGTTCGACTTCCTTCAGGGGGGATACGCTTGGGAAAGGAGCATGCGCCCTGAATTTCCGTCGAAACCCTCGTGAGCACAAAGGAAATCGATTTTTGCTTGGCCTAGGGAGCCTACATGCAAGCGCTTGCATGTAGGCTCCCTAGCTTGGCCGCGCGACGCGCTTCAAGAGAAGCGGCTTCTTCTTCAGGTGTCCGGATCTTTTTTGGTCGTCCCATGTCAAGGTTACATGTACTCGCCACAGCGTCAACGAGAGGTCTGCCACCGTCGCGGCGGCTCCGAGCTTTGTCTCCCCGGTGACGTCGAGGCCAAGCTGCGCCTCCACACTTGCCGGGGCGTGGCTGGTCGAAACCTGCCGAGCCGCCGCCAGAGGCGCCTGCTGCATTCACGGACACCGCGCGCGTTCGGCGCGAACGCGGGGAAGCGGGAAAACGCGGACGGCGTCGGCAGCAGCTCTGCGCGTTGCCTCGTTAGTGCTGCTACAATTTCTCTCTCTCGCTCTTTTTTCCCTTTCCTTCTCCCGAGCAAATCGCGCGCCGCGCGTATGCTCTCTTTACCTCTCTTTCACGCCCCATGCCCAGGCAACATGGACACGGCACGGAAAGGAGGCGAAGCACACGCCGCTCTACGAGGTGGTTGCTACGCAACGCGGGGTGACGTCATCTCCAGGAGCAGATTTTGTTCCCACTACGCGGTGCTGCCAAGAGCTTAAACAGCTCCGCTGTTAAAAATTGCCGTTTCGTGTGTGTGTGTGTGTGTGTGTGTGTGTGTGTGTGTGTGTGTGTGTGTGTGTGTGTGTGTGTGTGTGTGTGTGTGTGTGTGTGTGTGTGTGTGTGTGTGTGTGTGTGTGTGTGTGTGTGTGTGTGTGTGCGTGCGTGCGTGCGTGCGTGCGTGCGTGCGTGCGTGCGTGCGTGCGTGCGTGCGTGCGTGCGTGCGTGCGTGCGTGCGTGCGTGCGTGCGTGCGTGCGTGCGTGCGTGCGTGCGTGCGTGTGTGTGGTGTGTGTGTGTGTGTGTGTGTGTGTGTGTGTGTGTGTGTGTGTGTGTGTGTGTGTGTGTGTGTGAAGACTCCGCACGTGTCTTCGAACACAGCTTAATTGCCGGAATGCTGTCTTCCACCCCACGTTATCGCGCCTTCCAAAAGAACGAGAAACCCATTACCGAATTGGACAAAACATTCCAGCCAGCGAGAACCTACGGGGTTCGGTTTAATAGCGTTTTCCTCATTCTCACAACCTGTGGCACAATAAATCTTTTAGCATATGTGCCCCTCGCGTCTGCGCGCAGCACCGCAGAAGCGAAGGTCAGGGACACAAACCGACCGGAATTGCTTCATCGGCGGTGTGCGACGAAACGACGTGCGGATGTTCGGGTGCACCATTTCCTGTGCGACGTTTACCTAAATCACCGCCGTGTGCCTGTTATGGAAGGAATCTGTTTTTAACACATGTATAGTTTTCTTCCATGCGTGTAAGCAGCAGGGTAGAGGTACAGTGTTGAATGCCATGCAGTCTCCTGCTTTGCGCACAGCGGCGTGAACGCATGAGGCCGCCGAAAGCCTTGTGTATGACCATCAACCGATATGAAAAAGCCAGCGGCAGAGTAGATCGCAGCAGCCGAAAGAGAAAATTTCATGGCAGCGTACTTTGGTTAGACCACTCCCGCATCACCGAGTACTACAGAATGCCGTAAATAGAGAGTTACCACAGGGCAACCGCAGTTACCGCCTCCTAACTGCTGAGTGTTCGTTAATTCACGCTGCTCACGCATCTCACCCGACTGAGAGTTCGTGCAGTTGCTCTGGTGTTCCGACGAAAGCGTGTTTTCTCCAGATAAACGAAATCAAGGGATATCTAATGTGCGTGGCATATAGGGTAGGTCGAGCCACTTCAAGATGTGACGCACTGCAGTCGTGCTACCGCCTTGAATTCAAGGTACCAAACCGACACTAACAAAAAAAAACAGAAAAAAGAAGAAAAAAAAACACTTTCTTTTACGTTCACCACGGCTATGATATAAAACGTTACAACTTTTCTCACAGCGAAACAAAACCGAATCAGAAATATTACTTTTGGTGGGCTAATGGATATGGAGCTCTTCATCCATACATTCACTACACTTTTGGCTTATAACCATGCTACCTCTTCTGTAAATGCACACATCACTGTTACGTTAGTAGCCGAAGCACCGTGAGTTCAGTTTATAATGTATATAACGCAGTTATTAGGTCGCAGGAAACCTCTTAAACTCCCAGAAATCAAAAACGCTTTTAGCCTAGGCGTTCAATTTCGATCACACTAGTATTAAAACTAAAGTAGGTGGGCTAGAAGTTGTGTGCTGACGTAGTGCTCCTAAGGTGTCACCATGCCGTGATCGCTTCTATGATGACCTCAAAATGAAACCACGTGTGACGATGTAGCAAAAATCACCGCCCCTGGACACAGCGCAATTTTTTCCATAAATTACGTGTTTAATTAGAAATTTTGCCATTTATGGAACAATATGAAAATTCTGGAAGACCGGAATGACAAGACAGTGGTCACTTATACTTTTAAATATGTGATTCAGCTTTCTTCAGTCACGTTAGCAAACTAAATTCTGGGGTCATACGTGCCAACACCACGATATGATTATGCGGCACGCTGTAGAAAGAGGGGGGGGGGGGGGGGGGTCCGCTGCAATTCTGATCACCTGGGGTTCTTTAACGTGCACCTAATGCACGATGCATGAGCCTATTTTGCATTCCACCCCCATCGGAATGCGGCAGCCGCACTTAGTGATGCAGCAGTCTCTCTATTGCGCTGGAAATGAGGTGGATTCTTTTATTCTCTACGCGGCCGAAAATGTCGTGGCAGTTGGCCTTTAAAGCATGCCCACAGTGTCTGCAGTTTCATTGGCTTATTTGTGTCAAAAATTCACATTCTCTGAACGATCAGGTATGCCCTGAGAGCTTCCCCCAATTATACCTTATAAAACACGCAAATTGACAGCATAGTGACGAATTAGATGAACCAAAATTAGGTCTGCGTCTCCTGGTAGCCGTATAGTCTCTAATCAGAAAGTAGAAAACTATGTGTTTGAAAGATCCCGGGTGATTATACAGGTGCCAGTTAAAGTGATCATTTTGATCTTAGTACATCTGTTATGATTTACGTTTTGTCATGGTTTTCGCGGTTTCCACAATATCAATTAAATCAACATTCGTCGCCTCCTTAAGTCTATATATATATATATATATATATATATATATATATATATAGTGTAAGATTGGGGTTGAAGTTTGAAATGCAGAAGAAAAATAAACTGTTCAATTTCCTGGCAAGAGAACAAGAATTCAGGATTACCAGTCAGCCTCTAGAGTCCGTAAATGAGTACGTTGAACTAGGTCAATTAATCACAGGGGACCCTGATCATGAGAAGTAAATGTACAGAAGAATAAAGTTGGGGTGGAGTGCATACTGCAGGCATTGCCAAATGCGAACTGGGAGCTTACCACTGTCGTTGAAAAGAAAAGCGTACAATAAGTGAATGCTACCAGTGATAACGTATGGGGGCAGAAACTTGGAGGTTAACAAAGAAGCCAAGAACAAGGTAAGGACTACACAAAGAGCGATGGAACAAAAAATGTTAGGCTTAACGTTATTAGACAGGAAAAGAGCGGTGTGGATCAGATAGTAAACTGGGATAGCCGATATCCTAATGGACATTAAGAGAAAAAATTGAGCTGGGGCAGGCCATGTAATGCGTAGGATGGATAACCATTAGAGTTACAGAATGGGTACCAAGATAAGGGAAGTGCAGTCGACGACGGCAGAAAACTAGGTGCGGTGATGAAGTTAGGAAATTTGCAGGCGCAAGTTGGAATCAGTAAGCGCAAGACAGTGGTAATTGGAGGTCGCAGGGGAGGCCTTAGTCCTGCAGTGGACATAAATATAGGCTGATGATGATGGTGATGAATATAGAATGCAGTCCCTATTTTCCGATAGAAAGCTTTAATAGGCCAGAGGAGATGCTGTAAAATCCATGACATCAAAGGCCACTTCGTTTTTGGTTTTTCTGGGTTACTAAGCGTCGCGTCGCTGTAGGAGTGCCTTTGTTGACACTGTAGAAGGGCAATTTACAAACTAACTTCAAATGGTCTTATTGCGACAGCAATTATATGGACACTCCAAGCGAATATGCACCGTCGGCGTCGCCGCGGGGCTCCGCGTATGCTCAGGTAAATGTATGCTATATCCTTATCCATGTCGTATACGCAGGTTCTACTGTTACACTAGTCAATCAGTAAAGTTGCTCATACCAAGTCTTACGTCCATGACCTAATTATTCGGCAGGATTTTGGGAACGCCAGCCCCCAAACAAGTGTCATGAAACATAACATTCACAGCGCATGTGTTTTATCCTAAATCTTCTCGGACTAATAAATAGTAATAGTGCAAAACAATATCAATTCTGTGGGAAAACACCTCGATCCCGTGGTCCACGGCAGCCGCTCCAGTCTCGGCCGGCCGCGCCTATGGGCGCCGAGCCGCAGCTCACCCGTTCCTCGCACCACTGCTCGCGCGTCCGTCCTCTTCTTTGTCCACGGTTGGCTCTTATGCCACTATCCATGTCAGCGTTCTCACACTGCCCCTCCCTCTGCGAGGGAGGTGACGGCACTGGCTGGAAACACGGCGTTCGAACCCGGCGGCACGGACGACGAGAGATGCCGAGTTGTCATGGGCGACGACGCTACGCGCTCGCTGAGCACGGCCACGATCACATCAAAAGAAACACAGCAACGATAGACACACGCACACCGGTTCTCTGCGTTGCGAAATCGCTCGCTCACTCCGCCACGTCGTCACAACAAACACAGCGCAAGGCACAACACGAGGAGAAGTGACGAGTCGGCGGCAGGTGGCGTAGTTGGTCGTCGACAAAACGGGTGCAAGCATTCGCTAACGCCATTCCTTCCTCCGTGGCCAACGCTTTTCCCCGCAGCTGCGTTGCGAAGGCGTTGACGGCACTGACCCACGGAGGCTTGCAGCGACGGCATGACACTCCTACTGATGGGCGAACCTTGGAGACTGATAATGAACCGAAGGAGGATCGGCGGAGTCGTCAAGGCCGAGTCACCGAGGTCTTCCAGGAACCCGCAGGCCCTAAGCCTGACTGGTGTCCATGACGGACTCCTCGCGAAGATTGAGCAGACCCAGGTGGTGCAGCTTCGGAGTTGAGGTCTTGCAGGAACCAAAGGCCCTAAACCATGTTGAGGTCTTGCAGGAACCGAAAGGCACTAAACAGTGCCCTGGCGCACACGTGGTCTGGTTTTCTTCTCCGACCTCTTTCTGATGAGTGCACGCAGCAGGTCGCCGGAAGGAGCCGCCGCCCGCTCAATGCCTTGCCACCAGAGACCACACCGCACCGCAACCCGCAGCAGAGAACCAGACAACCACGCACCGAGGGACGGAGCCGCTCTTGAGATGGTGTTGGCGCGATCGCCGCATGATGTCACCTGCACTGGCGATGCCCCTTGTCGAACGGCGTCGCCGGGAGCTGCAGCAGCGCATACAAGACCACGCCACCAGCAGGACCCACGCCAGGCTCGCTGACTGCGGCAGAGGAGGAACCGGCAGAATCGAACACCAGAGGTGCAGCTCGCACCGTGGAAATGGTCAGGCAACATGGCCAGGTAGGAGCCGCTACTACCGCTATTAACCATAGAACGGGTACCTTCAGCCTTCCCCAAGACCATGGTCCGTCCCGGAAAGCAGCCGGGGCCCCACGTTACGGGCGCCAATGTGGGAAAACGCCTCAGTCCCGCGGTCCTAGCCTTGAATAGCGTAGAATTATATGCTAAAGTAAAATCGGGAAAGTCATATCGAATGAGTAATAATTAATTTAAAAGTACAAAAAATGATAGAATTTAGCAGAGTATTTGCTTGGATTCTGTAAGAAACGTTGGGACAGCGAAGCTAGCATCCCTGTGGCTGAATCCCAAGGTGGACGCCCCGAACGAAAGAGTAGTAGGTTCTGTTAAGTCCAGGCCAAGTCTTCGAAAAGGTATTTCCAACAATCTTTTTCTTGCCGCCTGTAAAGCGGGGACAAGATAGAAGAAAGTGAGCTTGCCCGTTCCTCGCACCACTGCTCTCACGTCCGTCCTCTTCTTTGTCCACGGTTGGCTCTTATGCCACTATCCACGCAGCGTTCACACAATGCTTAAGCCGGAAAGTGTTGTAATTTTTCTGCCGCGGTTTCTAACGGGCAGCGTATTCGTGTCTGTGCAGTGTCATAACAGGCACTACACGGCGTGTTAATGCTCTTAAGGGTGCCAAATACTTCAGCGCACCCGCGTATGGTTAGAACACCGTCCAAGAAGTTCAAGCGAAACGCTTAACCATGCTATCGCTGTCTGCACTTTGCCTCATGGTCGAAACTGGCATTTCTTTTAAGGTCCATTTAAGTTCTAAATATAAACTCCGTGACAAATCTATTTCTCCCAGAACACCGTTAATACGCGCATATAATTTTTGTGACCGCTTCTAGTCTACCTAACACTTTCGCTGTAAAACCTTGCAGAGCGTTGGTGGAGGAGATGTGAGAATTTTGTAATATAATAGTCATTGATTATAGAAGCTTTCCATACTATTATAAACGAAGGTTGGTCTGCTCAAGCAAACTTTATTGCCCTTTTTTCTTCTATTATCAGCATTCGCAGAAATTAGACGAAAATATTTGTTAATAAGAAGCAGAGAAGGCCCACAGCAACAATACTATAACAGATTTTAGTTAATTGATAGATTTCAGAATTGAAATGTTAGGAACAACTTTTAAAAAAACACTGATGTGGGCGAGATAAGCCTGGTGATGATCAATTGGGACGCGGGCTGGGGAGTGTAAAGGGGGGTCCTGTCCCCTCTGGGAAAGTTTAGCGGGGACTCTAGCCCCCAAGTCCTCATGTAGTCGGCATCAATGACGCAAAATCGAATTTCAAGCGGTATATGATCACTTTCAAATATGTGTACACAAAGTCCTGAAAGCGTCTGTGGCAGGTGGAACGAAGAAATGATCACGGCGGCCAAAGGTGAAGGCAACAGCTCCGCTCAAGAAGTTGACTATTTGGGCTTGAAGAAGCTAGAAGCTAAAGCAGAGCAGAGCCTCAGTTTCTGTATGACAAAGGTGAAAGGCACACACCATATCTATGCATGTTTCCGTATAGGCCTATATAAAATGCACCATAAACTTCAAGCATGCAGCGTACACCCTCCACCTTTGCACTGCGATGTTGACCTGTTTTCCTCTTTGGTTCTGCAGGTTCAGTTTCGGCTCCCTCAGAAGCTCTTTCCTTCTGTTCGCCAGCTTCTTTGGGGGCTGCATGCGTTTTACGGGGCACACTCCTCTATTACGTATCCTCAATAACGATAGCAGCGCTTATAGATGGAGCAGGCAATATTTCAAACAGGAGCAAAGCAGCGCCTGAAGAGAATGTCTTAGTTGTGGGAGAAGTCTTTCACAGCATATTTAAACACTGCTAAGGCCGATCGGTTTATTACTTAATACGGAGAAACCTCTTTTAACTACTAGGTCTTTAGGGATATATATACTGGGTCCAACTAGTGAGGCTGCAGCAATGTTCCTCCGGCCGCTCTATTTCGCTGAAATTGAAAATATGAATTGGCTTAAAAGAACAACTGGCAAAATAATAAAAAGAACACTTTAGTGAAATTGCAAACTGGGCGAGTTGGTGAGAGTTCATTATTGTGAAAAATGCAAACAGACAGCGACGAATGAAGAACACAGGCGAAGCGTTACTTTAACACATCCGAACATTAACACATGCGAGAGGGGGAATAAAGACTTAAAATGAAGAACTAACAGAGTCACTGCGTAAAATGGCACCTGCCGTTTTGAACAGATGTCCGTAGAAATACTATTTTCAGGATGCTTAAGCTTCGCGTGGAAAGCGATTGCATTAAAAGATCCCTGACTGCTTCTCACGCTTCCTGGCAACTGAAGCTTATGGAACTGTAGTGTTTACCGGGAAACGCTGGCGGCGAACGCTGTCACGAAGGATAACTTTCTGGAAGGAACGCGGCCTCTTGAATGGGGCGATCCCGCAGGTAGTGAATAGCCGCGCCAAACAAAAAATCATAATTTTCAGGTTTCTGTTATTGTCTCGCACTTTTAATATTTCAATCTAAGAAGATTTCACATAAAAGGCATGCGCTCTCGGTGTTTTGTTTCATGACATTTTGTTTGTCGGCTGTCATTTCCAAAATTCCGAGGTATAATTTTGTATAGATTGTAAGACAAGGTATGAGAACTTTAGTCCTATAGTGATGTGGCAATATAACCCGCATGTCATTAGCAAGGCGTGGTATATTCATTTACCTTTATAAATATATATGGCAATTTTCGCTCACAGGACGCTGACACCGAATTTTCAGCGACACGGGGCACTAAGGCTATCGCGTTAAAGACACCTTCGGCTGCAATGGAAGCAGCACTTTCAATGTCATTAATTGGCCATGTTGTAAGTATCGTCCAGACTTACAGTCGATGATTGCCCGGAGCCAAAACTTTGTAGCGTAGCTGCCGGCTATGCAGGGCATATAGAGGGGAAGTGCAGCGACTCTGTAGCTACTACGCTTTAGCAAGAGCTACGCTATATACAAAATTTTCAAATTTAAAATGGCATTTAGAATCACACTGCCCATGGTATAAGATTTTCAGTAGTCTGTCAAAGCTTTAATCGGTTTCTGCGAATTTGTTATTGCGATAGCAATTATATGCCTTCGAGGCGACGCAGGTATTCTGTAAATAAATAAATAAATATGGACACTCAAAAGCAGATTTCTGCCGTCGGCGTCGCCGTCGTCGTCGCCGTGAGGTTCCGTATGACGTCAATGGAGATAAAATCGTCGCCGCGCGCCGAACGCTGTATGTGCGAGTGAAAGGGTGCGAGGGGCGCGCGCTTTCACGGGGAGTGAACACACGGCGGAGAACAAACGCGCGTTCTGCGCCGTGCTCCCTTAAGGGCTGCAGAAGTAGGCGTCTCTTTCCTCCTTTACAATCACCATATTTGTAGAGCACACGCGCCTTCTTCCGACGCGCGAAAGGCCGTGGGGGGAGGGAAGGGAGGCGACGTTTAGCTGCGGCACCAAGTGCCTATTTATATCAGAGGCTCCGGCAACAGTCACCAACGCCGCACGCATTTTGAGCGAACGCGGGCAAAACGCCGACGGCGTCGACAACAGTTCTGCGTGTTGCCGGTGCTGCTGCATGTCCAAGTTTATACAGCTGATAAAGTTAATATCATTACTCCGTATTGTTCTCTACAAATTTGCTATCGCAATTGATGCTTCGCCTTTCAGGTGAAACTGCGACAACGTTTTGTTGATCCGTCGATACTCCACACTCGAAAACCACGGAGAAACGCACAGCACAGCTGTCCTGTTAAAAGCTGAACCCGCAAAACCAGCATGTGCGCGCAGAGCCCAAATCGACGCACTGGTAACGTTTCCCTCATTCGCCGCGATTGATGCCTGGTCAAAGTCTCCCGGCAGAATTAATTGGAGCACCTGCGATGTCGATAGAGTCGTAAATGAAGCTGAAAAGGTCAATAACCCACGGCGGGCGGCTTCAAAATATGTAACGCGCTGGGAAAGAGGATATGGAAGGAGCATAATGCTGTAGATAAGGGGATCCACCACAAACGCTTCAGTCTCGTGGCAAGGCCCGTCAGCACGCTCCGCTTCGTCCACGCATCTAGGGCACTCCAGGAGCTGACGTGCACTTTAGCGCATAATGCCGCACCTAAAAGGAAAAGTGGCCATCATAACTGGTAGGTTCTGATAATTACTTGTAGTGAACTAGTAACTTATTATTATTATCGTATTAGCGGGCAGCCTAGATTTATGGATAGGGCATATGCCAGCACATATACGAGGCAATACGACACCTGGCTCTCACATAATAAGTTGCACAATTCTAATGCTTTCGCGTGTTTATACTACGTCAGCACTTACGTGAGTGGGGACATTACGACAGAGGCAACCTGGCGGATAATCGTAATTTTCAATTGATAAATATATGTGTTCAGCCGCGAATCGCTGGCACTACATTTTCTAAAGTAATTCAATATAGCCTGTTACATTCTTTAGCAGTCACGTTTCACAAAGAATACAAGTTGGAGCACGCCCACTGTGCAGAAGGCAACATCGGTCTACTGAGATTATAATTTTTTTTTCGCGGCAAAGCTAGTACGTGCACAAAATGCGTAACTGCTGGTCGAGAGAAGCCGCACGCATGCACATTGCCTGTTAAGGCTGCCCCAGCAATTCATATTTTTAACTAAAGGTAATACAGATTGTTAACAATAATAACCAGGCACCTCGAAAAAAATAAGAAAGAGAGCGTAAAATTTTGGAGATCGGACGATCATGTTGGAATTTATATGAAACGAAGCCTCCGTGAAGCGGGTAAATAAATGTTACAAAGCAATTCATCTTCTGCACCGCGTGTTGCAGCTTAGACATTACGCGCCTGCTCTTCAACACGGCAAGACCAAGTGACCCACAAGGTGGCGGTTTGCATTGTCTCAGTGATCATGCAACTTTTCATAACACTGTATCATGAAAAAGTACCCTTGCTTCAGCACTGGCTCTAGGATCGGTACATCTCACTCAGCGAGAAAGTGACCAAGCAAACGCCCCAAACTCCGAGAAAGAAAAGCAAGCAAGTCTCGCTATAATAATAAAATACACGCTTGAAAGCGTATATTTATTGCAGTGAGGACACTTGCGAGTGGTTTTTTGTTTCACTGCCTGATCTCACAGAGAACCAAAGCCCATCACTGGCACATCTCTATGGCTAGCACAGACGGCAAGATATAGGCCGATTCCTTATATGAGTGCTGTCCTGTTACTGAGCTATTCGTCAAGACGGCTGCAGCAGCAGCACGCAACACTCACGGTTCACAAAAACTCCGCGAGAGAGCGCCGAGAAAGCTTCCCGTCAATAGGAAATGTTTTGCAGTAGCACAGTGAAAAGTTACGAAATAAGGCAGTGCTTCATTACTTGCGATAACTTCTCATGCCATTCACTGATAAAATAGCCAAAATTGCTTTGGTTGCATCATGTTCTACTGGAAGCAACGTGCTTTTAAAACCCGACAAGGACTCCCGAAATCTTCTGTACCACTGGTCCTATTTCGGAGGCATAGTTCATCTCTTTACCGCGAACATCCAGCGTCGATGGACCACTTTTGAATGAAGACACGCGTGAAGGCTTACTTCCGCTCAGAAGGCTTATATCCCGTACGCCCATCCACGCGAAATTGATGTGCTTCATTCCAGCTCATGAGTGGCCAGACGGACGTACTGAAAGACATCCGCGAACTATTCCTTACGCGGGATAAGCACGTTTGCTCATCTCTCATTTGCTGGCCATAATGAGAGCATTGTGACGTCCGCATGGCTAACATGGCGCTTGCTCCAAGCGGGGCGCGATACCTAAGCGGCCGTGGCATCAAATGCTGTTTATTTTGTCTTTCTTGTGGACATTACGAGAGTTATACAGCACCCACGGAGATAGTTATCGCGACAGCAGGCTGATGTGCCTTTCTTTACCTCTTCAGCGCGTGTGATCGCTTATGGAAAGAGACGTAGTGCAGTTTACGGTAATGTCGAGAATGATAGGAAGCAATGAAGCCAACGATTTAGGTCGTTTCGCATGGACCTTCGTGTGCGCATTACAAACGAGAACGCCATCCTATACATGTGTATTTTAAGCATTTCTTCTTCTTTCTGGGGTTATACGTGCCAAGACCAGTTCTGATTAGGACGCACGCCGTAGTGGAGGGCTCCGGATTAATTTTGACCGCGTGGGCTTCTTTAACGTGCACTACAACGCAAGCACAGGCGCGTTTTTGCATTTCGCATCGAAATGCGGCAACCACGGCCGGGATTCGATCCCGCGATCTCGTGCTCAGCAGCGCAAAACCTTAACTGACTGAGCCACCGCGGCGGGTGTATCTAAGAATGATACATATCCTTGCGCCCTGAAATGAAATGTGTGCGATCGCCGCACCCAGCCAGACTCTGCATAGCGACTGGATTTGTTTATGCGGTTCATCGCACCCAAGAGTGTATAAGTGTATATTCGTGTTGTTGGTGAAAGGCAGGTCCTTCACAATATTTAGAAGTGATAATACGATTAGTAGCGATACGTCTTATGGCCTCGTTATCGCTGTCATTCGTCATGTGCTACCCCGCATGAGTTTTTTTTGTGCCTGCTGCGATGCACCGCGCTGATTGTGAAGCTCTAAAAGCTGTGTCACGTACGAGCACTCGAATCCTTATTTTTACGAAGGTGTTCAGGACATGCAAATCGAGATATCTATGTACGATGCGTCGTAGATGTGCTAGGCGTGCAGAATATATAAATCCTGCACGTTTCCTGATTAAAAACAGGAGGCATACGTGAATATCTTGGCAAATATCCACAAGGATTCCACAGCTACCTTGGTTCTCCGCAAGAACAGTGGATAGTTACCTATCAAGAAAGGGGTCAGGCAAGGAGACACAATCTCTCCAGTGCTATTCACTGCATGCTTAGAAGAAGTATTCAAGCTCTTAGACTGAGGCTTAGGAGTCAGGATCAACGGCGAATATCTCCGCAACTTTCGCTTTGCAGATGACATTGTCCTATTCTGCAACAATGGGGACGAAGTACAAGAATTATTGAGGAGCTTAACCTAGAAAGTGTAAGAGTGGGGTTGAAGATTAATATGCAGAAGACAAAGATAATGTTCAATAGCCTGGCAAAGGAACAATAATTTAGGATTGCCAGTCAGCTTCTAGATTCTTTACAGGAATATGTTTTTCAATGTCAATTACTCAAAAGAAACCCTGATCATGAGAACCAAATTTACAGAAGCGTGACAATGGCTTGGAGTGCATATGGCAGGCATTACCAAATACTGACTGGGAGCTTACCACTGCCGTTCAAAGAAAAGTGTACAGTCATTGCATTCTACCGGTGTTAACATATGGGGGCCGTAACTTGGAGGTTAACAAAGAAGTTCGAGAACAAGTTAAGGACCACGCAAAGAGGGATGGAACGAAAATTGTTAAACGCAACGTTAAGAGACATGAAAACAGCGGTGGGGATAGCCGATATTCTAGTTGCCATTAAGGGGGCAAAATGGAGCTAGACAGGCCATGTAATGCGTAGGGTAGATAACTGGGTGACCAGTAGAGCTACAGAATGGGTTCCAATGGGTGACTAGGAAGCACAGTCGACGACGGCAGGAAATTCTGTGGGGGTGATGGAATTAGGAAATTTGCCGGCACAAGTTTGTATCAGATAGTGCAAGACAGGGGTAAATAAATATCGCAAGAAAAGGTCGTCGTCCTGCAGTGACAAAAATAGGCTGATGATGATGATGAATCGAATGAAGCGTTTGAAAGAATACATACTTTTCCAGCCAAAACAAATTTACTGCTGTTATTCGGTGGCCCTCTAGGCCGTACCAACCACTCGGTCACCTCATGAACGTGCAAACATCAGCAGTACCAAGTATTTCTGCGGATAAATGTCGGAACTCTTTGTGCTTATCGAATGAAACCACGGAGGCGTATTGGCTTTTACGCATCAGTTTTATTGCGAACAAGAAATGCATATGAGAGTCAAAACGTCAGGTGCATTTGCTTTTTCGAAAAATTATTGTTTTCTCTGCTAGGAAAGGTTCACAGTCACTTCAGCCCATTGCCTTTTGCCTTTGTACCAAATACCAGCCGTGCCCTATTGGCATTCGTTTCGTCGCGGTGAAGCCATATTATTCAACAGTACTAGCTTCACCACTTCAGTCGTCTGCGCACGTACGCGCACAACACGTCAAAGTGGTCAAATGTTTCATGACCACGCGGCACATGGACATGGCACGGTACAAGACGGGCAGGTCACTCGGTGATTTGTATGTGGGCGAGCTTACTTTATCGATCACCACAAGCACACAGAAGTCATGTTGAGGTGCAACTATGTTAGAAAACGGATATACTGTTCAAGGGCAAGTGAGAGCCCTAGTTATGCTCGGTAACATTGTCACACTTCTAAATAATCATGTATTTTGTAATGAACCATGACAGAGCGAGCCGACGCTGCAGCAGCTGACTTGTCGTCCTTCTAATCATATTTGTGCGAATTTCTGCAGACTTGCTGCAGAAATTTCTGCAGACGTTACAGGGGTTAATGAACCTCTGTAACGATGCAACCGTAAGCTAAACATTACATGTTGAAATGCTTACGGGTCTTTAGGGTTTCACTCGCAGCTCCCGCTCTTCATCATGCATGCCTAGTAATGGTTTGCCTTGATGTGAATGTTCTCCAACGTTGTCTAAAGGTTAGTTATTTTCACGGCGCGGGATCGAATCCCGGCCACGGCGGCCGCATTTCGATGGGGGCGAAATGCGAAAACACCCGTGTACATAGATTTAGGTGCACGTTAAAGAACCCCAGGTGGTCCAAATTTCCGGAGTCCCCCACTACGGCATGCCTCATAATCAAATCGATGGTTTTGGCACGTAAAACCCCATCATTTAGTTATTTTCAAGACCACAGAAGGCAAGTTACGCTGCATAGCTTTACCCCTGTAATGTCCAACGTATCATATATTCTACGCTGAGTTTAATGCCTCGAAATGCTGATTATAATGCGGGAAACCAAATAAAAAGCCCATAGTTGCGTTTTAATATGATGCAGTAAAATTTCAGCAGTGAACAGTGTAACAAACGATTTGCTAAATAATTAATTATTACAGTAATTAGGTTGTAACTGCACAATGTTTGTTGTTTTTTTTTCTAATGTACTCTCCATGACGAGAAATAAATAGCAACGATTTGTTCAAATTTTTCTTGATGTGAACTGTTTGGGCATTACAAGGTTAAGAATACAATTAGCAATGAAAGACACTCATGCATACACACAAGGTTATGTGCATCATTTTGTTTGTGCAATCCTTTTTTGAAGCTCTCTCTAATTGAAGATTTGTTTCGGTAACTGTTCTCGCATTGTGTTCTGCCTTTGTGAGCAACAGGTGCCTCGTCGGGCATCGGCGAAAGCACGGCTAAGCATTTCGCCTCCCTCGGCTGCTGGCTCTCCCTGACTGCAAGAAACACGGCGAATCTGGAGAGAGTGGCCGCGGCTTGCTGCGCACAGGGGCTTCCTCGGGACAAGGTGAGTAGCAGGTGGTGCGAAGATAAAGGTTTGTTCACGCAGATCGCAAAGCAAGGACTCAAAAACGTCACGATCAGTGCTTATTGAGAAAATATATAACAATTCTTAAGTAAGTTTTTAGCACCAACAAACACTCTAAACCAGAAAAACTGGAATATACCGGTTAACAAGGGTGTCAATAAATAGCATTCGTATTTTATGACTGCAAAAAGTATTGAAGGCGCTAGTTTAGGTTAACATTACGTGGAATATTTAGTGGGATCTACCAAACACAGCGTCTTGTCCTGACGTTATTTTGCTTAGCAACGCAGGAGGTACCTTAAAAATTAGCATAGCTTGCACCGGAGGCGCAATGCTAGAGACAGCGGAGCAGATATGCACCTCGCTAGTCCTGGCTTTTGGACTAGCATGACGACGTAGTCATCCCCAGCATTTTCCGGAATTTATTTATTATTTTGATTAGCTAGTCATTGGCTATCGATTGAATATATCGCAAGGTATTGGCCCCGTGTATGGGCTAGGCTAAGCAGTACCAAGTCATCCCCAGCATTTTCCGGAATTTATTGATTATCAATCGATTATCTATTGATTTGCTACCGATTGGCTATCGATGACTGACTAAGCCTGAATAGTTCCAACCATGCTTAGCTAGACTTAGCCAGGCTCAGCTTCGCTAGTTCACAGGGGTATGGGCCATTGTGCTTGGATCCTTTCTGCCCTATCGCCAGGATCAGGCCACGTTTTCTGTTCGCATGTTACGGACTAACGCTCGGCTTAAACAGCTCGGCTGTTAAAAACTGAATGAGGGTCTCTAGCGGCAAAGCCGGTAAAGATTTACTAATTTGCAGAGACCTGAGGGACCTCCATTTGCATGAGAAAAATAGGGTTGATCCCTCTTTCATGGGTATCGGTAGAACACGAAAGTGAAACGTGTCTTCACAGAAGCTGTTGCATGTTCGCTTCGAGAACTCACGGTCAGGGGCAGCGAAAAGCGCACGATTTGCGGGTCGGCGACCATGTTGCCGGTTTGCTTGGTGCGAGGCGTCCTGACGCCGAGTCGCTTCAGCTAAGGTACGAGCATTCTGGCCCGACTCCGTAGTGTATTGGGTAGCCAGTTGAGTTGCCACCCGCGCTCAGCTTCAGGAATGCGAGCGGCACAGTTTGCAGCGTGCGCCTCGGATGCGCAAAGGCGTTCTGCTTCACGCTAGCGTGTCTCTCGCCGGGCCAAGGCGTGATTCGCCCGTCGATGTCGTTGCCTTTCTGCGCCGCCGCCTGGCGCAGCAGTTTTCTTAGTGGCTGCCATTGCAAGCGAAGCAGTAGGCGGCGTGTAAGCACTGCTGATGCATGTTGAAGCTGCACTCCGTAGACGACGAGACGTCTGATTCAGATTCACATTCACATTTTATTAGTTCCAGAAAAACAGTTACAACATAAAAGATATACAGACGAGGGTCCCTAAGGGAAAGAAGTGGGACCCTCGGTTAATAGTACAACGTTTATGGGGATATCTACACACAGCAAATGAACGCTATTATCAAACAACATCGACAGCTTAAATACATTATGAGACAATTCATTTCCAATCAATCAAACATGAACGAGCACGGCAAGAACGAAAACCGAGAACAAGCATGGATGAAAATACATGGATGGTCACATAGATTGTCAACATGGTCGCGGTTAATCGGACGCGAAAGACAAACCATGTGCGCAAATTGCGTCGCCACCTCAGCAGAAGGCCTATACACCGCCTACACCAGGCTACACCACGTTGGAGCCTCCACTGCCTCCTCTTCGCTGAGACTACCGAAGCGCTCACTGTCGGCACTCGTTAGTGTCGTGATGTAGTGCTTCGCTTCACCGCTCCTTGATGGCGGGGCCATCCCTGTCATGATAGAGCATATTTTACGCGTTCGCGCCGACGTCACATCTGTTGCAGTAAGCTGATGGTGCACCCCGGTATAAAACACTTGTGTTAAAAAATAATTTTTCATTGACAGTCAAACAAGCGTGGACGACGCAGAACGAAATGGCCACCCGTCGCTCGATGGTGAACCAGAGATTCCTGCACAAGTGGAGGCTCTAGTGCTCGCGGACCGGCTGATAACTGTTAGGATAACAGTTAGCAGAACAGGTTAACGTGAGTGCAGGCTCTGTGCACAACAAAGTTCACAACAACGTGCACATGACGAAAATTGCAGCGCGCTATGTTCCGCGTTTGCTGACACCAATGCAAAAAGACATGCGGAAGTAACAGCCGCAAAAATGTTGAAGCTTTGCGAAAGCAACTCTGGCGACTTCTTTGACCACTTGATAACCCGAGATGAGTGTTGGGTGCATAATTATTTCTCAGGAATTAAACTGCAGAGCAAACAATGGAAGCACGGAAACTGCCCCAGGCCAAGCAAATCCAAGGTTGCGCCGTCCTGTGGCCAAGCAAATCCAAGGCCATGCTGAGCGTCTACTGGGACTGGCGTGGTGCCTCTCTCATAGATTATGCCCGCAAAGGTCAAACTATTGCAAGCAAGCACTATTGCGAACTTCTCACCAAATTTCGAGGTGCTATCAAGGCGAAGCGCAGAGGAAAGCTCACGAAAGGCGTCCGCCTGCTCCCATGAAAATGCACCGGCTCACTCAGCGCAGGTGACGGTCACACATGCAGCCTTCTTATGCTACAAAATTTTGCCCCACCCGCCTTCTTCAACTGACCTCTCGCCAAGTGACTTCTTCCTATTCCCTCGCATAAAAAACACACCGAGCGGGAAACATTTTTGGAACGACAAGGAAGTGATCGGTCCCCTAGTCGAGCTCTTCCTAAACTCTCTAAACGAGTTTTACTGCGATGGCAGTCGGCATGGCATATGGCGATGGCACTACGGCAATCGTCAAAATCTCGAGGGTTGCTTTAGAACGTCAAACCCCTTGAATCAAACGCAGAAAGTGAGCTGCTTCCTCTGCCATAAGTTCAGTTGTAAATGCTGCGTCACCCCTCAACTTATCGTAAACAAAAAAGCTGGTCTGTCACCGTTTGGTATGGAAGCTGGTGATTAATTGGGAATGCTTCAAGAACACGAATGCATGAAGATGTCAGTTGTCGATGAGTATTCATTAAAGTGAAATTGTACCATATTTCTTTTCTGCCTCCTATCGGTTAGACTCATTCCGAACTCTACGCTAAAATTTGTAAAACACTTTTTTTTCATCTCAAGTTAGTGGCAGGAACGCTTACTTCATTCAAATGACCTCCAGCTGCGTACTGACATTTGACTATTTTTAATATTTCCAGCAAACTAACCGAGTGCAAGATTAACACTTCCCTCATAGTGACCGTTTATATAATTAGTTCACAATTTAGAGACCAAATGTTACTCAGGAGTGCAACTTTTTAATAAACCGACAATTTCACGGCAACAGAATTCGTCCAAACGTTCATTGTTTACTTCTCTAATTCGTCAACAATGGTGCAGCGAGGGATGTTTTCAGACCCAATGTTCCGACAAGGGGACTTGGTTTCGCAAGGGCATAAGCTCCTTTCCTTTGAAGGAAAGTGTCTTCGATTAAAGCAACACGTGCCCTCGCGAAAACTGGTTTGCTTGTGGAAATATCATCCCCACTTTTTTGTTTTCTTGCAATAGCAATTATATGGGCACTCCAAGCGGATTTCTGCCGTCGTCGCCGTGAGGTTCTGTATAAAAGTCCAAGGGTGACAAAATTGTCGCCGCGCGCCGTTTGCTGTATGTGCGAGTGAAAACGCGCGAGGGACTCGCGCTTTCACGGAGAGCGAACGCACGGCGGAGAGCAAACGCGACGTCTTCCGTCGTGCGAACGGCCGCGGGGGGATGGGAGGGAGGGAGGAGAGGCGGCGCTTAGCTGCGACACCAAATGTGTATTTTGCGACTCGGCGCAAGGGGAACTGGCGACTCAATCTCCCACACGAAAGGAGGAAAGTGGAAAGCGAGCGCGGGCGGGAGGGGGTGCGGCTTCTACTCTGCCAGCAACTGCGTACTTCTACTTTGCGCGGCTGAGGGCTGTCGCGCACACCATATCTTGAAAGCGATCTCCACACGGCTCTTACCTTTGTATGTGCCGTGCATTCGCCGCTCAGTTTCCGTTGAAGCGTTAGACCGCATGAACCTTCGCTCGCTTCAGCTGGCGCGCTTGCTGATGCGAGCGTTTTGGCAGTGGTTGTCAGCGGTCATCGAGTGTGATCAATTCATGTTTGTTCGTACGCGATAACACCATGCTTGTTAATTCAGTTAGTAAGCGCATGTGTCCATGTTTATGCAGCCGATAAAACTACTCTCCTTAATCCGTATAGTTCTCTACTAATTTGCTATCGCAACTGATGCTTCGCCTTTCGGGAGAAAGTGCGACGTTTTTATATATAGAAAGACCTCACAGGCCTATAGACGAAGAGGCGTAGGCTGAAGGAGGCATATGGTATAATTTATAAGAAAAAACTATCGGTAAAAAGATATCGATGCATACAATGATTCAGAAGTTGGCACAAAACGAAGAAATTTGCATGTTAAAGAAACCAGACAGATGTTAAAAAACGAATAAAAAGCAATGAACAGATGAGCATTGCATAAAACCAGCAAGAAGTGAGAAAGAAAAGTTATATTGCGTTGGGTTGGTATAAATTGCGTGATGTTAAAGAAAATACGTTTTTGATTGACCAGCACTAATCACTTCAAGTCCCTTATATTGATGACTATTTCAAGGCCGAAAGATACAGAAATGTACCTTGAAGCATACAAAACTGACAACATAAGATCTAAACTCGTGGTCAAATGAAGATAAATCCCAGCACTGTCCATGATTTCGTGATGTTGCATGCCTTATTGCCCCTTATTCTTAGTACGAAACTTTGTGTGGGGAAGTGGTGATGCTTCATCACTCACGCTATGTAAAAAATGCGAAACCATCTGTTTGTTGGTGTACGTTACGCAATTCGATATAAAAATATAACACACATATTAACATAAAAAAGAGAGGGTAGAAGCGATGACCACTGCTCGGAAAATGGACGTCTAAGGCTCGAGGTAACGTTTCGACAAGGGGCTTATGAGACATTCCCCCCCCCCCCGCCCCATGTTCGGAGACTACCTGCTGATCACATTAAACACTTACGTGTTATTAAAAATTGAGCGTTTTTGTGTCCCTGGTGGTTCTTTCTACAGGTCAATTTGGTCACTTCTGGTACTTGTCGGAGTCACAGAACTGTGCGAGCGCTCTAATGCTTAACTCTCCTCTAGTGACACAGTGCGTACTTCATTAGTACTTTGCTTGCTAATGCTTTCCAGGTGCTTGTCGTACCTGGTGACATATCGGTGGAAAAGGATGTCACAGATGTGGTGCAGAAGACTGCGAAGCACTTCGGCAAAATTGATATTATCGTGAGTTCTATGCTGCGTAAACGGCTATTATATGCTTTAAAGCATGCATGTTTATGTAGTTAGTATCGCGTAGGAGTAGCAAGAAATTAAAATTTCGGAACAGCTACGCTAAAGGCAAAAATATTTCCCGGTAATGATATTTGAATAAAAGTGTGATGAACTTTGGCAACAGAAAAATATCTACGCGACATAAGCAACGCAATCGGCCTCTAAAGTACCACACTGTGTTCGGTTTCGTCTTTATGACTGATAATTAAAGAAATCCCAGAATGAAGTACTCTTAGGTATTGTTGAAAATCAACTGCCCCTATTCGGCTGTTACTTTAGTAGCGATTGTCTTGTATAACAGTGTCAACTTTCGCCTCTCATTTAACAGAAAACGTAGTTGCGAGAGCGAAGGCAACGTAGATGCCATAACAGGAATGCACATTAGTGGTTGTCGCTATATAACCAAACGTGTTTCTTTCAATGGGCTACGCATATGTGACCTAAATATTTGGCTGTGCCTGTCGCATTGCATTCGTACATCTCCGCAACAAAATGGAATTTCGGACACCTCCATCAGGGACGCAGCCACAGTGAATTGAAGTTCATTCAAAGTGTAGCAGTCTTACAGTACACTCTAGGAGAAGAGCAACAGGCAAAATGCCTAACGAGCCCCATCCCCCTACGAACAGTCATCGCATTTCACAGACAGCAGCAAAGACAGTAGCACAACACAGCGAACCGAAGAAAGCAGCGCGAGTTTGACATTTTGAAAACAAGCATTCAATAACATCGTGTAACACCTAACAGCATCGCACTGAATATGTATGCTACTTTTTGTTATTTAGAAACCACTCTGTAACGCTCTATTTGTAAACCCTAAAACAGGCACCCTGATAGATTAGGTCTTCAATGTGTTTGTTAGAGCTAAGAAAATGTATAAGTTGAAATTGAAACGTTTGCGCTCCATAGTTCGTTCTTATCGGGGTGATCTTCGAGAGACATGCCTCAACTGATAATCAGTTTGTGGATGGGATCGTAGGTACCCTTTATTTTACGTTTATTATTAGCTGCATGATATGACTCGGGCATATCGGTAGGCTATTAGTTGTTTTATATTCATTATACATAGGGAATTGAAATCTGTGGAGGCGCTTTCGGAATATCATATGTTGGCGACAGCTCTTAGTGCCCTTTTTTGAAGGATAATAAAATGAATTCAAGCTAGTATTACTCACATAAGCCCAGGTCAATAAACAGTAATGCAAATGAGATTTAACGAGCGTAAAGTTGTTTCGTTCGCCATAGTGGCAGGAGGCGCTCAAATTTTTTAATTAATCTGACAGATTGAAAAATTGATCAGATATTCCTGACGTGTTCTGTCCATGAAAGTTGTTCAAAGATTATGACACCAAAACATTTGGCCGATCCGACACGTTCAATTACGTTTCCCGAAAATGTGACATAGAGATAATGGCTAACGTGTTTGTGTTAATTTTTAGGCATGAAGAACATATGCCTTGTCTTCTCAACAGTTAGTTTCAACTTATTAGCACTGAGCCACATTTTAAATTCATTTAACCGTACATTTGCATTTGTTGTTATAACATTCGCACTGCATCCACTAAAACATACGTTGGCGGATACTAACATATTGGGCGTGTTCGGAATGTTCATTATATCGTTTATGTACAAAAGAAACTGTTTGGACTCCAAGATTGAGCCCTGTGGTACACCAACGTCGATAAATTTGAAACGTGAAGAAAAACAATTTAATTTGTGCATTGCAATCTGGAGGTTAAGTTAAGCGAATAGTGGCAGTGGTGTTCCTAGTATACGCTGGCAAGGTAATTTGCGCAAGAGTACTTCACGGTTGATGGAGTCGAATGCCTTCTTGAAATTTGATCTCTGCGCTAATTAATTTCATTTCAGTTGATTTTCCTTTCTGGAAGTCATATTGTCCTTCTGGAATAGCGTTATTCTTATGCAGTAAATCAATCAGTTTGATGTTTATTACAGCTTCTGCAATTTTAGAAAATATGGGAAGGACAGATATTGGGCGATAATTGTTAAGCTCATCATAGCTGCCACGTTTATGAATTACACACACCTTCGCGATTGTTAACTCTTCGGGAAATTTCCCAAGTAGAAGCTTTTGATTACATATATGCGAAAATATTGGTGCTATTTAATCACATGTAGCTTTTATGGCTACAACTTTAATATTGTCCAGTGTTAATTGCTTGTCTCCTAGGGATGGTCGATTAATTTTTTTAAATTCAATTAACCATTCATTTTTTTGCCTTTAATTGATTAATCGATTTTGTTGCAGGGCTTTTCAACGATTAATTTTTTAATCGAAATTGTTGCCGGGAACCTTTAACCCTTTAACTGGCAAGATAAGAAAGACTTGACCTAGAATGGTTTTATTGCTTTAGTTCTTCTTTACTTTGCTCAAATACATACCAATTGAAATACTAAACGGTTCCTCTAAAAACTAAGCGAGATACAGTAGGTCAAAATTATTGCTGAACAGGTGGTGAAAGGTAAATGTGTGGTCCAAAACTGGTCTCTGGCACTTGCTATGGCCAGGTCAATGTGTGTTCTTGAGATGTACCTTTATAGAGTTAAGAAATAAGAGCTTGCTTAAAAAAAGGGGGAAATCGCTTTGGCGAGAATGACCCCCACGTGCGCAAAGAAGATAACGACGAAGCCTTCAGCTTTTGTGACCAATACATGTGCTGCTGCTCACGCTCTACATTTTAGTGAATACCACTGTCGAGCAGGTACATAAATAAAGGTAAATTGAAAGGCACCGACTAATATTCGGATTTGTCTAATTTGTGCAGATGCTTTCGTTAGGTCTTAGCTATTCTAAGCCACGTCGTTTTGCCTTTCCATATGCTGCTGGTCCATAAATGCTCTTTACATATCTCCTTTACTTTTTGCCACTTCATACATCGCCCAAGCATGTCTACGCCTCCGCCTTTTCTTGACCCAGTCATTCTGTTGCACCCCTCCCATACAAAATTGTTGATAACACGCGGTTCCACCAAATCTCGTAGATTCGTTCCTGTCAAGGTGTACACGCTAATAGCTTCGTCAGTCAGCTGAGTTTCAATTTCCAGCCATTTTTATTGCTTATCAGCACCCTGCAAGTTCTTGCAGTAAATTTTATTGTCTGTATTCTTATTATTTGTGCCTCTTTTCTTAACTCCTTGTGGTGTAATTCTGCTCCTTGCTGTTGTGTCGCAACTTTCAATACTTAATCTACCTCCCTTATTCTCTGGGGCCCGCTTAAAGAGCTCCTGCCCATGCAGCGAATCGACGACCAACCGGTGTTGCCAGACTATCACTAAAATGTATTCCGTCAGGCACATAAGCGCCTTCGCTGCCTGCTTCTCGGTTGATGTCAATGACCATAAAATTCATTGCCTCAGCTAGCGTTCAAGTTTACCTGTTTACTGCGAGCACTCCCCTTGCAATTGTATACCCCTGCCTTTCAACCTCTGGCATTGTGCACAATGCGATTTGCAGCTCCTTTGAAACACTCCGCAGATCAGTAACCGCTTTGGCTATTTGCTTCGCGATCCCTGTGCCCGTCCCTGCAGTACCTCACCCACTCCGCCCCATTAGGTGCCTCTCCTCCATTCTGTCCCACATGTGTTGCTCAGCTTCCGCTATCCCTTCCCTCATCAGTTTTCCCGGAAGCGTGATAGTGTTTAAATCCCCAACAAAGACCACTCGACGCTTTTCCTTCTCATCGCCGCCGAAAACTGCACCTGGGGCCGCGTGTCCTCCCCCGATCTTATCGTCAACGTTCGCCTGGCTGTCTTCTTCCGCGACCAGCACGTCAGTGGTGGCCCCTTCGTGAGCATCACTGACGTGTCCACACTGCTTTCCGGCATGGTGGTTTCAGCTTCCCGATCTGCTCTCTCCTCGGAGCTAGCCCCAATCGCGGTGCTCGCATCGAAGCGCTCACCATTGCTTTGCCTAACGACGGCCCTCAGCTTCATTTCTACGTTGGCTAGCCAATCTTTTACCACTTTCCTCGGCTTTTGCTCGCTCTTGAGTTCCTTTTCTAGCTTCCTCACCTCCTTAGCTAGCATATCCTCCTCCTGCTATAGACGGTCTAGTCGCGACCCTAGCACCCACATCATAGATATAGAAACTGCCCCGTTTGCATCTCGTATTGACTCAAACCACGTTTCATTCAACACGTAGGAACGTTCGCACTCAGAACAACGCACGCCTAGGCTCTTCCTAGTACCGACCATTATATTGTACTAACAAGGCGTCGTCAAAAGTAACCCTACTTGAAGTTAAAAAATGCAATTTTTCGTTACCAACGGCGAAAAAGACCAGGAAACTGAAAAGCATGACATATTATATATAAATATTGCTCCCTAACCTAACACTTCTAACCAAATGAGCAGAAATCAAATAAATATCAACGAGCGCTTCACCATTCTTTCCTAGCGGAATCGCACTTACCGCGGAAAAAAATATAATTATTTAGTACTGTACATTTTGTAGCCGGAAACTATTCCTAATCAGTCACACTAAAGGTAGCAACCAGAAATTGTTCAATTCTTTTTACGTCGTGATTTATTATACCTAAACAAAACTTCGCCAGGCTGGTATTAGGCACTTTCTGTAATGATTAATAACTTTAGTGCGTTAAGCAATTACGAGATGGGGCTCGCTCTGTAACGTAACGTAGCATCGCAGTCTAACGCCTCCCTAAAGTAAACAAAATAATAACACGATCACCTAATTTTTGAACCAGGAACCCCAAGATAGTGATGGGGATGCTCTTCCTTGGTGCACAACGGTATTAAATTGGCCGCAAAAGAAATTCAGTTATTACCTGACTGCCATAGCTCACAAATTGGCTTTTATGGGTTAGTATAGGTGCACCATAAGAATGTGCGAGATCTCTGTTTTCGTGATTGAAATTAAACCTTGCAAGTACTGGTTAATGAACATAATGTGCGAATCGTTTATTATGCAAGCAACATCAAGCCGAGCTTGCTGAACAGTATTAGTCCATACCATAACCAGTTAATCAGCACTGAACAGTGTTGTTCAACCAGTCTTCAGTATTCATTCAGTCAACAGGCTTTTTATAGACTTTGACTGGCAGCCACGTGAATTGGTGCATGGCATAGAAGCGGCTTCGCAGAGTCATTGACTTTGGGCTTGGGAGTCTTTGTTATCTGTTGTAAATTCTCAATACAATGGAAGAGTGCACGAAACTAGAGTTTACCATCCTAATTACTATGGCATATACCATGTAATCTATAGACCTTACGCAATGTCTCAAAGCTACCTGTGAGCGATAGAACAATTCTAATCCTTGAGATATATCGCACGAAATAGCAATCAATATTTGTAGAAATATTGAATCGTGCACTCAGGTAGTAAACAGTATTTCGCTATTTTAAACTTTATAATGAACAATTTATGCCACAGATTGCAATTTGCGCATTGAATCCAGTGAGTTTGCAAGGCATATTACCTATGGCACAAAATATGCGGATGGCATCGGTTGCGAGGTATAAGCCATTAAATTTACACTAAACAGCTACTGTTGCTCGAAGAACATTTCAACAAAGCGTTGTTTTATGCATTCAAGCACGAAATAAGCCGTAACGCTAATGTATGTCGTCCTAAAATTTCGGAATATTTTTTAAAGGGGCGTCATCCTTATAATTCCTTCAAGGCGGATACACTTGGCGAAAGCAGCGGCTACAATTCGTAAATTACAGTGTGTGCCGTAAAGTAACCAGTCGAAAACGTTTAAGCCACATTTTCATTAGTCTCTGAATATACATTATGATTTCTCGTTCAAGTAATGTCCGCCTCTTCGAGTAATCCAGCTCAAGGGCTGCCATGTGCCACAGGCAATTCTCTAAACATTGGTAAAGGCTTAATAAAGCCCACCATTTAAAGGATTGAGAAGGCCATGAAAAACTGGAGTACCAAACCAAACTTTCAGAAAGCAGACTTGGCATTTGCAAGTGTTATTAAGAAGGACAGGCATGCAGCCAGAGATAAACAGTCCAACGTCATTAGCCAACGTCATTAGTATATGATCACAAGCATTTCGCGTGTACATATAAATTGCCGACGGCAAAGTATAAATGGGATTGTCTGTTCTCGGCAGCCGGACTTAACCTTGCACAAATTGCTGACAGTTTCTGAGCCCGAGCATTGCATACTGGAGCATCGACACCAAGACTTGCGTTGTGTACTTCCCTGAGCACATGTCGCACACGAAACGTTCCATCAGTTGACGCACCGCATGCATCACGCTCGCTCCACCTCATTGAGCGACCTCGACCTCATTGAGGATATTGGAGCGTTCAGAACCCAGCCCCGGTGGCCAGTAACCAGACGTGGGTATTGTCCAGAGCGGATGTGTATTGGCAAAGAACAGTAGAAGATGTTACTTTTTAATAGAATGACACGGAAGCCTTATACCTACGAAGCCTTGTGCACAGAAGCATTATGCCTACGCATTATACTTGAATGAACATGTTGACTGTATTTGCCGAAAAATGTGTTATGTTATTGGGCGTTGCGTTATTATTGTTACGAATTTGGTGGCAGGATGATCATTGTGAATTTAGCTATTAAACTCTCATCGGTGTAATCCTAAAGGAAAAAAGCAATGTGACTCTTACGTTATATTGTTGGCGTTTCACTGCGTTGTTTGTTATACAGGTGAACAATGCTGGAATTTCCGTGGGAGGATCTATTCACAGTGCCTCTGTGGAAGATTTTAACAGATCGTGGAAGACGAACTTCCTTGGTCCGCTTTGCATGATCAAAAGCGCTGTGCCCTACTTGCGTCAAACTAAAGGTGAGCTTTGAATTCCATTCTACCGAACGCTCTCGCTCTGCGACCTTGTTCGTTCACTGTGTACAAGGCCATGTCCAAGGCACGAGACTTTGCATTATAATGTTAGCTGTTTACTGGCGCTACCTCAGTATATATATATATATATATATATATATATATATATATATATATATATACAGGGTGTCCCAGCTATCACGCAGCACGATTTTAAAAAAGAGGAACGGCGTTACGCGAAGCAAACCTAGTGGGTATTGTTTCCAGTGCAGTGGAGTAGCCGCCAGTAATTTTTTGGTTACTGAGATTTAATTAGGTAATTATATTTAATTATCTAACTCGAGAAGTACTGTCCTAATTATCAAAGTGTCAATGAGAAAGTTGTAGAGCAACATGAAAACTCCCGATACAGCTTTCTGTTGCTCAATACGTGGTATATAAATGTGTTTTTCCGAGCGTGGAAGAAGCCCGCGAATACATGCAAAGTGCCTCGAGCGGCCAGTCACGCGGCAATTCTGTGTCGCCATCCACGTCGGTTAGCCAGCGCGCTGCAACTCGCAAGTACAGCGAGCATCGTACAACGTCGAGTTCGAGGCAAGCACTCCGACGTCCGTTCTCTAGCGCCTAAATGTGTTAAATTTGGGTACGTACATAATATCAAAGCGATGAAGTACATATATGATTAAGTCAGGTAACTATGTAGCTTACGGTCAGTGGTACAAAGCTCGCTTTATCAGCGGCGGACGGCCCCGGCGACCTTCGCCTTTTCAGTTGCGTTCTCGCTTCAGCTCTCGCTTCCTGGGCGTTCGAGCGTGTTATCGCGCATCTTCGAATGTTTTCTTCACGGTTGTCTTCCGTTTGTATTTACTGCAAATGGAGATACGTGCGTGTCCGCTTTCGCGGGATACAACCGAAGGCAAAACAAACCAGCAGACGCTTAAAACAACACACGCGCACAAATTAATGTAAACAAACGCGACATTTTTTTTCTAAACACGTGCGTTACTTCTCAATTGCTCATCCAGTGCTCCCACAGCAACTTTATTGCTCAGATTACAAAAAAAAAAAGAAAAACGCTGTCAAGAGGGCTCAGTGCATTGCGAAACGTGCTCGTTGTATCGAAAAAGCCGAAACTAGAAATAAGCTCGCGATACCACAATTCCCTAGAACATGATTTTGAATTCATAAAGGAACCAAAATGTTTGGTTAAACTGACCTGCCAAATCTCTCCGTTACACTTGCTGAGTAAAGTGGAGGCGGACTTGTGTAAACAGGTAGAAACATCGATGGCACATACGCAGGATGGTTCACAACTTTGTTTATTCTGTTGCCAACGAAGAGGCGGCTGCAGATTCCTCAGTTTTCGCTCGGTTTCCATAGTCCCCCGTGAGGGCTACGCAACACAATTACAGCAGAACAACATTATCACACTTTCTCATGTGAGCGGCTGTGTTGTGGAGAATGCGAGTAATTCGCTTACCCAACACGCGAACGGCCCGTATCTAGCGCTCTCTCCTTTCTCCTTCATACGACCGCGATGGAAATCGGTAAAACTGAACGTTATCCACGTCGGGTAGCCAGCCGGCTGGCCGCGGCCATTCGAAGCGCGCCGACGCCAATCGCGAGCATGGATTTGAGTTCTGGTGCCTCTAACAGCGATGAGTACACATCTGAAGACGAGGACCATTCCAACTTGGCAAGAAATATTACCGCTCACGGTTATGTGCCTTCCGCGTCAAGCGACGAAGAGCAGGCGGCCGTGGAAGTGCCGATCAGGTTTTCGCGAACCGTAGCGCCAAGATTTCGCTCTGCACCAGACACTTGTGTAAGAATTATTTGTCATTTCCTCTGTAAACTTGCTTTTCCAAGAGCGCACGCAGGCGAGGCAGCTGCGGGGTACTTCACGCACTGCGTGGATGACTGAATAGTAGTTTATGCCGTCGGCGTGAGCAACTGCTGTGAGGTATCAGTACCTCCGAGACTCTCACGTCCACTTCGCCAGTCAATCGACAGATGGCAGCACCTGTCTGGCGTTCTGCCCAGTTTTTTCTGTTTTTATCCTGTGGTGAAGCAGAGCTGTTTGTCTGATCGCGCTCGCTGGCCTTGTATTGTTTCACTATGCTTTGCCAACATTTTTAAAGACATTACTGCCTTCGTGCCAAGCCTCGGGCATCTCGCCCCAGTCTCGCCCTCACACTGCGCAAGAAGGCTGCAAGTGAACGAAAACAGTACCGACATCTTTTCGCCTCTTTTCCAACGCGCCGCTGATCACCTCTGCCTTGCGTTTTCGTGAGAAGTCCGATGGCACAGCGTCAGGCTTTAAGCATTGCCTTTTGAGCGGCATGCCGAGGCTTTTCAGCACAGCCGGGCTGGTCACATAATTATCGTCGACGAAGTGGTCCGCGCTAATGAAGTTATTTTTAGAGGTCTCCAGGCTGTGCGTGATGGCTGACAGGCAGGTATCCAAAGTTTACGCACCTTCTCGTCTCTCGGAAACGTGTGCGACGGCGTGTCACGACCGACGATGCTGCTATAACAGCAATGTCTGGGCATTTCCTTCCGCCGCGACGAATGCGTCAATACCGAGCGACGACCGCGGGATGGCGCATGTAAGACGCACCGCACCACCTGCGTGGAGCGCCCACGGGGATAATGCTTCGGATGGACCACGTGCGAAGATCGCCGAAAGGGGTTAAACAAACTCTGCAAGGGACGAACACATCCGGAAACACTGCGACGGCTGTGGCCGACCTTCGCCGCGCGCGCGCGCGCGCGCGGGTGGGTGTTATGACGTCAGATTTCAGCTTCTGCCGGCGGCCGCTTGGAGGCAAGGTGCAACAGAAAGTCGCGAAAAAAAGATGTTTTTCGTTATTTTTTTCAAAGCAGCTCGTTGTATTCGTCATTTTCAACAGTCCAACTTTTGTTCCGGCGCAAAAAGCCACCCGCCAACTTTTGTGTCTATATCCCTTTAACGCGACAGCGTTACGGGTCCCGTGTCGCAGAAAATCTGGCATCGGCGTGGATGCCATCGTCCGTGCCTTAGAATATCATCCCCAACCATCCCGACCCCCGACCGCGCAGGCTTTCGCCTGGCGCAAGGTGTTAGTTCAGGAGAAAATCATCCCGTACCACCCCAACCGCGCAGGCCCCCCGCGTGGTGCAAGGTGTTAGTGAACAAAAATTGAATTTCTCAGTGAAATCCGTCAGAAAAATGGTAAAGTACGACTTGACCACAACCTACAGACAAGGTGGCGTCGTACTGTTATATGAATTGCGAGAAAACATAATTCTGTTACGAGGAAACTCATACACAAACCCCTTTTCCCAGCATTTCTACAATACCAACAGCGGCGCGCTCGGGTAGGCTACTTGCGAAAATCTTATCCAGATGGCGCTCGCATCCTCGGCAGGTCAAATCGGTGACCCGTAAAATAGCGATGGATTGTGGGATGCGCCGTCTGCTAGCTGCTTCCGGTTCGAGTCAGCTCAGCCGCCGCCACCGCTTCGCCGTTGAATTCCATTGATGCGCTTGCAGTCCGTTTTTCTTTCTGGGGTTTTACGTGCCCAAACCACGATCTGATTATGAGGCACGCCATAGTGGGGGACTCCGGAAATTTTGACCACCTGGGGTTCTTGAACGTGCACTACAACGCAAGCACACGGGCATTTTCGCATTTCGCCTCCATCGAGATGTGGTCCCCGCGGCCAGGATTCGATCCCGCGAGCTCGTGCTCAGCAGCGCAACGCCTTAGCTGACTGAACCACTTGCGCTTGCAGTCCGGCTTTGTCCCACTCGGAGATTACCCGTTTGCAGGTGCCTAGCAAAACCATCGTCGGCTCTTCAGCCGTCGGCTGCTCAAATTCAAGCGTTAAAGGTGAACGCATGTAACTACTGCCTTACAGCAACTCTTGCTAAGTCAGCTGAGCACAAGCATCACTGCCACTTCCAAAACTGTAACAAGGCAGAGATCATCCGTGAACAAAAAGAAAATGAACGTACAGTGCCACTTATCATGCGGCGATTAGATGTAAGGGCCGACACGGAATGATTCCCCAAGATATTTCTTTCTTCAACATTGACTCTGGAAACCGGAACTATTTCAGTACTCGCATGCCCATATAGAGGCATTATTAAGCGAGGGTTTACGGCGCGAATTTAAGCGGGACACACCGAGATACATACATAATAGTCGTAACCAACTAACCCTTCTTAGCTCCTTCAGCACAGATAGAGATAATGCGCAGCCGTAATGTGACGGCGATACGGCCATTGTTGACAAAAAAAGCGAGAACGTCTAACTACGTACCACTTCAAATGAACCTAGAGTTTCGACCGAGAAATGCCGTTGACAGCGCGCAAAGTTATCATTTTCAGCGCTAGCTGCGCCGTTATACCGACGATATCGGTTTTTAGCTACGATCGCAGAACAGTATGCACCATTGTAGCCATCGCCTCAGCACCCTATTTTCTAAGTAATGTTTCTATACGCTTGATAAATTATGGAATAACGATAACTTTTTCACCTGTCTGACTGACTCGCAGGCAGAGCAGTCAGTGTGGTGCGGCCAAGCAACGGCAAATGTGGTAGAGCTAAACCTGGCAGAAACCAAAAAGACACGGAAACGAAAACCAGAGTTCCTTTATGAATAAGCGCGCATCCTTGCTTTTCTTGGCTCATCATCGTCACGCCCAGAGTGAACTGAAACCTACAAATCAGCTGCATGAATGGTACGACATTGCTGGTTGACAAAGCGGACGGAAAGCTTCGCACGACTGACAGTTGAAACCGCGTAGAAAAACACGTGCGCCGGGCATGCCGCCGATGCCACCGCGTCGTCCGTCGAACCGGAATCTGCTAGCAGACGGCGCGCCCCACAATTCCCTGCGATTGCTCGTTTTACGGGTCACCTATAGGTGATCCATAAAAGAGCGAGGAATTCTGGGATGCGCCGTCTGCTCGCTGTTTCCGGTTCGAGGAAGCGCAGCCGCCGCCACCGCTTCGCCGTTTAAGCCTATTGATGCGCTTGTAGTCTGGCTTCGTCACACATGAAGATTACTCGGTTGCAGCCGCCTAGAAAAACCATGATCGGCTGTTTAGCCGTTGGCTGCTCAAATTCAAGCGTTAAAGGTAAACTCGTGTAACCACGGCCTTGCAGCGCTCCGTTGCCGAGTCAGATGTGCTCAAGCATCAGAGGCATGGCTGCTACTTTCAAAACTGAACCATCAGCGAACAAAAAGAAAATGAACGTATAGTGGCACTAATCAGGCGGCGATGAGCTGTGTAAGGGCCCTAACGGAATGATTCCCCAAGATATTTATTTCTATAAGATTTTAAAAAATAATTATGGTGTTTTCGTGCCAAAGCCACGATATGATTACGATGCACGCCGTAGTGGGGGACTCCGGAAATTTTACCACCTTTTACCACCTTTAATGTGCACCTTAATCTAGGTACACGGGTGTTTTCGCATTTCGCCCCCATCGAAATGCGGCCGCCGTGGCCGGGATTCGATCCCGATTTCTCTAACATTGCCTCAAGCAATAATAACTATTTCAGTACACGCATGTACTTATAGAGGTAATGTGAAACACGGTTTTATGGTGCAAATTTATACAGGACACACAGCGAGAAACATACATACTACTCGTAACGAACTAGCCCACCTTAGTTCCTTGAATACAGATAGAGATAATGCGCAGCCGTGATATATCGGCGATACAGCCATTTCCCCATCTTGTTGACAAAAAAGCAAGAACTTTTAACTACGTACCACTTCAAATGAACCTAGAGTTTTGACCAGGAAATGACGTTGACAGCGCGCAGTTTTCAAACATTTTCAGCACTTCATTTTCTAATTGCGCTAGCTGCTCCGTTACTGACGATACCGGTTGCAGCGACGATCACAGGGCAGTATTTACTAGGCTGCTATAGCCATCGCCTCAGCACCCTGATTTCTAAGTAATGCTTCTACACGCTTGATAAAATGACTCCCGCAGGCAGAGCACTCGGTGACGGTGCGTCCAAGCAGCGGCAAATGTCGTAGAGCTAAACCTGGCAGAAACAAAAAGGCTGCCCAAACGAAAACCAGTTCGTTTATGAATAAAAGCTTATTCTTGCCTTTATTGGCTCGTCATCGTCACGCCCAGAGTGAATTAAAAACCTAGAAATCAGCTGCATGAATTGTACGACATTGGTGGTCGACAAAGCGGACGGAAAGTTTCGCACGACTGACAACTGAAACCGTGTAGAAAAACACGTGCGCCGGGCATGCCGCCGATGCCGCCGCGTCGTCCGTCGAACCGGAAGCTGCTAGCAGACGGCGCGCCCCACAATTCCCTGCGATTTCTCATTTTACGGGTCACCTATTGGGACTTGGCCTGCCAAATGCGTTTTGGACACACGCGCGCATCGGGGCAATAGTAAACAATTAATAAAATAATAATAAAGGTCCTAGGGCATTCACATTTTCATACGAGACGGCTTGTATTGCTCCTGGAATAACGTCTTCCTAGCAATGCATTTCTGTTTAAAAGTGAAGCCGACTTTAAGGGGATCGCTGCAAGCTTGGTCTTTGTAAGCTGGCGTTCCCCGATGCCACGGATCACGAGGAAATGCTTATACACCTCGTTTAACTTAGCATCACTTGGTATTACTTCGTATAGCCACTACCAGCTAGGAACCGATCAGCTCCGCTGTAGTTGTAGCCTTGCGCAACTAGTGCAAGCTGACGGTGACAAGAACATTTATTAGTCCTGAGAAACTGGCCAGGGGGAGCCGAAGGCTCCCTCAGGTCAAGTCGGTGGCTCCGCCCACGATGGCACCGGGAGGCGAAATCCCGTTGCGATGTCGTGGGCCCTCTGGACTGCCTGGAGTTGGATGTGGTGGTGGTCGCTTTTTAGGAACTCCTCCCATTGTTCATTTGTGGCAAGTATAGAGTTTTCTATGGCTGGGCACAGCCAGAGCATATGATCGAAAGAGCATGAATCAGCTCCGCATTTGGGGCACGACTGCAGGAAGTGTGGGTCTATCCTGCTAAGGGACCGCGGAGTGGGGTACGTCCGGGTTTGTAACATTCTGAGCGTGCTAGCTTGTGGTTTATTTAGTTTTGGGTGAGGAGGAGAGAACCACCTCCTTTCCAAGTGGTACTATGAGAAGATTTCGTGAAAGGTGCACAATGGGTCTTTCTGGATGCAAGCCTCGTTACCAGGAGGGCCGTTGACGGCTGCGCGGGTCTTGAAATCGCGCGCCAGCCGGTGAGCCCGTTCGTTGGGGTTGCAGCCGTGCGGTTGGATTGAGTCTCCCAGGTGGGCCGGGAACCATGAAATGTGGAAATATGCTTCCGTGGCGATTTGACCGAAATTAGTGAGCTTGTTGATCGCAATTCTATTCGCCCGTTTCGGTAGGCGCGCCGCCGAAAAGGACCTAACGGCTGTACGGGAGTCCGAGAAGACGAAGATGAGACAAAAGTGCGCTGTGCGTGACCAGGCCGATAGCCGCCTCTTCCGCCTCGTGAGTAGAATTGCTGCGCACAGAGGCCGCATTCACCAGATTGCCTTTCGCATTCACTACCGATGCATCCACTACCGATACTAGTGCAAGCTACCCCGAATTTTTTAGCGAGTAACCTACCCGGGAAGGCTACTGTTGTATGGGGGAAATGCTGGAAAAGGGGTTTGTGTTTGAGTTTCCTCGTAACTAATTATGTTTTCTCAAACATTCAACTTAGCAGGTTGTGTATAAGTGGTACTTTACGATTTTCTGATGGATAATACTTTGAGAAATTCAAATTAGTTCATTAACGCCTTGCGCCACGCGGAGGGACTGCGCGGTCGGGGTGGTTCGGGATGATTTTCTAGGCCGGGCAACACCCCCAACGCCAAGACCAGATTTACTGCGACACAGGGCCTTCAACGCTATCGCGTTAATACAGTAACATATGCCTACCTCTATGTATGTAAATACTGTGCTTTCGTGCGCACCACCAAAGCTTTGGGCGGCACTGTCATCTATAATTTGGCCGCAATATTGTTTCTTGGTGTGGGCAGTTTATAACAAACGCTAAAAGCAATGATGTACCGCATCCAAGTCTGGCATTGTCATTAAGTTGTCAGTGATCTATGTTTTTTTAATATTTTTGTATGTTTCAGGTAGCGTCGTGAACATTTCTACCATCGGATCACTCACTGCAGTGAGTAAAATACCAAACATAATGACAGCTCTGTTTTTGTAAAGCTATATGGGCGTGTGTCTTTCGTGACCACAGCTTTAGCCAACAGTACCTGCCCCTTCGTCCGCGGAGACATCGTCGATCCACACTTTTTGAAGCAGACCACGGTCCGGAGAGGTAATGTAGGTTGTTCGGCGCGATCATTTTGTTTTGCGCAGTTCTAATAGGATTCTCAAATGGCTATATTTAGATTCAAGTAGTATAAAGGCCCACACACCTCCTCCCGCGTTGACGACAAAAATACGCATATACTCAGCGTCCATAAGACATTCATAGCCCAAACTTCTTGAGTTTCTCATTTATTGAGGTGAAAGCCTTAGACGTCCTTGAGCGAAAACGCGTCGCGTACACGAAAAGTACAAAAAGAAGTTCAACCCTCCACCTTTGATGTTAAGACAAAATTAATTAAGATACAGTTAATTCAGGCACTCGAACCCACAACCTTCGGTAGGTCGAACCCTCGAGCTTTGGTGCTAGGGCGAAGTTAATTAAGGGACATATAATTATTATAGAGTTAATTAAGGTACTCGAGCCCACTACCTTTAATAGGAGTTGAACCCACGACTCTCTGTCATTAACCCACGATTCAGTGTCAATTAACACAGGACTTTGTGTTAATTAGAACGAAGTTAATAACGCATAGTTAATTAAGGTACCATAAATTAAGGCACCTCAACCAACCCACGACGTTTGGTGGGGGAAAACAAATTATAAGTGAACAATGCATTCGAATGAGAATGTCAAGTAATTTAATTAATGTTTCGTGAGAGCGCTGGCTTTCGCCTTCATCCTTTTCGACGTATGCTAAAGCATCTGTCAATTCTTGAAAACAAAATCTGTTGCTGATTTAATGTGGTTAGAAGCTACTGAAGCCATTCTAGGGGACCGCAGGATGCTTCGCCCCTGTTAAAACTGTCTGTCTGTCTGTCTGTCTGTCTGTCTGTCTGTCTGTCTGTCTGTCTGTCTGTCTGTCTGTCTGTCTGTCTGTCTGTCTGTCTGTCGTCGTCCGTCGTCTCGTCTGTCGTCCTGTCGTCCGTCCGTCCTGTCCTGTCTGTCTGTCTGTCTGTCTGTCTGTCTGTCTGTCTGTCTGTCTGTCTGTCTGTCTGTCTGTCTGTCTGTCTGTCTGTCGTCTGTCTGTCTGTCTGTCTGTCTGTCTGTCTGTCTGTCTGTCTGTCTGTCTGTCTGTCTGTCTGTCTGTCTGTCTGTCTGTCTGTCTGTCTGTCTGTCTGTCTGTCTGTCTGTCTGTCTGTCTGTCTGTCTGTCTGTCTGTCTGTCTGTCTGTCTGTCTGTCTGTCTGTCTGTCTGTCTGTCTGTCTGTCTGTCTGTCTGTCTGTCTGTCTGTCTGTCTGTCTGTCTGTCTGTCTGTCTGTCTGTCTGTCTGTCTGTCTGTCTGTCTGTCTGTCTGTCTGTCTGTCTGTCTGTCTGTCTGTCTGTCTGTCTGTCTGTCTGTCTGTCTGTCTGTCTGTCTGTCTGTCTGTCTGTCTGTCTGTCTGTCTGTCTGTCTGTCTGTCTGTCTGTCTGTCTGTCTGTCTGTCTGTCTGTCTGTCTGTCTGTCTGTCTGTCTGTCTGTCTGTCTGTCTGTCTGTCTGTCTGTCTGTCTGTCTGTCTGTCTGTCTGTCTGTCTGTCTGTCTGTCTGTCTGTCTGTCTGTCTGTCTGTCTGTCTGTCTGTCTGTCTGTCTGTCTGTCTGTCTGTCTGTCTGTCCGTCCGTCTGTCCGTCCGTCCGTCCGTCCGTCCGTCCGTCCGTCCGTCGTCCGTCTGTCCGTCCGTCCGTCCGTCCTCATACGCCGACGCAGTGACCCAAATTGCTTGCCAGCCAAATTACTTACGAAGACGACACCGCAAACATCGCCCGAGACGCTGCAGCCAGTGTCGGCTACCTGAACCTTATAATAAGCACCGGAGCCGCATTTCCGGACGATTCCGCCGTTCCCAGTTTCAGCAAAGATAGTGAAAAGGTGTAATTGCCACCGTCGCCACAAACAGTGAGGCCGTAACAACGAATACCGCACGGGGCAAGAGACCATCTGTCCACTGTCCATATTTCAGGGGACACTGTCCATATGTCATCTGTCCATATTTCAGGGGACCAGCATCCTGCTCCTAGATCCCAGCGCTCTGGCCACTCTTACACTGTTTCTGAACAGCCAGGCCCCTCCTGGCGAGTATTACGCTTTCCAGCTGGACGTTCCCTTCCATCACCCTGAACTTTGCGGACGTCGTTATGTGCAAGCAGATTTAGTACCCCCGTGCTCACTGAACATAATGTAAATACTGCACATACTCTATGCATAAACTTTCACTTAGCTATTTCTATTCAGCCATCAACGAGCGATTCTAAATAAGGAATATCGCTCTGTACTTTATGGTTAGGGCCCCGGTAGCGGCGCTACTACCGACGAGTTCATCCATATAGCGGCAAGGATGGTTGGCACGCCGAATCCGCTCCATGGTGCCTAATAAATGTGCTTGTGGGCGCCAGAACGACGACTTCCACACAGGCGAACCAATGATGTCGTATGTTAAATGGATCAACGAGCAAGCAGTTACATACAAAAAAAACGTGTCGTTTTCTTAAGCGATAATCCACCGTGATTTATATTGCACACCGCATGTGTCATACATGAAGAAGAGGTGAGCAAGAATTTTTCATATGTCTATATTTTCCGTGAGAAATTACAGGATGCATATGTACATACAATGCTAGAGCAACGTAACATTCATTGTCTTTTCAAGGCATAGCATGCGCGTTCTGGGTAACACCGGTAAAACCGTTTTCCGTGTGCTCCAACGTTTACCAGCTCAGGTTGTACGAAGCCTCCTCGTCATCCCTAAGTGCATCTCCACAGCATGACTTGCCGCGTCTTTCTAAATGCACGCCCACAGCAACTATTAACGCACGGCCACATAATTGCACTGTGGATTGTCTTCGGCTCTCTTAGGATGCGCATTCGACATGTCGCGCGAGTAGCTCCTCGCCTCTTGCGTGCTTACTATTGGTACACAAATATTGAAACTTTCAAATAAAGATCAATTTATTGAGGACCGCCTTCAGAATACTACATGAATGGGCAAAGCAGTCTTTCGTATAAGGACGGCAGCAGTTTCTTTGCCATGTTTTAAAAGCTCCAAAGGATGTTCATTCTTGGTAGGACAAAGTTCATGCGCTTCATTGCGTTATTGAAGAATTTTTAATTATCTTGCTTTTCCTGCAACCACTCAATGAAGACTGGTGCACCCGCTGGTAAAGCAAGGCACACGGGTTTCTGCCTGCACAGCCCATTATAGTTGCGTGACCGCTGATAGTGGTTACTTTAATTTCGCCACATTCATTGCACCTGCGGTTATTCGTACCATCAACTACTGCTACTGCTACTACAACTACTAGCCTGTGCTGCGTGGTAGCACTATGTATGACCTCAATTACTATTCCTACTATTTTGAACAGTGAAAAAATTATTACTACAGCGGCTGCAGCTAATAATCATCATGTTGATTGAACAAACTACATCTGTGCTACTTCTACTAACAGGTTCAGATCGGCCTGCCTTACGCTGTCAGCAAAGCAGCCTTGGACCACCTGACACGATGCGCCGCACTAGGTGAGTGCGCTGTAGGTGCTGCGGCAAAACGCAGCCAATCACGTTACTGCGCTTTCCGACAGCGTGATTGAGGGGCACGTGAACGAGAGGCCAAATGCAGCGAACCCGGGATGAACACGCAGAGTGTCCGTGAGGGAGTAGTACCATACTCTGGCTGATAACCTGCTTGCAGCGCAGACATAGCTACGGGCCAAGTCAGCCAATCATAGGAGCCAAAAAGTAGATAGTGGGACTCTGTGGCACGACGGCACTCACATGTTATGCTGGGGAATGTGATGCATTGAACAAGCTACGTGTATGACAGAGCAACGTAGAGGCTCGCGAGTTGTCTCTAAGCGCATCCTGCAACTGTACGCACATCTGTCCTTCGCGATGGTAGCGCCAACCTATTGTGGCCATCTGTGCGCCGAGGGTTGTTGGCAGTATGAAAACTGTCTGAAATTTGCAATAAGTTGAGTAAAACAGTCTTCTTATTCCGTTTTGATCATTCAGCAGGACAATGTCAAAGCCTGTCCGACGTATCAACAGCGTGGCGATTCAGATGACGTTGAAATGTAGTTTCCTTACACCATTTTGGAAATTCCCTGTAGGTGTAAATCAATGTTTATAACGCAGGTGATGAGGCAGTTGCTGCGTTTAAGACTTCTTGCTTTTGAGGTTCGGTGAGCCATTTTGAATGTCCCACTTGGTATTAACCGAGTCCGAGGCCAAAGTTACTATATAACTGATGCCACGAGCCAAAGATGCAGTGGCACTTAGCAAATAGCGTTCGTTGGCTATTTCACCGATTTTTCTGGTCACTTGTTTGTGGTCGCTGGTCGCAGCTGTAGCACCGATACAAAGGTGCCGGTACAAAAAGCGTGTGCTCGCAAGCAAGCGATTTGCAGGGCTCGTTCGTTAATATGCAAGATTAAACACCTTTGATGTAAAGGGTGTAGTCCTCTGAAACGAGTTCTAAATACCCTATTTTCGAATATTCAATAAATATCCGTCATATAGTCACATAGTCAATCGGCGACAATGCGCAGGTACAATACTCTGCTTCGTTGCAGACATGCCTTCGCAACTTCAGCAAGCACAATATTTTGTTTATTTTGTTTACTAATGCAACCAACCAGCATATGCGCGTCAACCTTAGCTTCGGACGGTGCACGTTTGGTGCATCACGACTTCATGACCGCGCCTTCGCTTGCGCGACGCGTATTGCGCAGGCCTCGTGCAGAAAACGATGAGATAGCTTTTGCCCGACAGCGAGGTAGCACTGAATCGGACGGAGCTATAATCGACGACGTTTCAGAGCGAATGAGATAAATCCGAGGCTTGTTCGTTGCGAATTTTCAGCCTTGTTCAGGAGTCTCCTATAGGGGAGGCTCAAGGCAGAGTGCCTAAACGGTACTTTGCTCAGGCAACTGATTACAACGCTTTTCATTGTTTCGTTTCAGAGAATGCTCCGTATGGTGTACGTGTGAACACAATCAAGTAAGAGCACTATGCAGTTTGTCCCCAGATTTGCTTATTCAACCATCTCGTGTTTCAAGGTTTCGCTACAGGCAAGGAACTGACACAGCTACCTTAAGAGTGTTGCGGATCACACGCACTGTGGGAATATATGATATGCGAAGCATTTTGCAGGTGGCTGGTTATTGTGACTTGATTATCCTTCTGCAAAGCGTTACCAAACGGACGCACATGTTTGTGTAAGACAAGCAATTGTGTGTGTGTGTGAGGCGAGCGTGTGAGCGACGACAGCAGCAAGGTTACGACGATGACGGTAACGACGATCATGTGACGGTGATGGCATGACTAATTTTTTCGTACTCCGCCGAGAAAACATTATGATGCTGGCCGCACAGGATACAACTGTATTATCAAGCAGTATCGAATGTTTCAACTGTTTCAAAAATGATCAACGGTTTATGTTCATGCAGTAAATCTATCACAAGCTATCCCAAACTTTATACACCAGATCAAACGGATGCACCGCGTGAGACGTCGACGCAGCCAAGTTGAGGGATATTTGCGATCCTCGTGGAGGGATGAACAGTGATGAGAGTTGCATGCTACATATATCACCATCCCAGAAACATATAAAGTCTAACTTTATTTTGGAAGTGCGCTAAGTAAAACATAATTTTTGTGAGAATCTAAAGTTCTTGGCGTGATATTCAGTGAGCACTTACTCTGGAATTTTCAAGTTAACCGTATTCCTTGCAATCTTGCTAGATTAGTTGTAATGCTCTGGAACAGCTGGTATGTAAATTACCTGAGGGGGTGGAGCTTTTAGCGTACAACTCACTTTTTTTACCGCCCAAGTAAATTACTGCTCGTTAATGTGGGGTACGTGGTCGCACGTACATATAGATAGCATTCGCAAATTGGAAACGGCAGCTCTCCGGCAAATTGCAAACCTTCCAGGACATTGTCCGCCACATAATCTATTCCTTACGTACAGGATATTACCTTTTGAGATGTTCTACAAGTAAAGATTATTGCTCCGTTACCAAAATGAGTTTAAAGTATATTAACCAGTCGTTTACGTCACTGTGTCATCTAAGAAGCGCTCCAGAACAAAGTGTACAGCTTCCGGAATAAGACAACGTGTGTGTACTTTTCTGTAGGACAAATCATGGCTATAACAGCATAGTACATCAATTAAGCAGACTTATGAATAAATAAATTTATTGTGGTGTAAACGCCCATGAGATGAGGCAAAGTGATGTGAAATTTTATTTTCTAAGCAGCCTAGTTATCTTAGTTAATACATAATCATGTACCCCGGTTCCACTGTAGTGAAATTGTAAAATGTGATGCGTTTTTTCTGTCTTTTCTACTTCAATAGATGTTTTCTTTACCTGTTGACATTTTTAGCATTCCACAAGCGTTAATTCTTGCATTCTCGTTAGTATAGAAGTTTCCCTGATTTCTAGTACTGATACCTACGACTGGCGCACTGCCATTCACTGTAAGGGTACAGATCCCGTCAAGCTCTTGATTGACAAAGCGTTTTGCCCCTCTTCATTCAATTTCTGATGAACGAAGTGTGGGAATAAGTTTAAATTGAAATATGAACATATATACTCCCTATTGTAACAGTGGCACAAGCCCATTCTAGATGATTGGCCAACTACGGGCGTATGTCCAACAGCCCAATAACGGCGCATGTGAAATACAAAACCAATTAAGAAAATAAAGAAGCCATCGAATATCATATGCTATTCTGTTAGGTCTGTGTGCTTTACAGGTACAAGCCAGCATTATATGTACAGGCTTTACGTCGTAATTTATTGCTTGATTGCGCCGAACGGACAAGCGCTCATTAGTGGTACTTCGTCGGTCAAAATTTCGCGCTGTAAAACCGCACCATCAGGTCGCACATACCAGAATTCTGCAGACGAGTATACGAAATTAAAGAGGTTGAATATCATGTGCTATTCCATTAACACGTCTGTGCGCCTTGGAGGTGTACCTATGAGCACACATTGAAAGTACATTTTTATTCGTGGTTTATTGTTTCATTACACAGAAGAGAGTCGCTCTCGCGCGCCGGGTAGTATGGTCTAAGGTGTCGGTCACCTTGGACCATACTACCCGGCTCACCACACGAAAAAAGTGGAGAATATAACAAAATAATGCTTCGCTCTAAAATCATTAGCGCCTAATACGCTAGCTTTTCTTTCCTTTTATGAGTTAGTCAGGGCTATGTGTTCATTTCTTAATTACTTGACGCAACAACGTTAAGTGATGGCCTAGCCGGTACGTTATGATGAGAGACAAAATATGCGAAAGAAATGCATAGACCAGAAACAACGCTGGACGACCGCCGCAACTTATTAATTCAGCATTCTCGTTGTGTGTGCTCCTTGTTTATTGTGTAGACGTTTGCTTTGACAGTTTTCATCTGATGTAAATACCTAAACATCAGAGTACCAGAGTCTGTGTTGCAGTGCAGCTGTGCTTTCAGCATAGAGAAGGGGTAGTGCTTATTACCTTCCATGAGAATTTTTATCAACCATATTCACCCTGTCTGTGATTTAAACGCCATGCCCAATAGATAACACTTAGTCAGAACAAACTTATCCGTAAATTAAACAGAATAGCAACAAGGTCGTGTGCAATCGAACCGGAAATTACGGCAACCGGCGGCTTAAAAATACTGGAAAGTGTTGGGCGCGGACAAAACACCACGAAAGCAGATACCGCAATTGAGAGTTTCTTTGTTGAGACTTTTAGTGGTGTTTTGTCGGTGATTAACGTCACCAGCGAATCACAAACTAGCGCAGCGCCTTGTAGCAATGCACTTCAGTCAATCATGTTCCACAACGTATGTCCCGCGACGTGTTTTCTTTTTACAGCGAAGCTTTTTATGGTTAGACTTCCGTGCATTTTTCATGTGCGTGTGCAAAAATGTGGGCCGATCCTGGTGATTGTGCAGAAAGGGTCCAAGCGCAATGGCACATACCCCTGTGGACTCCAGGTAGTGGGCTCCGGGACCTGTAACGTGCCCTTGAACTACCCTTGTCACACCTGGGACCCAAAGAAGTCCCATGAACAAGGGTAGCAACAGATACTTTTCGAAAATGTTAGCATTTTCCGCACGATGAAATTTACTCTGTTTCTCATCTGTAACTTTCCTTTATTTAAGGGAAGCCTAGTGCGTGAGTGTTTGTGTGTTGGTTGCTCTGTTTGCTTTTTAATGTTTTCTCACGTCGTGGCAGGCGAAATCCACTGGGGAGAGTGTTGCCCTCATCTGGATGCCACGTGCGTAGGGTAAACTTCGCGTGTAGCCGCAATCGTTTCGTTAATTGCGAGCTTCTTCGACAGCCGGAGGTAGCTCCAGCTGCTGAGTCGTTTCAGGACTCACGTTACTTGGGTCCCAGGATCCGAGCGCTCCGACGATGATTTCCTCGATGCTGACTCGCTGGTAGCGGCGCCAGGGGTACTTCCGTAGGGGTTGCACTTCTCCATCTGTGCTTGTCGATCGAGCTGATTCCAGTGCCTTGAGTCGGTTCTCGAACGGACAGGTTACGTCGATGATGATTGCCTCCTTTCCCTTGGCAAGGACCAGATGGGGGTGGAGGGTCGTGTCACCGACGGGCCTGTTCTGGTGAGTCACCGTGGACTTATTTGCGGTGGTGGTCTTCACCACGACAACAATTTTGTTGTGGCGGCTTGTGTATGCAGAGCTGTGGCTCATGCAGTGACAAAGAACGTGCGTAAAGGTTTCCTGCGCATAGCCGCACACCCTGCAGCTCTGGTTCGAGGCATGTGCCCAAGGCCTAGCTGCGTTCAGGGGCTGCAAGTTGAGGCGTGCCCTGTGTACGAAGCGCCAGTCGTAGCACACGACCGCATCGTAGCCCAAAAGGCCGACCCACGTCGGCCATGTCTACTTTCCCACCGCCATCTCTTTGTCGACGTTCCAACCGCTTGCGTGCCTCGTTTCTTGATGCTCTTCCGGGGCTGCGACACCATTGCGCACGCACATAAGACAATGTGCCGTTCTTCATTTTGAATTTCACATCCCTTCTCTCATCATAATGGGGAGGCCGCGTGTACTGCGTACTCCCGGCGACGATTGAATTCTCGTCTCTGTTCCTGGCGTCGTTCTTCGTAGGCGCGTTTCTCCTTGGGAGTCCGGACTCGACGCGACCTCGCCATTCTTTGTCACCTCTGCGTCATGTGCTAAACAGCTTCGCTGGTCATCCACCTTCACAGAGTGGAATGGCTCATGAGAGAGAAAATTTACATTTATTTAGGCAGCCGGCAGATTGGTTTGGGGGCCAACCCCGCCTAGATGGTAGCCAGAAGCCCTTGTCTGGCGGCATCCTCGGCCTGCTGGACGGTCAAGAGTTGGTCTTCGGGTGTCGAGCGGAGCAGCACGGTCTCCCATAGCTTCCCATCTTTAATTTTTAGGCTAGGTCTGGGCGCCTGAAGGCAGGCCCAGATAATGTGATCTAGGTCCGCCCTCTCTTGACAAAAATAAAATTTGGCCGAATATTGTTCTATACGATAGCGATTATACGTCACGGGGTTTGGATACGTATTGGCTTGAAGGAGGCGCCATGCCACCACCTGCTGCTTATTATGTGATGAGTGTGCAGGGGGAAAGCGGACCCTCCCCAACCTGTTACGGCTAGTTATCTCCCTGTAGCTAACCATCCGGTCCCTTCTTAGCCCCATCGGTGGTGTCCCGGTGGCTGGGCTTGTGTGTGCTCGAGCCATGGTGTCGGCCGCCTTGTTGCCGGGGAGGTAGGAGTGCGCAGGCGCCCGGATGATATGGACAACCCGCTCACCGCAAATGTTTGCCAGGATTCGTTGTGCTTCCGTTGAAATGCGCCCCTTTGCGTAATTTAGAATTGCGGTTTTAGAATCACTGACTATGATAGTGGCTAGTGTGGAAGACTTTGCGAAAGCAATGGCCGATTCCTCAGCGACCTCGGCTCTGTTGGTTTTGATGGATCCGCTGACCTTAGGATCACCCTCCGAGTTTACTGCAACGATAGACATATTCTGATTTGATGTTTCTTTTGCCTTTCCTGATTATCACACGATAACTTGCAAGCCTGCCATTATCGTCTTCGCCGCGTAATTTCAAGGTCGGTATAATTTTAGATGTGAGAGCGTCTGATGCTCGGGGCAGTGTCCGTTCTGCGGCGTCCGCACCCATATTGCGCTCGCGCAACTCTCCCTCATTCTCCTCTCCTACGCAGGTGCGGCGCAGCAAATCATTGCATATTACTCTCTCTCTCTCTCTCACTCTCTCTCTAAGGGTACGCCGGTAGGCGGCGCAAGTGTCACGGCGCAATATAAAGCGCGCGTTCGCTGTGCTTCCGTCATTCTCTCTCTGTGCAATGATGTGCGAAAAGCCATGAACAATGTCAACGTCAGCGCTAGTTGCAGCGGCAGCGCCACCGCCGCGGGGCAGAGGAAGGCTCGGGAAGCCGGGGTTGTTGCGTTCAGAGCTTCGGGCTCAGCTGCAACGTGTGTGACCGGCTTTGGTTCGACAACAACGTGAGCAAGGTCGGGAGCGTCCAGAACGAACGTCAGCGTCGGGGCAAGTCGTGAACCGCCGATCGAAGTGCAGGAACTCGTGCAATGCTTACCCAGGAACGTTCCCGACGACGCGGCGATCGACGTACACATCAAACGAAAACAACCCCGTACAAACGCCTCCTCTCTTCTCAATACATTCTCTCACTCTAACTCTCATTGGGTTGTGTTGCCAAGTGAAACGAAACGGAAACTCGATGCGCACCCCCCGCGATGCTTTCGCATCCCACCATGGTTGCCAGTAGGGTGAGATGATGTGATTTTTTGAAGTTACAAATAGTAAACATATAATAAACGATATAGATATCGATAAACTGATGTTGTGCGAAACAAAGCGGAGAATATCAGGGCTCAATAGAGCATTTCATCAGTACCCCTTTATTGCTTGAATGGCCTTCATTCCTTGCAAGCACTCTTCCTAAATCTTCCCGGAGATAGATGAGATGGGCTTTCATGCTGCAGTGCACCGTATTAATTAATGGCGATGATCGTTTTGTCAGGTCTCGCCTTGCTGGTAAGTCTGAAGGTGACACACCAAATAGGAAAAAAGAAGTAAAGCGATATGCACATTATCTGCTTTTTCCTTGCAGCCCGGGTTGTGTCAAGACGACGATTGCGAAGAGACCTGAGGTCACCGTAGAGGAACACATAAGGGTACGCTCCATAAATAATGATAGTAATCATATAATACTAATATAATCAACAACTCGGCAGTATTCCTTCATTATGCAAATTATGTAGTGCGCTCCAATGAATTTCTGTTTGATATTTGTCCACGTGTACAGCCACGTTCAATATGAGTCACAACATCGTGTTCGTGGTCGAAGGAGCTCCAAGACTGCACGCTGGCGCTGACAAAAAAAAAAAAAGATGTAAAAAATACCACCATAGTTTAAGGGGCGTTTAGTTCTCCAATTGTTTGCATGCCGGCACCGCTGCACCGCCTTGCGTCCCCTTCCACTACAGACGCCATGTTGCATCTCCTACTGAACTTCATTTACATGCATTGAGTATTGACCTAGTTAAATGTTATTGAGTTTTCCCGTCAAGAGTGTTGTTGATGGATGCATTATGCACATCGCTGATAGGACCTAGGCAGGTACTTCGATTTCAATTCGCTTGAATAAGCTTGGAGCTTATTTCATGGAGTAGCGCTGAGTTTGGGGTAAGGATATTTGTACATTATCTGAGAGTATATAATCGCCTCGCTGATATTGCGCTGTTCGCGCCCTTTGAGGTTTGATGGGCGGAGCGTTGTGCAGGCGAATATATGGTTCGTAGATCCATTTTACCTGGGTTATGGGTTGTGGTAGCCATTGCATATGTCGCCCGTTATGCTGCCACATAAATGCAAGGATCCTGATGCAGTGGCGTCGGGGGATAGGTTAGCCATCCATGTCGAGCTTGATTGAATCGCCGGCAGTTTACCTTGTTTTTAAGCATGAAATGCTTTTAGCTGCCGTTGTCGGCGACCTTCAAGTGACCTTGAGCCAAAAGCCAGAGCCATTATTCGGGCACTCAAACGAGAACATCCGCGCATCGCTGTGAGAACAAGACGAGGTCACCCGGGCAACCAGACAAAAGTTAAGAAAATGCTGTCTCTGACCCCCAACCCTTTGTACAGGACCACATTAATTATGCTAGATACTTGTCAAACAAGTTAGGAAAATATTGCTTCCGATTTCTTCCTAATCTTTGTTCAGAATATCACTCAAGCTGTAACTTCTAGTACGCGGAGGTTGTAGTTGTACTTTCCCTTAGCGACGTTAAAAAGGCAGATAGAGAGGTTGCCTGTGTTCTTTTGAACGCCAGCGGTCCGTCAGTCGTGAGCGGTCCGCGACAAAAATAACAAGTAATCACCGGCGCTGCACTATTGCGCGCGCTGCACTATTGAAAGAAGAAAAGCGGTTGAAGGCAGCAGCATCACAGGCAGCGGAAGACGCTATAAAGTAGTCATTTCATGCTTGCATCTACTCTCGATTACCGGAGAGCCAGCATTTTTCGGATGGAGTTGAACACTACAACCCACTGCGACTTTCCGGGTGAGCACATGAGGTCTAGGATGCGGATGTAGTGGTGGACCGCTTGTAGGCCGTCCTAGATGGAACTCTCTTGTTCACTTGCCCTGCCATAGATACACGATAGCGTTATGTTATTGGCACAAATAGCCTGTCGAAGGCGCGAGATCTTGCCCAGCATAAAAGGGAGGCGCGGCGTAGCGAGCTTAAAAAAGTGTGAGCGATAGGATGAAGCCCTTTAGGGTGCCTCGTTGAATTGGGATTTGGTCAGACAGTTCCCTATCCGGGCCTACGAAATTCACCTTGCGGATTATTGTGAAATCCTCGACGTAGTAGAATAAACGTGTGTCTGGATGCGTAGAGGTGAGGCCATCGATGATGGTTTGATACAGGACTTGGTCAAACATCCTCTTGATGTACGTATATGCCATAGTAGTTGGAAGTTGCGAACAGTAGGCCTTGCAAGAACTTGGTACACTTTCAAAACAACGACTTGCGCACATACATGTCGCCTGAAGCGTCTAAGGACACGAATGAAACACTGATGGACGTCGAGATGCCATGCCAGCCTAGTCAGCACCATCTTTTCTACTATATTTACCCACGCAAGACATGAGCGATATTTGTAGAAAGCTTGCTGGACTGGTAGGTGGTTTGTCAGGCTTGAGAAGCAGAATTGTATGGACATATTTACAACTATGGCAAATGTTGATCTGCTCATGTTAATCTGGGGCGCTATAATGTAAAATGATTCCAAACTGTTTTGATTCCAGTTTCTGCAATCAGCCTCCTTGATTGCTCAAAACATTTTCGGGCCACTCCCAACTTCGCCTGTGTGTCACGCGACGTCAAGAAAACCGCGATAGCTCCCCATCTCATATAAAGTGTGCACACTGATTATGCATGATTAAGCCGCACAAAAGAAAAATAATCATTCGTGATTCGACGCCTTTTCCCCATTAGCACTCTGCTATTGGTCCAATGTTTTCTGGCTACGCCCACTTCGAGTGTCTGTCACGCGACCTCGCAAAACCGCGAAGACTCACCACGTCAAAGTGGTGAAAAAAATGCATTAATATGCCGAACAAAAGTGAATTTTTTTTTAATAGCCACAGACTGTCTCGTTCCAAAAGGAATACAAGATGGCTGCCCGCCGATCGCTCAGGCCCTCGATCGCTACTCGCACCTGCCGGTGGGCATGTATTTATTTCCACATGATGAACCGTTTTGTGTGGAAGTAAAACGTTATCGAGCTCTTTCGGCATTCATACGACATCGCTCTGCCAACTCTTCCTTGCTGAGGATCTGTTTTAGCGCCATTCTTATCCTTCTGTTGCACGCCGCCGCGATTTTCGACCAGCCACCGCAAGCTAAGTAAGGTGAAGCAGACCAATCGGAGAAGGCGGCACCACCCTCTTCATGCGGTTATCTATTTTCACTGTGCTGGCTCGGCCCCATCGAAACCCTCTCCACTAGAGCGTGCTCTTCGCCTCTTGTCAGCCAATTAGATAAGAAAACCGCTGAGTGTAGACAATGTTATTGGTTTTGAAAGCGAACAAAGGTGACCTCCTATAAACGAGGAGAGTGTTTGATTGGGTTGTTCAGACAACGCTGCGGGTCGCCGCCCGATGCTTGCGTCGGTAGTTACGTAAATTTGACGTCAGGAGTTTGGAATCAAAACAGTTTAGAATCATTTTACGTTATAGCGCCTCTGCAATGGAGTGCTGTATAATTTATCCCAGTTTGTTGTCAGGCAGGTTATGTAGAGTGGCATGTGTAATGCCATGAGGTCCTGCAGTTGTGTTTCTGCATAGTTGAAGCGGGGCACATTTCTGTTCCACAGCAGATAAGGAGGAGTTCATGTTCTAGTCGAACGACTGATACGAATGGGTGGTGGATTGAATGAAGAGTACAAAACTTCTCTGAGCTTCTGAAAAGCTCATTATCAAGGAGGCTCGCTGGAATAGGTAATTTAGAAGGGCATGGCGGGGCCGAAGTTGAAATAGGAGAGATCGCGAGAGGTGGCAAACTCAAGAAGTGTGAAGCTGTAAAGTAATATATTCGCAGTGCTGCATTCATCGTCGCTTTTCTTAGTGAACGGCATAAATTTGGCTTTCCTGTGTAGAGCGTTGATATTTGTTGTTAGCTGGTTGTTCGTCTTATCTTTGTCATCTTTTCAGAAGTATTTCTTTTCTTTTGGTCCAGAGAACTAGAAGGCGCCAGTCGACACTATGGTGGTCTTTGGTGTTTGCAATATTCTGGTGTGCTGTTCAATTTTACGGTGGATTCTTTTGGCCACTTCGGAGTACTGATGCGCCTGCTCGGAGTAGATAGAAGTGCAGGAGGTTCCAAGTCGTTTGTCAAGGAGTACAGTAGCAGTTCACTACCCCAATTTCGCGGTTGTCATGACGTGCGCAGTATTCGTAGTATTGATGGGGGGTGCCACGGAAGTGTGTCAGTGGAGCTCTTGCCTTCAATGTAGGACGAGTCCCATTCTTGTGTGGGTGAGTCGTATTCAAAAGGCATCTCCGTATTAGACCTCAATGGAGTGTACGGTGGCGGCTCAGGTCAGTGAGTAGGCGTGTAAGCACCGCGGAAACTTTGCCAGCCAGAAGCAGCGCTGCAGCACACCGCCCAGCAGAGGCAACGGTTTCCTGTAGCACACGCTGCGATTCCGCGTGACCAAACTCACCGACCAAACTCACCGTGTCTAACTGGATATATAGTACCAGTGTTCCGGAACGTTACAGTGCATGTGCTCCTCGCAACTTCCATGGCCACGAACAAACTTTGGCTGAACGCATCGAGCTGAAGCAAACGTTGATGTAGGCGCGCGTTTGTTATCTTCCAAGCAAGATATAACTCGCCGTATGCTCCTTCGCGATATGGCGATCACTAGATGGGAAAGTCAAGGGCGGCAGGAAATCGCAATAAGATGACTGAGTTGGGAAATTTATGTCCGGAAGTATACGAATCGCAGTCTGCATCATGTCAAAGGTAGCAATTTAAGTGAGAGGTTGCGGAAGGGGGAACGGAATTGTTTCCTCAGCACGTTGGAGACAGCAATATCGCGTCTTTTATGTGCAGTTTCTGGGTGCAGTTTGCTTACACTCTTTTTTGCCGCAGCTTGCATTATACGATCTGTGATGAGGGTAACCTTCTTCGCTATATTTCTATTTTCTATCCATACCGCATGCGCTGCATTTAACAGTCGCCTGATGGTATGGGTGAAATTCACGGTAAATAATGACTTTCCCGGGCTTTTTTTGCATGAACTTTGCGTCCGTGCAGACGCTCGAGGAAAAGAAAAGTGCTATTCACGCGCTGGGACGAGTGGCTACACCGGAAGAATTGGCCCGCTGCATCGCCTTCCTGGCATCCGATGACGCCGCGTTCGTCACGGGGATAACAATGCCCGTCGATGGGGGCCTGCTCCTCCTGTCCAGTGTCTCGAATTCCGCCCCAAAGGTGGATACCCAGAAGACTGCGTGAGAAGTCAAGGCCTTGCTCAACGATGGCCATACTGCCAAGGTACAATGTAAAAACAATAAGGCAGTACTGACAAGCCCTTCCTCTGTCATGCAAAAACTCGGTTTTTATAGACAGCGCTTTTCGAACAAATGTTTTCGCTCTGTTTGGACCTATAGAAAGGCAAAACAGGGACCAATACAGCGCTCTGCAATGCAAATAAATATTAAGCGAGCAGTTACTCCCGCATAGGTTAATTATACCCAGAAGGTTTAGGTGGTATTGCGGCGGACGCACGTAATACGTGGCGCCTTCGGTGAGCACTCTACGCAAAAGGCAAAATAAAGATATGTGCACTGTGCCACACGTTGTCTTGATTACTGTGGTTGAGAAGTATGGGTTCTACTCTTGTTGTTTTTTTTCCTTCGTTATCTTTTAATGCAATTAGCACTCTCAGGGTGGTTCACGCACTTTCCGGCTCTATCTATCTATATATCTATCTCTGTCTTTAATCGCCCTCGGGCGAACCTGGGTCACTGGGTAGGCCATGGTCCAATGGTTAAAGCACCGGGTGCTCGGCTGATGGAACGGGTTTCGAAGCCAACCGTTGGACCAACTTCAGATTGTGGGCATGCGACATGTGTGTGTATGTGTCGCTCGTCAACGAGTCTCTTTCGTGCCGACAAAGGTAACAGGGGTTGCGGAACTGGGTATGTGGCATTGGGTATGTACTTCGCCTCAGTGAATCTCATTGACGCCGACTTAGTGCACTCGGTATATGCTTTCGGGTACACGCCGCTCTTCAATGAACCACTTAGATGCCGACTTGTCTCACCGGATATGTGCGAGTAGGCTGCGTACCGCTCTTCGGTGAACCTCTTGAAGCCTACTTGAGTCACTGGGTGTGTTCCACTGAGCTTTCACCGCTCTTCAATGACGCTCTTTCGCATCAGCTTGCGTCATTGGCTGTGTCAGCCACTGGATATGTGCCGCTCACCAACAAACCTCTTTGACGCAAAATTCCGCAACTGTGTGCCACTTAGTATGGCCAAACGCTCTTTTATGAAAAAAATTGCTTAAAATTTATCCTCTGCTTTGACGGAATCGAACACTTGTCGAAGGCGCGGAGTATTTCTCCAGCCTTGATCGGTGCTCCGGTTACTGGCAGATCCCGTGCACGAAGCCGACAAAGAAAACACCGCCTTTGCCACGCCCGATGGACATAACTAATTTAACTTAGTGCATTTTGGTCTATGTGACGCTCGCGCAACATTTGAGCGAATGATTGACGTGGTACTACTGGGCCTAAAGTGGAAGACGTCTTTATGCTACCTGGAACGCATAGTCATCTTTTCGCCCACCTCCGATCAGCACTTGCAACACCTCGATGAAGGCCTCTCTGCAGCTGGCCTTCAGTTGAATACAAAAAAGTGTTGCTTCACAAGCAAAACCATCAAAGTACTCGGGCCCTTTGTCACCAAGGAGGGCATTCGACCTGACCCCGATAAGATTACCGCTGTTCTTCGCTTCCCCAGGCCGCAACGAGTCAGAAACTTGCCTAGCGTCCTCGGTAAGGTCGTATTTCCGGCGCTTCATACGTAACTTCACTACTATCGCGGCACCGCTACATCAACTCCCTCCTTCTGGACCTCTGTATGTATGGTCGCACAAATTCCAAACTCCTTCTCACACTCTCAAGCGTGCCTTCACGTCCGAGCCTGTGCTTTGTCATTTCGACTACAACGTGACGCCAGCCGTCACGGTATCGGTGCTGTTCTCCTGCAACGTCAGCAAAATTCTGAAGAATGTGTGGTCACATAGGCAAGTTCCACGCTGACAGCTGCAAATAATAATTATGCTATCACCGAGCAACAGTGTTTCGCCGTTGTTTGGTCCAAACAAAACTTCTGGCATTATCTGCACCTCCGCCACTTTACGGTCGATACGGATCACCAAGACTTATGCTGGTTGGTGACGCTAAAGCATTTATCGGGACGTCTTTGTCGTTGCATACTTCATTTACAAGAATACGACGTCGACATCACCTGCAAGTCTGGAAAGAAACACCAGGACGCCGATGCTCTCTCTCGCTGTCCCCTACCAATGTCTTCAAACGCTGCTTGCCTACAACCTTGCATGAGCGAATCTCAGCGCGCGGCTTCTGCAGTTCCTTCGCTCGCAGCTCTCCACCGGCTCACCTAACCTTCCTCATACGTTCGCATCTTGCAAACGTAGTGACTCCTGCTGCCACTCCATTATGAAACGTCTCCGCTGCACATCCCGTTCACCCAATGTTCGGCTTCGTCGGCAACTGAAGAAACTCAGAGATCGAAAATTCGGTGCTATACCAATACCTGTTTCAGCCCGAAGGACACCGATGCGTTCCTGTCCTTCCGTGATCACTTCGGGCCCAGCTGTATACGGGAGTACTTTCACGACGATCCCATGGCCGGTGACTTTGGTTACCAGAAAACCTGTGAGCGCAGCCGCAGCCGCTTCTCTTGGCCTGGACTTGCAACCAGCGTAGCGAAATACGTGGCTTCCTGCTCACTGTGCCTACACCGCGAACGACTGACCTCACCTCCCGCTGGACTGCTTTCACCTTTACCGTGAGCTGAAGCGCATTTCGCCCTCGTTGGTATCGACCTGTATGGACTGCTACTCGATCATATGAGCTGGCGGTAAGCGATTCACTGTCACAGCCGTAGATGACTTGAGACGGTACAGCGGAGATTGCGGCCTTTTTCTTGGAAGCCATTTTTTTACGTCAGGGAGCCCCACGTGTCCTTTTGAGTGACCGTGGCAAGACTTTTCAGTCGAAGCTCCTCGACGATATCTTCCGTGCGTCCAACACCATCCATAAGACGACTTCCACCGGCTGCCCTCACACTAACGGCCTCACAGAGCGCTTTCGTCTGAGGCAGTCGGACATGATATCAATGTATGTACATTTACCATAGCAATTGGGATGTCATTTTGCCATTTGTCGCTTTCGCTTACAACACCGCCGTGCAACGCACTACGGGGTATTCACCAGTTTTGCTCGTGTAAGGCTGTCAACTGATCACTGTCGTCGACGCTTCTTTGTTTGGTGTCCCGGCGCCCTAGTCGACATCCGTGGGTGAGAAGTTAGTTTCGCGCATTGCTCGGTGTCGCCGCCGCGCTCGCCCTAATACCGACGCCAGTCAACAACGTCAAAAAACTCCCTACGACGCATCCCACAAGTGTTATTGCGGACTCCAGTCGAGGCCCTAGGTTATACGCAAAAGTTTCCATCCTCTTTTATCGGACCCTACGCTGATCGGGAACAAACTTCGCCAGTGAACTATCGCGTCATTCCCGTTGTCACGCCTTTCGGCGGCCGCTGCCGTTCCACAGAGATTGTGCATGTTTCGCGTTTAAAGCCTTTCGTACGCCGTTCACCGCCATAACCAGCAGTCAGGTTGGCCGCTACTGCGCGCGGGGGGAAATACTGTCAGCATTATTTTTCACCCGCATCTTCTTCATCTGTATATATTCATCATCATGGCTAGCGTCACTCTCTTCAGCACGCGGCCATGCTGAAGAAAGCGTCGAGGTATAGCAGCTGCTTCGCAATAGTCAGATAAGCTTCTCTGAATGTTTATTCACATAAGCGCCATGCGCGCATTTCACGGCGGCACACTGAATGACGCAGCGTATTCAGTGGGAAGCGAGAGAGGAATGCGGCTGCATACACCCCTCATACATAACGCGTCTCTACGGCACCAATATGGTGCATCGCTACATTCATTCAGTGCTAATCACATTACCGTCGACATTCATAGTGAGATGGGTTCTGCAGGATTTCATTTTTCAAAAATGCCGCGTGCCCCAACAGCTTGACTTGCGCCGTCGACGTATGGCATTGCCGTCAAGGCGCTCTAGGCTTTCTAAATCATCGCCGACGTGAATGAAGCTAGCAGAAACAGCAGTACATAGCTTGACATGATAAAACAAACTTTTACGGAGTATATAGTTTTCTTGCTGAATTTTCTGTCTTTTTTTTTCAGTGGACCTACTATGGCATTATATGCTGCGCAGTCTGTCCGTTCTAAAAGTCCGCTATCAATGCGGACGAAACCTCACTGTAAAAGTAGTTTGCCGTGGTTGAGCGTGGTTAAACAAAGTTGGTCGAGAGAGAGAGAGAGAAGTGATTATTTATGATGAAGGGAAAGGTTGGCGCTATCTTCTGCAGCCCTTGACGGAACACGGCTCAGCGCCAACAAGTTTGTCGAGCGATAGCACGGTTTTGCTTGCTTTGGGAAAGGACACAGATGATGCTCGGCGTCGTCAGCAACTACCGCATCTACAATTGCACATAAAGACACCACACAGACGCTACTCGGCGCGGCAGCATCAGCAGCGAGCGAATTGGCCTTCAAGCGGCGTCTCGTTTTAACGCGAACAAAGCGTCGAAAGCACAGCGCATACGAAGCTACCAGCTCTCGGCGCACTCTGTACGCATCGCAGATCGCTTTGAAGATTGGGCCCGCACGACCACACACTTTGTCCACATCGCAGATTGCCTTCAAGATATGGGCGCCCATGTGGCGTACGGAGCAGACGCCGGTAGTGGCAGGCTAAGTGCCAGTTTTATCTTGGCTGTGCTTGGAGGTCTGATTTACGGAACCAGGCGTTTTCTGGGCTTGTACCTGGAGTAGTAGAGCTATTGCTCTAAAAACCATTGCAATGAAGGTTGGACAGCTTGTGGAAAGGCGATGTATGGGCCAATATTGGTGTGCATGTGGAAATTGGGCGCTGTGAGAAATAAATTAATGGAAGCGTATAGGGCGTAGCCACCAAATTTCCAATCTCTTACCCGATTTTCTCTTACGCGTTATTCATAAGGAGAAATATCAGGAAAAAAAATAAATGCCGGTGGGGCTTCTGCGTTGCCCAGGGGGCGCTGCAAAAATGTTGCTAAAAAGCGCCCTCAATCCGAAACTGGGTAGTACCAAGCGCGGTCGTCTGCTTCGGAAAGCACGTTTACAATACGGACCCGCCACTTTCGGTTGGGTTGTACCACGACTTGCAGCGAATATCGGGTGCCAAAGATTTTTTTCAGGGGTGGCACGCTGCGTAAAGGCAAGAAATTATGCAACGCCTAGTACGTGTACGCCGTTCAAGAAATAAGCGACGAAGTTTTAGCGCGGTGTCAATCGCAAGTGAAGCGAGTCACGTACGATGTTAAACTTCAGGTAAGGTTTGCACGCTGCTAGATTCAGGCGCACAAATGCGAGGAAATGCTTGCTATAAATGAATTCACAGCAGCGACAAGCAGACATCATGTGTACGGAACTGTTCGAGCGCATGACGGTACGCGCCGCGACGGCAGCGGTCTTTCAGCTTGCCGCGATGTACGAACTGCTCGAGCGCACGATCCTACGTGCCGCGACGGCAGCGCTCCTTCAGCATGCCGCGAGACGGTGGGCCCCCTGCAAATTTGTTGACTACATGCCGCTAAACAAGTAGTCATGCCTGCGCTGTAGTAGCGGCCATCTGTCACTTTAGCAACTGATAAGTAACTGATGCAATGCATATGAGCTCGCAGTAACGTACTGCGTGCGAATCGCGCTGCAGCGCGAGCTCGTGCGCTGCTCGCTTGATGTAGCTTTTAATGACAGCGCTCGAACATCGATGTGCTGTAATCAATACTGCCTTGCTGCGCTGCCTCAACGTGCTGGCTTGAGGTCAAGGATGAGCACATTTAACTCTCAATTCTGTGCTGCTCACAGTGGGGTAATGAAGTTATCCGGCCAGCGCGCCCGAATCTCCGCTTCGTGAGGCCTTGAAAACAACGGTAGAATCTGATATTGGGATTCAGGCCTCCTTGCTCGTGGCAGCTCACGACGCAGCAGTATAACGACGGTGACGCTTTTTCGCGGCTGAGCTAGGTCTCTCCGGATCAGCATCGCCGATTCCTTCTGCTTCCAGCATTACGTCCCACGGCACACGGATAGTCCGTTTTTCGTTAAACTAGGCTGCGCCCAGCTCGCAGCGTGGTCTCTGAGAAGTGACGAGCCTTTTCGCACTCGCAACAGGGCCGAAAAAAGTACGAATCGACGTAAAACTCGGGCTTGAAACGTGCTTCGCCACAGCCAGGGCTCAATACTACCCAAGCTGGTACTACCCAGATATAACTTCTCTCGCCGCCACCAGGCGGCGCTACTATACCTCAAACTCCAGTGCAAGACGCCCATAGCATCATACCGCTTCAAGCAAATTCATTTCTGGTCTCAATGTACCAAACTGACTGTTCCCGAACGCTGCTCTGGCAACTATAATTATCGTAAGTAAAACAAAATAGAATAAACTGTGGAACTCACTTCCTTATTATTTGTTTTGTGCTGCCTTAAAGACTCGTTAATTCACTCAGAACCGCAAGTTAATCAAGAATTATTATTCCATTCGTTGCTGCAACATCTTGATTGTTTACTGCCGGGCTCAAGTAGGAAGAAGAACATCCTTAAAGGAAAGATAGACAGTTAAGAATTCGGAAAATAAATATAAGGCAGAACTTTGCGCTCATTTGCACTCCTGAAGAAATGCCATGGTGAAATTGTAAACAATTTCTGAAAGAAAATGCCCTGCTTTCAGTACATCCAGCCGACCTTTCCATTCACATGCCTTTTATTTCAACGGCTGTAAACATAAATAACTAACTATAGGCCTCGCGAAGTCCTAGCTACCTTCCTTAGGAAGTCGTGGCATGAGCTGCACTACCTTTTTTAAGAATGTGTGCATCAAATATCCACACATGTAGTAAACTATGTTTGACTCAAGCACATCGTCACTTACTTCTTCACAGCTTTCATAGGACCCTTCTCTAAAACCAGCACTCGTGGATCTAGGTGCCTCGATCTTCTGTCACTGTGCAAAGGTTAGTCAATGGAAGTGCCTTAAGATGAGTTGAAAGACAGCCTTGTCTTTTTCGCAGTTGCTGTTGTCAGAAAGTTTGAAAAGCTTTGATACAACAATGTACCTGAGTCTGGCAGAAAACTGGTAGACAATTGTAGTCTCGTTCCAACCATGCTGCTCCCGAATGAGCCAGAACATATTCTCAAGGGGATCCTGATTCAGGCGCCGTGTCAACGAGAATTGAAAATTAAAATATTGCTGGAGATCTTGCCACAGTAACAAGATTACCTTGATTGTGATACACCATCCAAATATAGTCCTAGATTGGCGAGGGCAGCTGAACTTCCAGGACTTAATCCAAAGCACGCAACCTTTAAAAAAATTCAGTGTGCTATGTGGACAAAGTAATAGTGTAACTGATTTTCCGTTCTGTTATGCGCACTGGTGAGCTGTTCAACGCAACGAACAGCTTGTCCATTCTTTCTACAAAGATACCCGTTTGTGTGGCAGTAATAGGCAGAACGTTAAACGCAATGAAGGCATCAATTTTCAAATACAAACTGCTACTTAACACTTCCGGCGCAAATATTATCTTGTGGCCGAAATGGGTTTTGTACAAATGGTTGTCAGTGATTTTTGGTGGATGATTCAGTTTGAGGTGATGGGTGGGCTCGCATAGGTTGAGTATGTGTTTCCACGAAACAACCTCCTTGCCAATGTGGAGGTCATATTGCGCAAGTTATTCCTAGTACATTTCAACAAGTGGGGTGGATCAAAAATAAAGCATATTTTTGTCTCATCCATTTCAAAAAAGGATACTGAGGTGTTATTCAAAGTGCTGTCCCAATTGCATAATTGTTGCCAGCTTATGCCTTTACATAGAGACCACGGTCATTCAACTTACTTACTAGTATTATTGGTAAACTAAAAACGGGTCCAGAATGAACTGTGCCTTCGCCTGTCATGAAAGCTATAGGTTGGAGCCATCGTTTTGCTATGTCTGACACCAGAAACAAAAGTGTTATGTTTGCTACACGACCAGACCTTTCAGCACTACTGCCGACATAACCAACAACATCATCATGTTAAGAGTTACATTGCAGGTTTCGTTTTAGAGAAATTTCATCAAAGATGAGGACACAAGCCCTGTCCATGACATTCTGATTTCTCCTTTTTTTAGAGATCTGAGATCTCTGGCATCAATTCTAGTTTGAGTGATATTGCCATAACCAGGTTCTTAACGTTTTTGCTTTTGGAAGGCTCAGCGTTTTAGCCAGGTACCTGTATGGTTTTGGGATATTGAAACAGAGATAAAGAGCAAACTGACGGTACTCTTCTGGTCAGCGCCGTCTGTGCTTGTTCAGAGGTTACAGGTGCATCTGAGCACGAAGAATTTCTAGAAAGTTTTTGTTAAAGTACCTGGTTGACTCGGCCAATATCTATGCTGGTGGAAGGCTATTTTCAGTCTTGGTACAGTACTCCTTAGACTTTGTATCTCATACAAATACTCGTACTTCTGCATCCGCTTTTTTGTTCGTGGTGTAAAAACCTTGCGAATTCGGCTCCGGCCCCTTCCTCTTGGTGTAGATGGGGGCTCTTGTGATGGACCAAGACGTGCTCGGTGTAAACTCTATTGGGGCAGAACAGTAGCGCATGAGACAACACAGACAAGAGGGTGAGCAATTCGCCGCACACCAACTCTGAACACACCTTTAGCGACATCTGGCTGCAGATGCTTGGACCCCGCGAGACGTGCTTGGTACAGGCTCTGTTGGGGCAGAACAGTATCACTGAAGGTACAAGAACACAGGCAACAAGGTCAGCAATTAGCAGCGCACCATGCGCGCACTTTTTTATTACAATAAATTATTCAGTACTTTCACTTCATCTTGAAACTGCACCGCACACACAAGAAACAAAGACACAGGCAAAGGTAACACACAGGCGATAGTGTTACCTTTGTGTGTGTTGCCAAAGGTAACACACATGCAAGTATTACCTCTGCCTTGTGTTCTCGTTTTTTGTGTGTGCGCTGCAGTTTCAAGATGAATAGCTGCCAACTAACCCAACTTTCAGTACTTTTACCTTTCACTTTAACTTACCAAAGTACTATTCGGTTTTGGCAACGAATGAAGCTGCCGGAGGAGACGAAAAAAAAATATAAAGCTACCAAGTCGTCCACAGCTAAAACAAGATAAAAAGAATGTGACGCTCGTTCCGATATCGCTCTCTTTTTTGTGTGTGATTGTGTGTGCATAACAACGGCCTGCTGCGAGTGTAATTTATAACTTTTCTGGTATTTTTTTTTATTGTAACGATTACCTTTCTTACTCGAAGTAATTCAAATGCTTTTTTTTATTTACAATTGCCTTGGTGAGACAAACTGTAACAGGTGACGCAAGTTCAGGAACGTGATATTGTCGGCAACTACTGTATAGAACGCCCGAAATCGTGCCACGCAGCCATGCATGAATTCTAGAGGAAAAGCTCCCCTTAGAGCCCACTCAATATATTTGTTTCCTCGTGTTATTAACAAGGAAACAAATACGCTCCACCAGATTTTGGCGAACCAATTGAACCGATGCTAGCACGTCTCGATAGCGAAGGCCACTACGTCAATGTCAGGATATTACCTATGGACGATTTTTACAGCTTTTCATTGGCCCAACTGGGAGAGTATTATTCATGTCCCAGCAACAATGAAGCGGTGCACGCACCAGAGGAACCAGATGCTGAGTAACGACAATCTTGTGTGCAGGATGTCCGAACGTTACAACACTGCCCTGCCTCCCGTCCCGCAGACTCAGCGAGTTTTCATCATCGCTGTTGATGTGTTCACAACAAATATGAGAGATGATGACCAGTGATTTTTTTAAAGCTTAGTTTTGCAAAAATAACCAAGGTATAAAAGGGTGCAGAGGATGCACTGAATGTAGCAGACCAGCTCGTTGTATTTACGGAATCAGCGCAATGTTAGTCAAAGTGCGAAGCAAAGTAACGTAGAAGTAATTCTTTATTTTAGGTAATTTCTGAATTACTTTCCTGGAGCAGTAATTGGTAATTGTAATCAACCACATTTTCGATCGAGTGACGTAATTGTAATCGGTTACTTTTTTTCTTGACAAACGACAAATCTCTGCATCTTGGGAGAGCCTTCAGCAAAAGCTTATATTTTAAAGCAGTAATGACCCATTGGACAACGATTACCCGCAGGACGTCCGGGAAAGAACCGAACGGCCAGAGCCCACAGCGGACGACCGACGAACTTTCGGCAGACGTAACAGTCTGGATTACATGTCCAGAGCCGATAGCGGACGTCCGACGGACTTTCGGCAGCGGTAACAATCTGGATTACATTTTTTGTCCGGAAATGAAAATCCTGTAGACGTCCGTACGAAATCACCCGCGGACGTATTCGAACGTCGGGTTTGAAACCAGAGCTACTGAAGCTTCATCACACGCTTATCTCGCGCGTAAAAGGATTACACTTATGCACGTTGGTTGAATCGAATGTTTAATTTCATGCTGAAATTTGTCTCGAAATGCTGCCCTTTTATCGTCGTCATTATCGTGATAGCATCACGATAATGACGCAGCGAAATTTTCTGACATCGTGTAGAAATCGGTTTAATTCGCAATGCACACGGACTACAGGTGGCGCGCGAGGCGATCCATGATGGCGGGCCGAGAGAGTATCAGTATGGTCCCTTGAATACTGGCCAGCGCCTCCTCTACTCTGAGATGCCTGGCACGTCAGCCGCGCTCCTATTGTTCGCTCGGGACCGCTGGGTTTCTCCGGCTTTCCGCGAGGTGGCGCTAACTTCTGACACTACGCACCGCTTGCTCCGCAATAGAAAGTCACTGCTCCAGTCCCTCTCCGAAGGTTTGCAGCGCTGAACTGTGAAAAAATTTTGTGCTTCAAGATTTGCAAAGCTCAGCAGAGTAAAATTATGTAGTTTTGAAAACGAAACGAGAAAGTAAATGAAGTAAAATAAAAATAACTGTTTATTTACTGCAGCAGAAGTGCAGGCTAAATATTATTTGCTAAAAGAGCATGTTGCAGATAACGCATTATCACAGAACGGTAATAATTGATTCAATATGAAAAAACACAAAAAGCATGAATGCAAAGCAAGATCAAATATGGGTTCATGCACATAATGCTAAGGAAATTATGAACAAAGAAAAAAAGAATATGTAAACATTTTACGACAGGAATAAGCATGACACTGTTTATGCACAACCCCGTAGTGGGTTGTTCTATTTCCATAGGCACCAAACCAAACTTTTTATGCATATTAGCAGCAGTCCCAGCTATGAAGAAAAATGCAAAAGATTGACAGTTAATGGACGTGCAAAACAGGAAATGACTTTGCTATCACAAACAAGGGTAGGGAATTGAGGGGGTTCGTTATGCCATACATATGAAGGAAGCCAACAATTATTGAAAGCAAGGAATAGGGAAGAAAGGTTCCCCAATTCATAACACTGTTATCACAGTTGTTCATGCCTGCAGTTCGATAAAATCGCTTCACTAAACAAAGAACATGAAAGTCTACAGTTATTATATGCAGTATGCTCCATAGGTTTCAGGAGAGATTTTAGGTTTGATAGCATTCCACACAGTGGCGCACCGACGGGGGGGGGGGGGGGTAGGTTTCGGGGGTTGTAACCCCCCCCCCCCCTGAGGCCGACTTAACACCCCCTTTCGTTTAACTCCTTTTCTTTCCTTGCGCATTTGAGTACTGCAACTCAGATGCAAGACGCGCAATCGTCTGCACACTCGCAAAAAGCGCATTTTTTGACAATTTCGCGTGAAGAAATTGAAATTAGTGCTGTTTAGATGGTATTGGCAAACTGTCAACCCCTCCTCCCCTTCCCCCCCCCCCCTGGCAGAGATCCTGGGTGCGCTACTGATTCCACATATTTCTTCAGACCACAAAGAACTAGTGAGTTCTACTGTCGGGACGTAGTAGAGGCCACCCCTATGTTGGTCAACCCATCCATGGCAGATCGAGTTTCTCTTTCCCTTCTTAACTAAAGCCACGCAGTTCTCCCACGCAATTTTTTCACTAACTACGCGAAATATACAAGACAGAAAAGCCAGGGAGCTTCTTGCGCTGGATTTACATGCAAAAGGGCACGCAGCAATACCGTGTGGCTGGGCTTCAACTGCGGTTATTAGGCCGAGCAATGAAGCGGCAAGACACACGATAAAAAGTAGCACGTCTGGCGCCGAGAAAAACTAAGACCTAGAACGTTAATCCTGACTCCGCATGGGCTACCACCGAGACTGCGCGGGCACTAGCGGTGCCGATAGGGCGCACGATAGTGTCAGAACACAGCGCCCCTGCGCGGCAGCGGCGCGCGTAAACAGGAGAGGGTAGAGCGGGGGCTTCGGCGCTGACGTGCCAGGCATCCTAGTAAAGGAGGCGCTGTACTGGCTAGTCTACCGTCCGCGAGGCGCGCCGTATGGGGAGAGGTTGACGCTAGCTAAATGACCCCGCAGGGGGCGCTGTGCGCATTCGGAATGCACAAAGCAAAATTAGTTTTGAAGAAAGGCTCAGGAACATGGATGAAAATAAATGGGCGGCTAAAGTGCACAAGTATCTCTACATGAAAAGCGTGGACACAGAATGGAGGAAGAGGTCAAGGAAGTTGGCAACCAAGTACAGGATAATCGAAACTGTAAATAGACAACCAGGGGTCATCAGAAAGAAAGTGAGAGAAATAGAGACCGTGAATTGGATGCAAAGAATGGAAACGAAAAGGACAATGGAGATTTACAAGAATGAGAAGAAAGAAATTAGAAGGGAAAATATGTACGATAACACAAAGGGCAGTGCCTTGCTATTTGAGGCTCGAGCCGGTTGCCTAAGGACGAAAACATATCGGAACAAATATTCGGAACTAGATGAGATATGTGCATGCTGCAGTAAAGATCCAGAGACCACTCAGCACATCCTAATGGAATGCGACGGGATCCACCCAGCGAGAACCGTAGGTAACGTGCAACTCCCAGAAGTGCTTGGGTTTAAAGTGGAAGGAAACATAAACAGATCAGCCGTAGAGATCAGCAAGAGACGATTAGAGTACTGGTGGAAAAAAAGCAGGGAAAAGATGGATACGACCTGATCTCTTAAAATCATAGGCAGCGGTACAAGCTAAATTTTTGACAAAGAAAGATAATGTGAGGTGTACAAAAATGCTAGATAAAGAACATGTGTAGTATACCTGATTAAATCAAGCAGGCTAGGTGACTATTTGTCGCCACCCCGTTTCAAAGGGGATGCCAATAAATCATCATCATCATCATCATCATCATCATCATGTCACCCGCGCATTGCTCTCGTCTGCTTGTTGACTGTGTTGTGTTGTGGTGCTGCGGGTCGTCCGTTGTGTTACTGCGACCACAACTGCGACGGCGTGTTTGCTGTACTACCTGGACCTCATTCACGAGTGCTTTCTTTCCAATACGATGTGAGGAACATGCTTTATATTGTGCTGTGTGCTTAGTCTTTTCGAGCTAACGAAATGTCCGCGCGAAAGCGTGAGAAGCGCGATAGCACGTGTTTCGTACCGGGCTGTAACAGCGGATACCGCTCGTGCAAGACACTCCCTTTTTCGTGCACCGAAAGAGCCAGAGAGACTGCAGCAATGGGCGCGAAAGCGTGGTGACAAGACGCTGGACGACGCGTGTGTTGTGTGCGAGAGGCATTTTGAAGCTTCGTTCATCGAGCGCACCTTCAAAATCAGGGCAAGGTGGAAGAGATTCCGAGGGACGTACCACTCCTTGTCAAGGAGGCTGTGCCGACTATTTTTCCGGACGCACCTAAGTACTTGTCCAAGCCTTTGCCTCAGAAGAGAAAAGAGCGCAACTTATGCGAGCAGGCTTCTCGGCCTCGACCACCACCAGCAAAAAGGCAGCGTCGTGATGCTGATGCGGTTGCGTGTGAACATGTGGAGCTAGGAGAACGACAAGCCGGTAGCTCTGTGTTTTTAGAATGCGCTGAGCTTCAAGTTGCACCCCCTTGAACTAAAGTTCACTTTCGTGATGCAAGAGACAGCATTACGTTTGCTGAGTGCCACAAAAGCGACGATGCATCGTTGGACATTATTCATGTGGGTCGACGTGTGGTGCTGGACTTCAGTGGCGCTGAAGATGGTCCAGTAAGAGCATTTGTTTATATCCGCGGAAAAAAGTTCCAGGAAGAAAAGCTGCGGTCTGTAATAGAAGTTCAAGAACTGCTGAAAAATGTCGCAAATTACAATTTGTGCCCGGGGAGTGGACTGAAGCCGAAGAGCAAATCATTTGCTACTTTTAATGGACATTATTATGCTGCAAACTGTGCTGTTGTTTCCGAATCAATGTGCATAGCTTGTAAATATCTGTGAAAATTGACTCAAAACACGATTTCCCGCAGGAAAAAGAAAGCAAGCTCGAGTACCTCTAGAAAAATGCTTGCTTCTAAGACTCGTGCTGTGTGGCTGATGAAGAAAAAGACGGCAAAGCTGCAAAAAGAAGTGGAACAGATGAAAGCAGACATACAACAACTGTCAACAACAGAGTTCGAGAAAAGAATCAGAGGCCTTCCCTGTAAACAACAGCTTGCTGTTCGAACTTGCTTTCAAGCTGCAAAGCGAAGGTCCACAAAGGGAATGCAGTATGCTGATGAATGGCTTATAGAATGCATCCTAATGCGAATGAGAATGAGAAGTCCAAGGCTATATGAACACATACGCCGACACAATATACTCACTCTGCCCGGGCTGACATGCCTGCAAAAGCGCATAATGAACTTCAGGACTGGATTTGGGTTCAACCCGAACATCTTCAGCGCCCTCGCTGAGAAGACAAAACATATGGATAGTTTTTCTTGTCATGGAGGCATTGTGTTCGACGTAATGAAGCTGTCTGAGCATCTGGATGTGAAATCAAATGGTAAGTTTCTTTCAGGCACTTATACATTAATGTTACAGCGGCGTGCTTCATTGGCTTAATTTAATTCATCCCTTTCAGGTGAGCTGGAGGGCTTTGTTGATCTGGCGCAATTCACGTCTGAATCTCAGAAGGAGCAGTTGTCTGATCACGGCATGGTGGTCTTGTTTCAGCCTTTTCAGGATAAAATATTACGGTTCCTTCTTTTTTTTTGCATATCAAATATTGCTTTAGAGAAATGAAGTAATTTCTGGGGTCTTTACTTAGGGAAATGGACTCAAGTTCTCGGAGTCTTTGCATCGCAAAGCAACGTCAAAGCCGATACATTGGCGAAAATCATCGTGGAAGCCACCATCCTCTGTGAAAAAGCTGGCCTACTTGTTGACTACGTTACCTGCGATGGAGCCAGCTGGAACAGATCAATGTGGAAGCTCTTTGGCATAAGAGGTAACATCTGAACTAAATTACAAATTTGTTCTGGTAATATACATTTTCTTCTATCATGTGTGCCTTTACTCACAGGTGCAGCTACAAGCACGCGATGCAAGGCTCCACATCCAGTTGACGCAACTCGTCATTTGCACTTTTTGTCAGACTTCCCCCATCTTATCAAGAATGTTAGAAATGCATTTGTGTCAAAAGGGTTCAACACTCCTGAAGGACGTGTGCATGTAGGCCCCATTGAGGAAGCCTGGAAAATGGACAGCAAGAGTGTTTCACTTAAAGTGATGCCAAAGATAACCAGCAGTCACATTCGTCCCAACTCTTTTGAACAAATGAGGGTTGCCCCTGCCTTTCAGATATTTGGTGATCAGGTAATCAAGGGTCTCTTTCTCTATCGCTCTCATTTAGAAAGAACTTATAATTTTGTGGAGCCAACAAAGATATTTGTAAAAAAAATTGACAAACTCATAAGAATAATGACTGCTCGAATACCAAAAGCAGGTTTGTCCATGCCATCACCAAACTACGTGTTCCTGAAGGAATTTCTGGAATACCTGACAAAATGGGAAGAGCATGCAAAGACCACAGTTGGTGGCTTCATGAGTGCAACTACTGCGGAGGGTCTCCGAGTGACCATTGAAAGCACGTTGAACTTAGTCTCATACCTTAAGAACATTGGTTTCAAGTACATACTTACAGCAAACTTGAGCCAGGACAGACTTGAGAATCTGTTTGGGATTGTCAGACAGTCTGCAGGAACCAATGACCATCCAACTGCAGCACAATTTCTAGTGATAGTTAGTTCACTGGCGTTTTATAACATTGCAAAGCCACCTAAATCAGGAAATTGTGCCCCAGAAGTTATCACTGCTCTAGCTTCACTTCCTGAGATACAAACGGAAAGCAAGGTTGCTGTACTGGATAATTTGATTCATAGAGGAATGTTTGGTGATGCTGAAAATGCACTGGAAGGTTGCGCTTTGCGCAATATCAGTTCGTCGGACCACGTGTCTTTAGTGATGGCAAAAAGCCATGAAATGCTTATTTATTATGTGGCAGGGTACACAGTAAGAAAGATCCTGAGGAAGACTTCCTGCAATGAGTGTACATTGCTGCTCTCTGTGGAAAAGTGCGATGCTGTGAAAAATGATGATGCTTCTGAATTCACATCAAATTTCGACAATGGGAGTCTGATGTACCCTTCGGGCCCTCTTAAGGATATTATAACTGTCCTTGAGAACAGCTTCACGACATTTTTCAGCGCAAGTAAGCTACACGAGCAAAGCATTCTTGATTTTGCCGATTTCCTTACGCGGGTAGAGTTGCCTGCACTAACCTGCACAGAGCATGCACAGCAAATTACTTGTCAAATAGTAAAGTTTTACATTCTTCTACGGCTGCGCTTTTTTGTGAAGTCCTTGAACAATGAGAGAACAGCAAAAAAAGAGCAGCTGAAGCACTTGAAAATGAGAAGATTTAAATAATTTTCCTACCTGTGCAATTCTTCATATTGATTTGCTTGCATAACCACTTTCGTTTCCGCGTTTTAGTTTTCTTTTTTTGATGCTCATGCCAATAAAATTTTTGAAAAAAAAAGTAAACTGTTTTTTTCAGTGTCAGTTGGTGCCGTGCCACCTGAGAAACAACCTACACAGTACCATGCATTCCTTTGATATATGTGCCTCGGCAAAGCAAGCCTTTGCGAACGAACACGTGTGAGAACGTGTTAATCGAACCGGTTTTTCAGTGTCAGTTGGTGCCGTGCCACCTGAGAAACAACCTACACACAGTACCATGCATTCCTTTGATATATGTGCCTCGGCAAAGCAAGCCTTTGCGAACGAACACGTGTGAGAACGTGTTAATCGAACCGGTTAGTATTTTCCATGGGCACAATTACGCTGCAGCAAAAAAAAATTGCAAGAAATGGTCAAGCCGAACTACGCTGAACGCGCGCCCGCGCATCGACGACACGCAGCTGGTCAGCGGAGCGCCGCTCCCCAGCATGAGGACTGTTCGAAGCGCCACCTCCCGCGTCATTCGGTAAGCGTGCTCCTCCTCCTCGGCGGACGGCAGACTAGCCAGTTTTCAAGGGACCATAGTATCAGAATTAGAGTGTACTAGATAATGGTCGAGTGGGCCGAATGGCGCTCTCCCGCTGAGGCACCGCGTGTGGAAAAATTATGCGAGGGCGCTGCGAGCGAACTGGATTGGGGCGGAGACGCGCTCCGCGGCATATTCAATGTACTTTCGCTGCGGGCGCCGAGGCCGATTGCGCATAGTACGCTCTTAAAATAGTGCTTTATTTCAACTGCAAATTTATGTTTACACCATCTTGCTAAACATATATATTTGAGGCATGGATTATACAACGCGTCGTCTTCAGTTTTGCTGTCGTTGTCAAGCGCGTCGTCTGCAAGCGAGCGCGCGTTCGCTACGCGGTGGCTGGCGGCGCCCAGTTTTTCTCGCAGAACGTCTGTGTAGTGCATTATTTTTTTTTTTGTTTTGTTTTAGTTGCTTTGGTGCGCCCATGACTCTTGACGGCGGGTACCAAAGGTAGTTTTAGCCAAGTGAACCATTCTTTTTAACACTGTCTTCTAAAAGCAACTGCCATCTCTGCAACATGAAGCTACGTAGGAAAATTTTATTACTGATAGCGTGTCATTTTACGCGCGCTTCTTGTCGGTGGATATTGATCAGGAACAATGATCGAAGAAAACAATATTAAAGTGAAATAAACCAGGTTTATTAGCTGCGTGGCGCGAAGAATGACCGATGTATTTCTACGTAATTAAATCAAAGGGTACATTGAGAATGGTACAAATGGCACAGTGAGAACTCCCGACCGTGCACGTTTGCATACGAAATACACGTATTAGTGAATACTGCACATAAAACTCTCATTCGCAGAACTAATATTCATAGCAGGCAATTAAAACTATATATATATATATATATATATATATATATATATATATATATATAAGCAAGTGTTATTGATAGGCTGTACGACGCCGAACAGTCGTTTCCGTACGAATGTAACGCATAACAGCACTATTGCAGTCTCAAAGGTGAGTTACCGATGCAAGTGCGGACTGTTATTCCGAATGATTGTGCTGCCGGAGAGTTGTGGCTGTTGCGCAGAGGCGCAGTTCCTGAGAGAATTAACGCAGGGGTGTTAATAAGACCGGCTAATAAGCTGCTAATAAGACCTGCTAATAAGTGTAATAAGCTGTCATTCAATATAAATGCCCCGTTTTGGGGCAGCCTGTAAATCTGCTAACTTGATTCAGGCAAGGAAAACTTTTTTTTGTTACAGTCTCACCATCTTTGCAACCCATTAAAACTGGGTGCCCCATGTGGTACCACACCTATCTTCTTGAACGAACGCAGCAGATCTACACATATCTGTACGTGTATGTGAGGTATGCCGTTTCTCTAATTGCTTCATTATTGTCGTTATGATAGTGCGTTGAATAACTGAAAGCAGCCGTTTATAATATACAAGCTGCTTAGTTGAGCGGACAGACATTTGGGAATGGCATTACATTTATGTATGAAATATAGGATAAGCGTAACATGTTTTTCTGGGAAATCAGACTCGAGAATAATTTATTTTGTTTACACTACTAGAAAAAAGACGAAGAACGCAGCCACCTGTCTTTTTATTTTTTAGTTCAAACAAATTTGTGGGTTTTATGTGGCAAAACCACGATATGAGTATGAGGCACCCGGTTTAGATTTGCCCACCTGGGGCTTTTTAACGTGCACCTAAATAGAAGTACACGAGTGTTTTCCATTTGTTCCCATCGAATTCCGCGACGGATTGAACCCGCGAGCTCTAGTTTAGCAGCGCAACGCCGTATCCACTATACCGGGTGTTCGAAATTAAGGTTTAGGGAATTTTTAAAAATCTCCTGTGGCAGTTAGCACAATTCTCATTGATGAGCTGGGTTATTCGAAGAGACGGACATTAGTAGCACGAGAAATCGAAACTCTATTCAACTTATTAATAAAATTGATTAATGAGCTTCTTAGTTAATTACTTTACGACACATATTGCAATTTACGAATTGTAGCCGGTGAGGTTGCAAAACGCATCCACTTGAAATGAATTTCCAGAATGACACCAACCGCGATAAAGGACCCCGTACCAATTACTCCGCATTCTGTTACGCGAGTAAGGCGGAAACTTGAATAGAATGTTGCGCTGCAGTTTTTTTTTTTCAATAACAATGCTTCCCGTAAATCTGAGTACCAGCCGCGGGGGCTCAGTTAGCTAAGGCGTTGCGCTGCTGAGGACGAGGTCGCGGAATCGAATCCCGGCCGCGGCGGCCGCATTTCGTTGGAGGCCAAATGGAAGAAGCCCGTGTGCTTGCGTTGTAGTGGACGTTAATGAACCCCAGGTGGTCAAAATTAATCCGGAGCCCTCCACTACGGCGTACCTTATAATCAGAACTGGTTTTGGCACGTAAAAAAACCCAAAAGAAGAAAGAAATCTGAGTAAAAGGTACCGGATGGGGCAGATATGCTTTACTTGTTTGAAGCGGCAAGCAGGAAGGTTACATATGTTTCTCCGTTTGCGTTTCGCAAGACCTACTGATGGAAAACTATATGCGGAACAATACACACGGGAGATACATGCTGCTTGAAGAACGAGAAAAATATTTGTTCTCCAAAGGGAACCGTACAATAACATAGTAGAATGAAAGCCGACACTGCGGCCGCAATGCACGCGCATCACCGAGCGGCATTAAAAACTAAAATGAAGAGAAAGAAAGAAACATATATACATGTCATATTCGATTATGAACACCATTTGAGAGGTCTTAACGCAAATACCAGCGCGCGAAGTAGTGCGAATGACCCTGCCGAGCAGTATCACCAGCAGTTTCCAACGGCGCGACCTTGATGTGGCCCAATCCAGTTCGATCGCAGCGCCGCCACAGTATTTTTCCACGTCGGGCGCCTCACTGCAAAGCATGCGCCGCCCCAGCCGCTCGTCCCACTCGACCATATTCTAGTACACTCTAATCAGAATAGGCGACTGCGCGTCCGTGTGGTAGCACGCCGGGCTTTTTCTCATCCTTCTCGTCGCACGCTGAGTGTATTCTTATTTTTCAGAGTTTATTCTCATCGGCTGCGGAATGCCGCTGCATAACTAGAAGCGTGCATAACGAGAAGTGCGTGCGTGCTTGTTATTTTACGGCGAATGACGCCCTCAACCTTACTGAAGGATGTATATGCGACGCGAAGCGTATCTAAAACTAACGCTATGGCTGGAATCCATATTTTCGGTTTAAGCCAGAGAAAGTACACCGATCTTGTTTTTAAATCAATCAAAAAAGGTCAGCGCAAGCAAATATGCCACAGAGGTAGTGATCGGCGCGAAGCTCCTAACCTAGTTGCGCTCGAAAACCACACACCAGCTGCCTAAATGGCTCTAGAAATAATCAACTGTTGCGGGAGCGTTTGGGCAGCCTTATTTACAAATATTCAGCTGTAGCGGTAGCGTTCGGACGTCGTAAGGCATAGGCGCCAGGGGCGTAGCCAGGGGGGGGGGGGGGTTCAACCCCCCCCCCCCCGAAATTTTTTCCGCCCCCCCCCCGCCCCACTTACCCACCCTTTGTTCACGTCGCTTCGCGCTGACATAATTCAAGGAACCGGTGCTACTATATCACAATTTCATTCCTGGGCGCTTCCGTTTGGGTTGGTAATTTACAGCGAATCATTTCTGCATATGGAAAAAAAAACTGTCACGGTTTTTGTCAAGGCTTTGACGCTCTCTGAGGTTTTGGGCGAGAATGTGGTGGCCGCATTCTGAAGCAACAAATGCGGCAGCCGCATTTTAGATGAAGGCGATAATGCTCGAGGCCCGTTTACTTAAATTTAGGTGCACGTTAAAGACCGCAGGTGGTCGAAATTTCCGTATACATTTCCGCCGCTTCCCTTCAGGTTCCGGTTAGGCCGCGCTCGCGCAGGATCTTAGGCTACGTTCACACTTGGTCTCGGAGCTGTCGGAAGCGGCAAAATCTTGCAAAAATCCACCCGCCTAGGCGGCAAAACAGGCAGAAAAACAAGCGGCTAGCCAAATCGGTCTCGGTACGATTTTTCCGCTATGGCGAAGCGGAAACGCGGCGGAAAGTCGTTCTGCTCGACCGGAAGCTACACTAGCATGTAAACAGCCGGTCATAGAATTGAACATGGCACCAAAAGTGAAGACTGCAATGCTGATCGACGCGATCAAGAACCACCTCTTGCTCTACGACAAGAGTGGTACTAAAACGTACTGTCAGCAATACTCGCGATAGTATTCAATGTCGCGCGACCGGAGGTGCGGCAACGAAGCCTTGGCGTGACCCAACTTCTCACGCTTTTGCAAACCCAGGCGAACCCACCACCATCGTTTCCAAGGTGTCCGCGTCTTCCGTTTATTCATTGTTCATTTCTAGAAAACAAGTAGGTAGAAGTATAAAAGCCATTTCTTCTTCCACTTCCATGGCAGACAATAGTTGGGCAGATTCCTCGTTGGCGCTCCATAATTCGTGCACGTGCACGGTATGTTGCAGAAGTCGCGGGGTGCTTTTCTCGTCGCGACGATAGATTGGGAGCGTAGGTCTCACGTAGGACGCGCAGGCTTTGGCGAACCCCAACACAAGGGCCAGCCCGGGTTTTAGCTTTGGTGTTCCCGTTGCCGATTTGGTGTCCTGGAGGCGCCGACAATAATACGAAATGATGAAATGTTATTACAACTTGTAAATAAAAGCTATTAAAGAAATATAATAACGCCTAGGTACCAACCTGTGACTCAGCGCTACCGCGCCCGTGTGAGGAGAATCACGGAACGCCAACGAGGAATTTACCGAAGGTCGCAAATGACACGCGAAGTTGCACAAGATGATCACTTTTGATGACGGGTGGGTCAATGAATGAACATACCGCTCAAAATAATGCGATAATGAGCGCCACCACGCCGACAAACGTACGCAGACTAGATGGATGTGGACGAAAGCGGCAGCGGCGGTAGCAAAACAAATGTGAACAACTTGGACATGCACGGAAAAGATTTTCCGGCCGCTTTGGCCTTTCCGCCCGCTTGCCGCTTCCCAAGTGTGAACGTATACATATAGCCAGACTGCGCGCGAAACGTCTCTTGTATGCGATTGCGCCCCTACGGAAGGCTGGTTGTTACTGTTGTGTTGTTGAATCCCAAACCAGCAATTGCGCAAGGCTGGTAGTTGCTGTTGTGTTGTGGAATCCCAAACCAGCAATGTACACACGAAGGGGTTGATGCAAGCAGTGAAATTCCACCGACTCGCAACAGAATGAACGAAACAGACAGCCGACAAGCATGGATTACTGCTGTGCGCAGTACAGCGTAAGTAAACTTGTTGCAGGCGCTGACAGTTCTCGTCGGAGTTCACGCGTCCTGAGAAATTGATTATGTGCACTATGCACTGAACAAGACCGGAGTTCATTCCTGCATCACTAGTAGAGCACTGCACGGGCCGATTTTTTTCAGCCTGGGCCCGGCCCGGGCCCGTTTTTACGTTGGGCGGCCCGCCCGAGCCCGATCAAAACTTTTATGGCGAGACCCGGGCCCGGCCCGGGCCCGGAAATAATCTACGCTACCCGCCCGGCCCGGCCCGCCACCCCTTTATCTTAGGCCCGAGCCCGGCCTGAGCCCGACTCGAAACCGGCCCGAACCCGGCCCGAGACCGAAAAATAATGTTTTTCAGAGTTGAGACGCCCGAGAATAACTCGCTGCACGTTACATGCACACCACCAGAAAGCCCGAGCCCGGCCCGGACCCGCGTCAAAAAGCACACGCCGTGCCCGAGCCCGGCCCAAGCCCGTGAAAAAACTGCTCTATCCGGCCCGGCCCGGCCCACGGGCCGGGCCGTGCCCTGGCTTTCGGGTAAGCCCGAGCCCGTGCAGTGCTCTAATCACTATTACACCAATCAGTCGAGATTCTGTGAGGTACAATGCCGCTTCCTGTTTGCACCGGTGTAAGTGAAGCAGAAATGAGTGGCACGCACTACTTAAAATGCGTACACATGCCATATCTATGCTGTGCGGAGAAATATTCTGTACAATTCTGAATCTGTTGACGTAAAGGCAAATGACGGCTGCACACTCGCACACAGCGGAAGACACAGCGGCCCATGCACTTGCCGCAGGAAATGCAACCCTCTCGTATGAGGGAGCAGGGTGACGAAAGCTTCGAAAAAAAAAAAAAGCCTTCCCCGTTTTTGCGCGTACTTAAATTTTCTAGCGCAAAGACGCAGCGAACAAGCTATTGTTATGGGAGTAGGTATAGCCTGGTCATGCATGCATTTTCACGTGTATAGCCGGCCTTGACTTGTGAAACGCACTTCGCCCCGACGAGGACGACGCCATCTACGCTTAACAAAGATTAACAATTAATGATGGCTTCTCCGATCGGGCGGGTCGTCTCAATGATGCGTTTTCGAAGACTGGTCCATTCAGTGGCGCGATGAGAGACCGTTGCTCCAAACGCCCACTGTATCTGTCGTGCTTACTGTATTTTACTGAGCTTGCTTTACTTTTTACTTAAATTCTTCACAAGCACACGCGAGGGGGGGTGGGAGGGGGGGGGGGGGGTCCCATGTCTATGATATACATGTATAGAGTCCGCTTAAACTACCGATATTTATTATCGATCACGTCACGTAGAGAAAAGCTTAATACCCCCTCCGGGGGTCTTGAAGGACAATAAACTGAACTGAGCAGACGCTCGCCCCCCCCCCCCCCCCCCCCCCGAAAAAAATTTCTGGCTACGGATAGGCGCGAACCTGTTAGCTTGTCTTTTCGTGCCGCATTGAACGTGCCGTTCACGTAAGCTACAACTACCACATCGTAAAAGTGTAATGTTTATGCCTTCGTGAACAACGTCTATGATTAGCATTCTGCTAACCGATGTTGCTCGAGAAGAAGTCTTCGGCGACGAAGTGTTCGCAACAAACTTTCTTTGGCGGAGTCACAGGCTTGCCGATACGGAGCTTCACCGCCGACTTCTTTTTAAGATACGCGTCCAGCGGAAACAAATGAAGGCTTATCTCATCCTTCACCGCTCGGTTGGTGCACTGAGGCACGCAACAGTTTTTTTTTTCTTACATGGCGTATGCAGAAGCTGTTAATAAAACAGAAACGCACCTGCGCATAGAGAGCAACACGGTAACACTGTGCCATTGACTCTGCGGATACTCTTTGAAATATTTCTCTCGCTGGCCACTACGCGGCGCGACCGTCTGTGTGCATTGCGAATAGGCGACTGCGCGTCCGTGTGGTAGCACGCCGGGCTTTTTCTCATCATTCTCGTCGCACGCCGAGTGTATTCTTATTTTTCAGATTTTATTCTCATCGGCTGCGGAATGCCGCTGCATAACCAAAAGCGTGCATAACGAGAAGTGCGTGCGTGCTTGTTATTTTACGGCGAATGACGCCCTTAACCTTTCTGAAGGATGCATGCGACACGAAGCGTATCTAGAACGAACGCTATGGTGGGAGTGCAGCGTTTTCGGTTTAAGTAAGAGAACGTACACCGATCATGGAACGACAGAGAGCTGAGCTAGTTGGTAAAGATTCATAATGCAAAATAGGTAAGGCGTGCAGACACGGACACAAGAGAAGTCAACGCAAACGGCGTTTGTGTTGTCCACTTGTGTCCGTGTCTGCACGTCGATCTGCTTTTTTTTCACCAATCTTGCTTTCCAATCAATCAATCAAAAAAAAAAAGATCAGTGCAAGCAAATATACCACAGAGCTAGGGATCGGCACGAAATCCGAGCCTAGAGTTACGCTCCGTCAGTTACGCGCGAAAACCAGTCACCAACTGCTTAAATGGCTCTACAAATAATCAACTGTTGCGGGAGCGTTTGGGCAGCCTTATTTACAAATATTCAGCTGTAGCAGTAGCGTTCGAACGTAGTCAGGCATAGGCGCGAACTTGTTAGCTTGTCTTTTCGTGCCGCATTGAACGACACGGGCACGTTCATGTAAGCTACAACTACCACATCGTAAAAGCGTAATCTTTATGCTTTCGTGAACAATGTCAACGATTAGCATTCTGCTAACCGATGTTGCTCCAGAAGGAGTCTTCGGCGATGAGGTGTGCGCTACAAACTTTCATTGGCGGAGTCAGAGCTAGGCTAGCCGATCCGCAGCTTCACCGCAGACTTCGTTTTAAGATGCGCGTCCAGCGGAAACAAATCAAGGCTTATCTCATCCTTCACCGCTCGGTTGGTGCACTGAGGGACCGCAACACTTTTTTTTCTTCCATAGCGTATGCAGAAGCTGTTAAGAAAACACAACGCGCCCGCGGATACATAGTTTGCACGTGACGTCATATCCGCCGCCTACCCCGACCGTCCGCCATCGCTAGGCACCTCGCTACTAGCCGCTGGCCCGCTGCGTTTGTGTTCGGCGTTCGTTTCTGCCGCGTGTTTGCTGTCGTGAAAGCTTTGCGATGGCAAAAGTGAGGAGCCCTGAATTTTGCCCTTTCTACATGGACGAGCTTGTAGGGCCGACGCGGGCTCGCTACAAAGAAAAGGTCGGAATATACGACGGCGTGGACCCATACTAGCTGCACGTTGGCGTGGATACCACACCCGGCCACGACGTACGTGGATATTATTAATTAGCTTGTCCCGTCCACGAGCTACGCCACGCTGAACGAAATAAAGGCTTACAAATCGCTGAAGGCGCACAATTACTTCGCGAGCGGTTGGGTGAGGAAGGTTGCAGCGAAGCGCCTGTCGTCGGGTCTTACCATCGTCCTCGGCGAGGTGAGTCAATGAAAGCATATGTTTCTTGGCGTGCGGCAGAGAAAACTATCTCAATATTTTCTGTGCTGCTTCATTCAGGGAAAGCTTTCTTGCCACAATGGTTCACCTATATGCACTTTTTCCCCAAGCTTCAAAACGTGTGTTCGTTTCTTTCTGCGAGTTTTGGTTTAGAGTTAGGTGCATGTCCGTGCATGTGAATTTTGTTGCGTTAAATAGAAGTAGCCCACTATATTGAAAGCATGCAGACATTCAAATATTGCTTAGCATATCGCTAAGCGAAGCACACATACCAAGAAATGACGATGCAAAGCAGTTTGTAGGCCGTTAAAAAAAAATTGGGGTTTTCCGTGCTAAAATCACGATCTAATTGTGAAACACGCGGCAGTGGAGGGTTCCGGGATAATTTTGACCGCCCAGAGTTCTTTAACGTGCACTACAGCACAAGTACACGGGCGTTTTTCAAAGCGGTAAAGGCGACTATGCGTGTGGGAGCGGGCGGTTACCAACCAGTACGGGGCTTTCGCTGCCGCCCTTTTACGATCATGCGTGATGTGCAGTGTTTTGGCGTGTTATATACTCGCCCGAAACAAAGTGACGACACGCACGTTGTTCAGGTCCTTCCGATTTATCCGGGAAAGCCACAGGCACCGACGTTTCTCCGACAGCATTCTTGTGCGTTCGCACTGCCATGTTATTACGTTTGGTGTGGACCTACGCCCGGTTCTGCGTAGCTTGGCTTCGCGGCAGTGGTACTTCTTGTGCGGCAACCGAAAATCGCGCAGATTGGCATGATCACGACGCGAGAAGGAACTTCGGATCAACAACGCGTCAGCGCGCGCAGCCTACCCCAGCACGCTTCCGCAGGCCCGCAGGTGCCTAAATATGGCGGACAAGCTCGCGGACCGGTGCGGAAGTGACGCACGTGCAAACTATGTATACGGTAACACTGTGCCATCGTGCACTGTGCTATTGACTGTGCGGATACTCTTCGAAATATTTCTCTCACTGGCCACTACGCGGCGCGACCGTCTGTGTGCATTGCGAATAACGAGATTGTTATCGAGCGTTTAATTTGATGATGAAATTTGTCTCGAAATGCTGCCCTTGTATCATCGTCATTATCATGATATAATCACACGGTCACACCATGACGCCGCTAAATTTCCTGACATCGTGTAGAAATCGGTTTAGGTATGACGAGACTGTTCGTGCATAATATACTGGCTGCGCCTGTCTTCTGGCCGTGCTACAGTGCGGCAGCCGCAGCGATCGTCAATGTACCGTGATGTTTAGGCCTGCCTAGAGCTTGAAGTGCTCATGCGCAAGGCTCGCACTGGCGTACGAACTAACGCCGGGCGTACTGGCGTGGTGGCGTGCGTCATAAAGAAGAAAACGATTATCAGAAGACGCTGTGGCACAATTGTCTTCTGCATAGACGGTTTGCCCTGCGTGCAACACCACGGCTGCACCAACAGCTCAACACGTGTTGTGGGACTGCCCGAAGTATGAAGCCCTTTGGCGCAGCTAGCCACTAGGGCCAACTCAACGTTACTAGATTAGCTTCAGTTTGAAAGCTGCGCGGCGGCGCGTGTCCCCTTTCCGTCTCCCGCCGCGTGGTGGCGCTAGTCACACGCTCGGCCTAGAGTCACTGGAAAATTTTTAGAGTATCGCATTTGTTTTCCGCGCGCCGCCGCCTGCCGCGGCCACCGGTGATTGGGGCGCTCGTGTCACGTGACCTTTTGCCGCCATATTTCTTCCAAGCCCTTTCAGTTGGCACGTCGAACCCGTAGCGTACGCACCGCGCACGGAGAGCACTTCGCCGTTTCGTTCAACGCTTGCGTTGCGCTTGCGAACACAGGCGTCAGAAATAACCCATCATCATGCCTGGTTGCTGCGCCTTCGGGTGTAGCAAGCGAACGGAGTCCGGGATAGCATTTTTCTGTATTCCGTGCGGGAAGGACGACGGTGAACGACGGTCTGCGTGGCTCCACAGAATTGGCCGCAAAAAGCTTCGCGCCCTCGAAGAACACCCGCTTGTGCGAGGTAAGTTTCTTGAATAACTAGTTTGCTGGACAGTTATTGCTTTCAAGTGACTGTACTTGCGTGTGACCGCTAAACTTTACCTGTCCGGTTCACGCTCATCGCTCTGGGTGCGGCTATTGAACACTATGTAGCTAGCACACGTGGTTTTGAGCGAGCTGCTCTGTTCGCGTGGCTCGCTTTGCTTCACGCTATTGAAAATCGCCCAGTACCTATCTTTCAAGTAGGGTCTCTGGTTCGCGCGACCCGCTCTGCTTTGTGCTATTGATTCCAGTAAACTGTTCGGTTTGCGCGGCTCGCTTTGTTTTGCGCTATTGAAAATCGCCCAGTACCTATGTTTCAAGTAAGCTCCTCTACTTAGTGCTGTTAAAAACATCGCAGTACGAACTTCCTAGCAAGCTCTCCACTGTTTCATTCGGTTTGCGCGCCGCGTTTGAAGAAAACGTACATACATGTCAAGCAAGCTGCAGTGCTTGATTCGCGCGGCTCGATGGAAACAACAAACACGTATTTCAAGTGAGCGTGTTGTGCTACAGAGTAAAAGGAGGCGGTTGCCATGAATAACGTGTTTTGAACAAGCACCAGGTCTATACAGAAAATGTTGCTTCAAAATGTCTTCTATAGCTTTCCTGGCTGTTTTTTGCGACTATTTACAGTTTAGATATTTTAAGCACTGTCACAGGGTAGGGTTATTAACATTCCTATTTTTCTTTGTTTTCTCCATGGACAAACTATAGGACCATTTCATTCCTGATGATTTTGAGAAACCAAGAGTTGAATCGGAAGACCGGTATGCTGTTGTCATGCTTGACGAAATAAATTGTTGTTGTGACTATTGTGAAATAAATATGTTGCTTGCCTCCACATCTTACTTTGTGACTGCATGCTGTTCTGAAAATGCTAATTTTGCTGACAGCATGAAGCAATTCGGGGACAAATGGTATGGTGTCCCTTATACAGGGAGGCTGTAAAATAGTAAGTTTTATTGCAAACCGGCTACAGCATGATTACGAATGCTTGTCAACTGGCACAGCACCTCTATAAACACTGGCACCGCTACAGCGCGTCAGCAGTCTGGAAGGAATATGGCCGCCGCCACCCAATGTTGCCAGCATGCCGCGTACCTTTGCGGTACTCTGTTTTTCCAGTGACTCTAGCTCGGCCTAGAGTTACTGTAGGGAGCATATACAGTAACTCTAGCTCGGCCCGGCTTCGCCGCTCGTCGAAGCACGTTGCGCGAACCGTTGTTCTTGGTGCTGTGGTGGTGCGCTTTGTTCATGTGCTTTGTTCTTCACGTTCGAGTCGTCTGACGTTATAAGTGGCGTTGTATCGTGACCAACCGACATGCCGCGTTGTTTCGTAACCGGCTGCAAAAGCGGTTACGATTCCCAAAGATCTGCCGAGAAGCGGCATTTCTTCCGGGCGCCTAGAGATTCTTCACGTCTTCAAGTGTGGCAGCGTGCGATTCCACGACTGGACAAGCACCTCACGAGCTCTTGCGTTGTGTGCGATCTCCATTTCGAGGACAGTGACTTAGTGAAGGAGTTCGTGCACAACATAAACGGGGACGTTGTTATCATTCCGCGCGACAATTGGGCGCTCAAGGACGACGCTGTTCCCCGTTTGTTCCCGAACTGCCCTTCATACCTGTCGAAACCGGCGCGGAAACGTAAGCAACCAGCTGTGCGGAGGGCACCTCCCGTTAAGGTGCGCAAAAGGCAAGGTGATGGCGATGTTACAAGCCTGTGCGATGACGGAAGTAACTCCCCTGTGTGTGGAGCTATTGCGTCGCTCTACAGCGAGCTCGTGGATTTGGCAAAAACAAACCAGAAAATTCAAGGCTGGTCTCTTGAAGTTGTTGACGCCAGTGTTGTTGTGTACAAGCTCAAAATGGAAAATGCTGTGCCTAGGGTTGATAAGGCTGTTGTAGTGTCTAGGACACTTACTGTTTCTGTGAGTGTTTTATAGGAGCTTCAAGGAAGGATGTTTGAAACATCCTTCGAGAAAAATGCTGCACTTTGTGAAAATTGTGAACCGCGCGCGCAGTTTCACATTCTTTGAGCGGGGATCAAGTTACATCAGACATCTTTTGGAACGTGCTTGATGAGCTGGAGATGGAGAACATCGATCGTCTTGGATGCGTAGAGCATGAGGCTGCCTTTACATGTCAGGTGCTGAATTTTATTATAGTTACCAGGATGCACTTCTACGCTAGGGATGTGGATCACCGCCTTGAGAATAGGGAGAAAGCCGCCGTGGCAAATAAAAAGGCCCGTTTGCTGTAGATAAATGCGTTATCCATGGCCAAGTGGGCGCATAATTTTTTTTTGTAATTTTACAGAGTAATAAATTACTTTGTTGAATCAAAACACAAGCTCTCTTTCATTCATTCGTCCATACACGTTGGTCCAGACTCCCGAGCAAGCAACGAATACGCGAAATGAACGCGGAGTCTCGTAACTTACGCGAAGATGGGAAACGACATCGCTGGCCTTAAACTATGTCGTCAAATAAAGAACTTCACTAAGAGACACCGAAATAACAAACGAGATTGGCTATTTTTTGTGTTGAGCAGTTTAACTGAACGTCTAACGCGCAATTATAGCTGAATAGCACGTCAGTCCATACCCTCGCGTTGCTCTTCGCATTACCGCAGATGTGCACATCTGCGGTAATGCGAAGAGCAATGCGAGGGTATGGACTAGTTAAGGTAACTTATTCACCATCCCTGAGGTCTGTACATCTGCGGTAATGCGAAGAGCAATGCGAGGGTATGGACTAGTTAAAGTAACTTATTCACCATCCCTGAGGTCTGTACTTCAATCTTATCGCGGAGGAAATACAAATTCACGTGTTGCAAACGAAACGCACTGGAACGCGCTCGGAGCAGGCGGCAGCTGACAGCAGAGCACGGTGTAAGATATATACTCTTTAGGTGAGGACACTCGCCAGACTCGATCGACCAGATAAAGTAGCAAAGGCGCGCGCCGATCGGCCCGGTGACGGCAGCGGATACCTATCGGCAGTACGACGCAACTTCAACACAGAAAGCTTTTTATTGGTTTAATCTCCCGTTGTTAGAGCAGCCGGTGGTTCGCGGGAAATCCGAAATGATTGAGTGACGCACGAAAGTAGGTCACCGGGGAGAGGGCATGCGCGCGTTCCTTGTTGGCGCACGCCCTCGCCTGGGTTCTAACTGAAGTTGCGTCGTTCCGCCGATAGGTATCCGCTGCCGTCACCGCCCCGATAGACGCGCGCCCTTGCTACTTTATGTGGTCGATCGCGTCTAGCAAGCAAGCCTAGAAGTTTCCCCACCTAAAGAGTATATATCTTACACCGTGCAGCAGAGGCAAGCGAACTGCGGTTTTAGGGCCGAGAGGGGTGGCAGCGCCACCCGGCGAGAGGAGACGGAAAAGGGACACATTCGCGCGCGCGGCTCGGGCGGAGCTTGCAAACTGAAGCTAATCTAGTAACGTTGGGGCCAACTGGCTAGCTACGATGAGTGGATCCATCCGTCGGCAGAGGCGTTTTGCGAACGCTCTACGCCGATCGCTGCGGAGTCGGGCGTCCTCCGTATGGCGTACGACAGGGCAATTCTCGATGGCCCGCCCACTTTACTTACCTACCTCTCTACCCTTTAGTCCAAGCGTAATGAGCCATTCCTAGTAAATAAAACTTGATTATCATCGTGTCGCATTCACGTCTTCGCAACCGAAACCGAAACTATTTAGTAAAAACGAATACAAGTCGTGTCCAAAAATTCATGCGTCATAGAGTGGTGCCCTCTAGGTTAAAAGTGCGGGTCACAGGGGCTATGCTTCTGCTGTTTGAAGGCGCCGGACACGATTTCGGAAGCCAGAGTCACGTCATTGACGTTCGCTTTCGAAAATAGCCTATTATAGCAAATTATATACGGCTCTCTTACGCTTTACCGTATTTGTTCAAGTGTTTATTGCGTTTGTATCTTCATTTAACCCAATAGAGAATGATAACCCCCAAAACACTTTGTGAAAGCGTACATCACTATATATATATTTTTTATTTTATTGATCGCTTTCGTGTCAAGCATATAAAGAAGGCGTCAACACTGTTTGGAAATGTTGATTTTAAGTTCATCAGCCCAGTAGCTTGGTGTTTATGAACGCATATCGCTAATGTTTCAATAATGTCATCCTTTGATTGGTTATGGAATGGTGCGCCGTCTAGTGCGAAATATATCGGTGCGTCTGGCTCTGAAAAAGCCAAATGTAGTAGGCCTTATCTGCTTGGAGTGGGTAACTAACAACTGAGGGGGTGTGTGGCTGTGTGCTGCAGCCGGTTGCAGCTACGCGGGCGCAGGTTCGCTTTTTCAGCTGCTGTCTCTGTGTAGCCATGAAAGCTGAAGACGTAAAGCTTTCGGGCGGCAAGCCCAGCAGTGTCGTGCTTGCGGACATACAGGCTGTGAATGCGCTAAGTGCTGAGCAGTTCTCGCAGCTCGTCGACACCACCTGCCGCACGTCTACGGTGTCCGCTGCGTCGTCGAGTGGCGACGTGAGTTTTCTCCAATATTCATTTTTTTTTTTAATAGCGGATGCAGTGTATCGTTGATTCTGCCTCTTGGTTGTCGCATGTGCACAGTATATTCGATAGTATGCCTTGTGAGGTGTGGACGATGCCTTACGTTTAAGCTAACCCGTGTCTTTGTGGCATGTATTACGATCAATCCAATTCATTCATCAAATGATAATTTTCACTTCCCTACGTGAACTTCAATGTTTAATTTCTAGTCTTGTGTTGCTAAACCATGAATATGCTTCATAGCAACCCAAAATTCGTCGGGGTATACTAGTATTGTGGTATACCCTTAGGTATACCACAATACTAGTATACCACAATACCACTTCAGAAAGATTGGGCGCAGTGTGCTGTTGTTGTGTACTGTAGATAGTGCCACTGTCTATGCACCGTTCCGTGCTGTGTGCAACATTTAATTTTGTCAGCACCTATTGCAACCTTCACTGCAAGAAATAACATAATATAAAAATAGTTATGATAAAATTAATTGCGGCTGTCACTCGCTTGTTTTACGAAGCAGCCGTACCGGGGCAAAATTTTAGATACTATGTAAACGACAGTGAAATGCCGCTTCATTATGCGCGAGTTTTCATTTGTAAATATTCTGGAAGCTTCATAACCTTTATTGATGTCACAACTCGCGTATAAACTCACTCGTTTTCAAAATGGGGCTGCATGAAGTCTATGTATTAGTAATTTCCTTGATGCAAAAACTTCACCCGTGTGGATTTGCTAAGTGTTTGAAAATGAGGCTACATGAGATCTAAGCACTGCAACCTGTTGCTATGACTGAATTCATGGAAAAAAGTGTTCACTCATGTCATCCACTTTTTTTTCACTCTCAAACCTGCTTGCGTAGTCTAGATTCTTTCTTATCCGGAACATCAAATTCTCTTCTCATGCATGAGAGCCAGTGGGAATTTTTATTATATTTGAAAGAAATTATCGAATTCCTTATATCCTCCTGCGACCAGAACACAACTATGTGATATAATTGCTCATCAAGGTGGTTTTTACTGTATACTGTTATGTTATGAACTTGAAAAACAATTTTTAAAATTACCAACAACTGCATCTCCATTTACGTGAACATCTCCTCATGTTTGCTATGGTAAAAACTGCATTTCATTGCTTAAACGCAAAGATGATGATGGAACTAGGTGTAGTAGATTGCCATGTTGCTGGTGCGTCCGGTATTTTCACACAATCTGAATGATTTCGAAACACACCTCAGTTTGCTTTTGGCCGTCTGGGACACACAGAGGTCTAGATCGAGTGTCAAATTCCTCAAAAGCAGATTATGAGAATATGAGTAAACCACTACTTTACAGTTGCACATGCGCACTGTACTTTATACCCATAATGAATACTTTGCGTAATCACTTGCAAGTTAACTTATAAAAAATGCAGAAGGCAATGTGCAATGTATTGTACAAGGGGTCTTAGGATATGCCTGCAAGCATTGCAACTGCTTACAATGCCAAGGAAAACTGCAAGGCATATCCAGTTTTCTTATTTTTTCTTAAAGGAGCATAATTGCTTGGTTACAAAGTCTAAAACAAAGGAATAGGTGATCACATGATGTTAAAGCCTGCAATGAAAAGTCTCACAAAATCAGACATTTTAGTATAACGTTGCTGTTGAAGTGGCAGAATGTCACCCTCTGAACACATGTTCATAAATGAAGAAATGTGCAGAATTGTTTCAAACTGTTTGTTGGATAGTATGGTTATATTCGTATTTTTAATTGTTCCTCACCTTGTTCAAACATTATTCTTCACTTTGTTAATAAAAAGCTGGTACACACCAAACGCTACATGACAAAGCATGAAAATAATGCCAGTAGTTCCACTGCATATTAATCAAATGCCGCACCCCTGCATATTAAATTCAGTTCAGTTTATTCCTACAGTTCGTATACCTAAGAAATACGGGAAACAGGAACAAAAAGCTTGTCGTGCAGCCACTTTAAGGGGTGCCTGTATCCTTGCAGGGAAATCTTGGCACACAATGAATCAAGTTTGCATTTGTGCAAATAAAACATTGCTTTAGCTGGGAAGCATGAAATTCATATGAGCATCAAAGCCAAAAGATCCATTCATACAAAAGGCAATGTTAACAATCACTACGTGGCTTTTCACGGTTGACTCTCGGGCCAGTTGGTAATGTACTGTGAATGTTGCGCTGAGGGGAAAAAATTGCAGGGAAAGACAAGAGCCATGATAGATTCGCTGTCGTGTTTGTCCTGTCTGCCTTGTCTCTCTTCTTTCCTGCTATTTTTTTGCCCTCAGCGCAATGTTCACAATACCCGACTTATGCACAGGAACACATCCCCCCCCCCCAAAAAAAAACAAAAAATAACTAATTATCGCAGGACCAACGCTCTTGTTTCAAGCTATGTCAAGTGGGGCAGTGTTTAATTTTGTCAATTAAATGCTTTATATGAAAAGAGGCATGTGATGTAATTTACTTCTGAGTTTCATAATTGTTTATGCATTCCGCCTTAAAGGGACCAACATCTACCTAGAATGTGTCATGGGATATTTGTATAAATGAAAAGACCATGATTTATAATGACAGAAACGAGCATACTGTTTGTTATTTAAGTTGTAATTATAATTGTACAGTGACACAGAAATTCGAAAAAATCTATAAGTGGCACGAAACCTTTGTACTCGAGACGTAGTCAGTGAGACTACTGTAGGCAAATCTGCTGTTATCAAGTGCTGCATTCTTATTGTTTAAGAGAGCAGTCTTTATATTACATATGCATTTGTGCTTTACTCAGTGCAGATTATCAAGTAAAAAACTTCACGCCAAGGTGCGGCAGTGCCTTCGTAGCAACAAGAGGAGCAGCAGAGCAATAGTGTCCTTTCATTGCATGGTGGTGCACATGAGAACTTTTGTACACGTACGAGTTTAGGTGTGAATGCCCCGAGCTCTGGTTTCCCTGTGAGATACAAAATGCCATCAACCAACACTGCAATAGGTTTGTTCAATTCAAAAAAGGTGCAGGCTATGCCAGTTGTGGTGCGGCAGGCTCCACCACTTGCTTCAATGTTCAAGGGCACACTGCACCCCATGCAGTCGAGAACGAGGGTGCACGGTGTGCCACTGTACCTCCGACAATTGAAGGCCTAGGTGCAGAAGGTGCAAAGAAACTTGGTTGAATCAAATAGATCCTAATAATGGCACTACTAGCATATCCTAGCACTGAGCTTGGCTTGGCCAAAACGAAATGGAGGATGCTTAAGCTTCGCCTTTAAGAGTGGAACACGATAGTATTAAAAAGTCCCTGACTGCTTCTCACGCTTCCTGGCAACTGCAGCTTATGTAACCGTAATATTTACCGGGAAACGCTGGCGGCGAACGCTATGCACAAAGGTGAGCTTTCTCGTAGAAACGCTGCCTTTGAGGGGGCTGATCTTGTTATTGTTTTGCACTTTTAATATTTCAGTCTGAGAAGATTTAACATAAATGGCATGCGCTTTCAGTGTTTTGTTTCATGGCATTTCTTTGTGGGCTGTCATTCTCGAAATTCCAAGGAATAACTTTGTCAAGAATGTAAGACAAGCTATGAGCAACTTTAGTGATAGAATGGTGTGGCAATATAACCCACATATACCGCATGTCACATATCAAGGCGTGTCATATACATTTACCTTAATATATACGAAAATTTTCTTTGATGGACAGCCTGCCAACACTGGATCTTCTGCGACATGGGGCCCTTAAAGCTATTGCGTTAAAAAGCCTTGCCATGTATATGACCAGAGCAATTGTACAGAAAACCACAAAAAGCATGTAGCTAATATTGTAGAAATAATTCGACACTCCAGAAAACTTGAAGTGCTGGAATGTTGACTTGATAAACAAAATATTAATTTCTCACCACTACGGTTGCACTTGTGTGCTTTTCACCAATGCTGGTGTGTAGTCAATCACGCTCACCTATCACTGTTTCCATCGTGTGTCCAGCATATGACTACATCCTCACTGCAGATCGAAAGTTTCTAATAAAGAATGTTTTACGTCGTTATGCACATTGCCACTGTATGATCGGACACTCTGACCAGTAAGCTTTTCATTGCACTTAACAAATTGGGTACCAGAAATATTGGTTGCTTTAACGGCAAACACAAGTGAGCTCAAGTATTACTCAACAAAACCATTTTACATCAGTTTAACCGTACAAAATATATATCAAACAAATTAATTGATACTGTAGTCACCCCAATGTAGATATAAAAGTTCGACCTCTTCGTTATTATTATTTCTGTTTGACAGTGTTTTGTTTTGACCACTTGGGGCTACCTGGCTACATTTTCCATGCCAAGAATGAGTGTCGCTGACGTAGGTGTTTCCTCCAAAATATGCAAAAGAAGGGTCTCACTTATTAACGGATTTATTTTTTTCTACTGCGTACCAAGGACAAGTGGCAGTCATTTGATCATTTTGGTGTCAATGCTGTACTATTAAATGGCACCAGCTTCCCAGAAAACTAATATTCTGAGGGTGCACTTTGGCGGTAACAAAGCACGCGTCCGGCTACCTTGGAGGTGGCACTGAAGTGAGGAAGCTGCAGCGATGATGGCCTTTTCAATGATGGAATTGTAGTGTTTTCAGACTATTATTCACCTCAAGTAAACAATTAAACCTGGAAAGTTCCAGGTGGTTGTGTTGTGAGCTTCAACTTAGTAACTACAAATTGGGGGAGAACTATAGAATCTTTGGTAACCTCTCTCACATGGATGTGGCTTGACAAAAACACCTTGTCGTTGGTGCTTCTGCGATTTCTTTTCCACGCTGCACCAGCAATGACACATTGTATGAAGAATAACAAAAGCATGCGTGACTTCTGTACCATGCAATATCATGCTTCATATGCAGTGTTTGTGGCCTTCCTTATCTGCAACTCGTAAACATGAAAAAATATAATTGACAGTAAAAGATAACAGAAAATAACAAATGAAGTCCTGATATTATAATACTAAAGGCTCTTCACAATGAATAAGTCATGGAAAAATTGGGAAAATTGTGGTGGATAAAAAATTGCCGTATAAGGGGTTAAACAGAAAATTAAGGAAGCGGCTCAGAGTAGAGGTAGAACATCGGGTTCCTCTACTCAATATCTTCAGTTTGAATGCTCATCCAAGTCGCTACGTTTTTCAGGCATGGAATGTTACCTGAATCTCTCTAAAAAATTGGCCGCATATCTGCTTGCTTCGCTGCAAATGACGAAAGACGATAGTCTTCTGCCGCCCCTGATATGTAACAGCCTCTCTTCTCCCCCTCCCACCCCTCACACTCTTCCCATCCCCTCTCACTCCTCCGATGATGGATGCAATAGAGGTTTTGCTGAATTCAATTCAAATTTCCCACGTTCACCTTGCTCTCGCGCCATCTGTTGCGACCTTTTATTACTGTTGGTTTAAAGCCAGCTACAGAGCAGCGGCTTCAGTCGGCCAGTCGGCTTGGTTTTTAACGCGTAATGTCTCTTCAACACCATTTCTGACGCGTTGATTTTTCATTTACTAACGTAAATACTAGTCCAATGTGTATTCTTAATTAAATGAACGCTGCGGATCATGGTTACGTACATATATTTTGCCTAAAATAGGCCTGAGGTTTTCTTTGCGCTGTATAATGTTGACGTGTATGACCCCGGGCCACCAGTGCTAGTAGCTTGGTTGGTTTTGTCTGAGCGGTTGAATCGAGTGATAGACAATGCTTTTCGCGTTTAGGGAGCCCAAGAAAAACTATCGTCTTTTAAAAAAACTGCTTTGCTAGTGCAGGGACGACTGAATTAGAAAGGCCCACTGAGCTTCATAAAAACACTTCCTCAAAAGAGCAGGAATTGGCCTTCCTGGTGCTGTATTTGTCCATTACTTTCTCTCTATTGACTGTCACTGTCAGTTTCTAGCTGATGACCCCACAGCAGCCAAAGAGGATATACGTGCCGTCGATGCACTCCGAAAACATCGAGACGTCGCCTGCCACCCCTTGCCTGGGCCTCCCCAAGTGCCATGTGCTTGGAGAGCCAGGCACCACTGTTCACTCAAGGCTCTTGACTGTCGACTTTCCTACCGCAGCCTTCCTAGGCCCCACCTCATCGCTGGCTCTATTGGCCTAACTATATGTAGGAATAAGTATGAGTACAGCACAGGCCAGGCCTCTACAGTGGCTCCCACCTACAATAACGACACTCAATGTAGGACCACTTGTCAGTACGGCAATGAGCCAGCATACTCACTCTACCAGCACATCATCTGCACACTCTGGAAAACTAATATACCGGCCATCACAAGGCTTGCACCTCATCGACATTCCACCCAGTAAACTTCACTCCTCGCTAGGCTTCTGTCCCAATTAGACAATGCAGACCTGCGCTGTAGCCTCAATCGTATTTTTCCCAAGGGAATCATCACACTTCTCACCTGCCACACCCATTCTTAAATGCAAAGCTTCTGGCAGTGGATCCTTTCACCATCCTGAACTTACCGCTTAAACTGGCGGTATCCATCGCTAAATCCTCTGTCTCGACTGCGACACTGCTGAGCCTTAAGTATCAGCCTCACTAGGAGCTGGAGTGTGCCCCATAGCCCCTCTGAAACCCCCCGGCATTCACCCAGTGGACCAACAAGCCAGGTTGCCTCTACCCCACAGGCTGCCGCAGAATTCCCCCTCAGGCAAATCAACCAGGCAGTGGTTCTTCAGCCCTCCCTGCCCCCACCCCATCACCCAGCTAATGGCCCCTGGACCCCCCATAAAGCAAAATGCGACTACCATGCTTCCCTCCTCTGTACCAACTGTCCTCGCACAGCAGTCATCAACTCTCCTTCCCCCTTGCCCCATCCCAACCGTCTCCTGCCATGGACATTGCTCCAGCTAGTACCACAGAGACATCTCCCAACCCGTCGCCCTCAGTGCTTACTCCACAACCACACTGTATCTAAGGACCAATCAGTTGACATTTAATTTGTGGTCTCGACTAGGAAATCGCATTTAATAATGTGGTAGTGGAACTACTGGAGGTTTGGGTGCAAGTGAGGGCTCCTCCCGCCGTACATTGCATTACACACTTTGCCACCAGACAGCACTTTTCTTGAAGAACCCGTTCAATTTATATCTCTGGAGAAAACCTTTTTGGCTATTACCCTACTCATCTCACATATGTATCTAAGGATATTACGGCAGTCAAGGTAGTGTACACTCCCTCCTAACTTGCCATTTCCCTTATTTCTGCCTCCCCTTTTCCCTCTTGTGCCCCACTCGCACCCCTAGCACCACCCTAGGTGATTACTTTGGCTTGCACCCTACTCCCTTCTTTTCCCACCTTATCATAGATGACTTCAACGCCCCACACAAAGCCTCGCGCTATTAAAATAACACCCCCAAAAAGCATTCTTCTCAGTAGTTGTCTTGATCATTCCTTTTGACGACTCGTACTCTCTCACCCACCGGAGTAACCCTATTCAAGAAAACATGATCCAAAATGTGTTTCATTCATAGTATCTTACTGCAAAATGTGGTGACCCCCAGGATTGTCAAAATTTCCAGCAGGTGGCACATATGAGCTGGTTGGCAACTTAGCATGGTGAATAAACAGTGCAAAAATAGAACAAGACATCTGCTAGATTACATGGGACGCAGTGCTGGCTAACAAGGGATGTTTGTTACGGCAGCCACAATATTCATACCAGCGAGCAGGCTAAACACATAGTAACAGGGCTGGAAAACTAAACTAAAACCACCCGTGAGTACAAATATCTGCTATCATCTCTAAGATGTGAAACCTCTTTTTTGCAAGGAATGATTGATGTCCGTATGCATGACAATCCCTTCCTGTTAAGTTCCTCTCAAATATCTTGCGAATTTCGGTCTTGGTAACTGGCTAAAATTTGTATGGTCACAGTAGCGATTGTTGGTGCACTTCCCTGTTTTGCCCCACACAAGCAGCCGCAGAATAAGGGCACCTCATATGCCACGTCAGTCTTGCAAGAAATGAAGCATTCTGGTTCCAAGCATTGCTTTCTACACCATGACAAATGAGCACACACTTATCACTGCATCACAGACCAGGGCATACACACACCACGTGTATTACAAAGTGGTTCTGGGCAAGGCAAGTTGGTCAGGCTGTCCCTAGCTGCTGCCTCCGCACTGCAGAAGTGGGGTGATGCCCCACCCGATGTACATCTCCTCCATCTTTGGAATGGTGCTAGTCGAGGCCTTCTGAAACAATGTACTGCAACAGAAGTTACTGCCATCTACATGTTCAAATTTAAGTACTTAAAGAAGTAGCTGTATATTCGACCACACTTAGGTGCGAGAGTTGGTTCCAGACTTGCGATCGCATAGCCACCCATCAACACTGCATGGCCTCTCTTTCACTCTCTTTCTAATCGGGCCACTGCATGCACAGCTAGCCACAGGCAGTCTTGCTGTAAGATACTGAACTCCTACAACACAGCTGATGCTCCCTATCAAGATATTTGCATAACCTACAATGCACCATACGATAAACCAACTTGTGCCAATTACACATTACCTCCCTCAATCAGTTACAGTCTTTCAGACCACTTCAATTAACTTGTTTCAGCACTCCAGAGGAATACCTCTCCACATCTAGTTAAGGCATGCAATCATCACCTCATTCTTGCTGATTTGTATTACGGTTTTTCTGCTCTGTTTGATTGGACTACTGGAGACCTTCCTCCTGCATAGAAGCATGCTGATATCATTTTCATACCCAAACCAGGGAAGTCACCTGCGCCTCCATCTCTTTGACCTACCTCTCTCGCATCCTGTGTCAGTAAGTTCATGGGACACTTAGAACTTTCAAATACAAAAAATGCTTGTGTACTTATATTTAGGTGCAACTTAGGGAACCCCAGGTAGTATTAATTAATCCGATCCTTCCTCTGCAGCATCCTTCATAACCCACTGTGTTGTTTCAGCGCTTAATAGCTTACAATTTCATTTAATGTTTAAATACTTCACCGGATTGAGCAATTCTCGGAGGATGCATCCATGCACGTGTGAAGATCTCTCTGCACTGGATACCTTTTTACAATGCCAATAGTATATTCTTTCTGAACTGTGTGCTACACAATTTCTCACCATATTAGTACGCCAGCTTTTAATTTGACGAAAGCCTTCAATAACATGACACACAATGCCGTGTTAAGGAACTTGCTCACCTGGGCTGTGGTGCTCGCATGCACAACTATGTTCACTCCTTCCTACGCGGACTCTTCTTCCTATGATTTGCTTATGCCCTACCATCATGCGTATATCTGCATATCAATGCAGCATATCAAGACGCTCAGCTCTCTCCTCTCTTCAACCTCGCCATGTGCATTATTCAGCGCATTTTTGTTACTGCTCACCTCCATTCTGCATGATATCATTGCTGGTGACATCACCATCTAGTCCTACCTTGGTTTATCAGATGTACAAGGTAGCCCTTGCTTCTACTTCAGCAGCCACCCAAACAGTTGGGCTATATAGCCCAACTGTATCCATCGGCGGTTTACATTGTTTTACTCTGTCCTTAACTATTGTTATCTGGTATGGGGCACGACTTCTTTTTCCAACACTAACAAACTACACACAATCCAAAAACGGGCTGTACGCAACATTGCCAGTGCTGCGTTCGATTCCCCCTCCAAACCTATTTTTGAAGCACTTAACATAATACCCATAACAGAATTGTACAATAATGTGCTGCTTAAAAGATATAAATTTAGCATTAGGCAAAATGCCTTTCTTGTTAAGCTATCCAATTTAAAACATAAAACGTACACATACGATTCCCGAGCCGCTGGTGATTGGTTTATACCAAAAACACGGACGAATTATGGTCGACAAATGATTTATCGACTACCCTCTCTACTAAATTCATGCAATGCCCTATAGAAGAGTGATTTTTGTTTTTGTTTGCTTTCGCGTGTAAATCAACCTTTGAGAGCAAGTTGTAAGATGCCTTTTTTTTCTTTTTTTAGTTTTGTTGTTGCTGCATTATTGGCCACTTTACAGTTATTATCTATGCTCGTATAAGCCAAGTTTTTTGTAGGGGGCGTAGACCCTCGTCAAGCCTGTGAAAGGCTTTTTGTCTACGTCCCCATCATCATCTTAATGATGTAAATAAAGTTTCTGTCTGTCTGTCTGTCTATATGTGCTCTCATAATTGCCCCCCATCCTTGGTTGCAAACCCCTCCCATAATGCTATTGCTGGATTGTCGCCCCAGCCCTATAGTCAACTCCCTGAAAGCTCTTGACCTCTGCTTCTAATTTGATGGCGAAGCCTCTTCGATGGTCTGGCACATTCTCCGACGTGATGAACTAGTTCTACTCCTCATGAACAGCATCACAAGCCATGTTAGGGGCCTAATGAACCTGAACTTTGGCTTTGGCACATGGTTCTCCCACTTTGCTTTAAAAAATTCATTCAGGAGTTTCAGGTGCCAGAACCATAGTCTGATGATGAGGCTCACTGTAGCAGGGGACTCCTCATTAATTTTGACCATGCGTAATTCTTTCATGTGCGCTTAATGTAAGTACACAAGTATTTTTTGTGTTTTGCCAAAATGGGAATGTGGCCGCCAAGACGGACTGAAACTGTGACCTCATGCTAAGCAGCACAATGCCACAGCCACTAAGCTACTACAGCAGGTCTACTTAGCTGTTGCTACCAGCTCACTTATTATTATTCCTTTGCCGACAGGATCCCTAATCTCACACTCTCAACACCCTTGCACTCAAAGCAATGAAAATTTCTTTGGGCAGCCTGATTGGGTATCCACAACACTACAGAAGTATTCCCGACTCAGTATCGCAACCAAGAACTCCTAAGCACCACTACTCGGTCAGTAACACTAGCCTGACGCTCTTTGGCCATACTTGGCCCTTGCGCCACAAGACACCAAATTCGTCATTCATCATCACCACCACCACCACTTGGATACTACCTACTGGCCAGTTCGGCTTTCCGTTCTCTACTTCTCTCTTGCAACGTCACGACACTTTCATCATCCTGGGTGACACTTCTCTGGATCACACCATTCCCCGACAACATGAACCCTAATGTGCAATCACGTTGCCACATGGCTCATATTCACTTACTATCAGCATTTCATCAGCACTCGCTATTTCTGCCACACCGATACTGGCATCGCTCTCAGTTCTGCCGTAGTGTTTCTTGCGAACACCTGTGCCAACTTTCATAGGGAAGTTCTCTATATTACACACCCCACACTTGCTAAACTACGCACCATTGTAGCTGCGTGCTGATATCTTCCCCCTGTCCCTCCTAGCCTGCCTATCTTCATAGACCCCTTTTAGGTGCGGAACTTCCGACTTTTCTCCTGAACCATTTCCATACTCGTCTTCTCACACCTGTTGAGATTGTGTTTACCTACCTGGTAGCTTGAAACGCACTTATTCAGTCACTTGAAAATTATGCCTGATGCATGACATTGCGAAATACAATGATAGATATGAACCCGCTACATGCAACAACATATTGACACCGAGCAAAAATGCCCAACTGTCTACCTTCCCACTCATTTTACCTAAACATTTTGTACATGTTATCCATAATTGCAGCACAATTCCAATCATAAGTCTTTGAAGATACTACTATGTGCGACACATTTTAAATATCATTACTTTCATCAGTGCTTTTGCTTTGATGCATTATCTTGGTGTACACAGTAGTGTACGTAGCGTCTGAAATGGTTAAGTGCCTGAGGTCTTACTTTTCGAGAAGACATTCGTTGTAGCTTAGAGATCCGATTATGTGCAAGGCATTGAGTCTCATGACCTCTCGAATCAGTTATAATCGCAGCCCAGGCAACTGTTGCAAGTGTAGTCTGTCATTTTTGTGAGCACAAGTAAACCGAGAAGAAGGGTCGGTTACGTTTGGTTGGCCCATTGCCAAGTTAAGCTCGCCCATCACTGGCAAGCTGGACGAGTCACAACCCTATGTGTCTAGTGCAATCTTGTTCACAAATGTCGCAAAAATATAAATTAAATAAACATTGCTTTCCCTTCTAACTTTAAACTTGTAATGCAGATGTCTGCCTCGCCAGCAAAGCCCAGCACACACTTAGTTCAACAGGAGCAGCAGTTGCTGTCGGAGGCCCGTGACTCTTTGAGCAGACATAGACTGCAACGACTGCCATTTTTTAAAAACGGTTGAAGCTTGGCTCACTGATACATATTTTTGTCTGCATGACAAAAGAACTAGCACAATCCTGCAACAGTGTCAGTGGCATAGCATGCGAACAGCCGCCTTCAGTGATTTACATGCTCCACAACACTCACCTTCAGGGAAAACGGGCAGGTCGGCACTTATAGACACTGGTTGTAAGTAACCAATGGCTTAATAGTGGTCCTGCCCTCCTTTCTGTGCTCCCGCCTTAACATCTACCAACCTACTCCTTATGACTGCTTTGTTTGACTCCTGCTAGGTCAGTGCAGGCATAGCGGTGCCCAGCCACCTTCATCGCTGAAGCGACGAAAAGGGTGCCCGGCGGCATCCTGGACTGCTGCTCTCATTTATTAATGCATTGTGCCTCTCTCTCTCTATCCTGCAGCCACCTTGTAATCCATTTATGTCTGCAGTGACGTTTCCTGGGACACCACTATCACCACATAATGTAAACGAAAGCAGCATGGCAGCCCTCTTTCTGCTTTTGTAGCCCAGTTCCCATGGGCCAGTCTGCTCGAGGCTATATAACTGCAAGCACTTATACAAGCACTTCTTTTCTGCCCTTTGATCCTGTGTTCTTGATCTACAAAATCTTTAGTGACGACAGTGAGGAATGAAAAGATTTCAACTGTTATTAAGTATGAACGACCCATCACGGCGACATCACCAGACAGCATAGCAACTTTGGTGAACCACAGCATGGTTGCAACAGCACTTGGAAGGCTTGCCAAGCTTTGCCAGAACAATGGCAGTATGAAAGTCTGCATCAGAAGATTTAAGGTTTTTGCAAGTGCTATCAGCAGTGATAACTCAAAGAAGGTGCATGTGTTCTTGAGTCTTCGCACCACTGCATATATGCCAATAATACAACCAGAGTGGTACGCAAGCACTATGTGCTGAAGATATCCATGGTTACATAACGATACAACTTGCAATCTTGGGGATCCAGGATGAAGAAAAATGATTGGGAATGTTCTCAAGCTCAGCAAGCTGGCAGCAACATGCAAGTTCAGCAGTTTCTTCAGGGAGAGCTCTCAAAATTGATTAGTATTGGCCCTTCACAGCAACGATGTCTGATGCCATCTGCTGTCTCAACCATACGATGAGGTGACATAGAGTTGTCTCCTCAACATCACCACCACAATAAAGACTGCCAAGAATTAAATTAAGGAAATATTCCCATCTCAATGGCACCTCAACTAGCAGAACAACAAACCACTTAAGTGGAAACCAATGAATAAGATCACAGTAGTGACGACAATGGAAGCTGCTGCCTACAAACCACTGAATTTGCAGAAAGAGGAACTTTCACACGAAGAACAAGGCAAACATTTCAAGTCTGTCAATGAGCATTTTGCTAAGCCTTGCAAATGTTTTCAGAAACTTGCGTTTCAAAAATTCCAAGCAGGGTCACGTTACTAAAATGAATTGGACAAAACACACATTGTATGGACTGAAGGCATTCACAGGCAGAGCTGTTAGCAATAAGACATAGGACATGCATCTTTTGTAGTAAACTGGCATACCAGTAAGAAGGGCTTAGCAGTCTAACACTGTAAAGTGAATTTTGAAGTAGTGTTCCAAATACCAAGCATTCTGCAATGGTTGTGCACTTAGTCATGTAAACCCAACTTCTCTAAAGGTTCGAGGTTGCATGCAAGTTGATGTACACACGACGCACTCTGCCATATCTTGCTGCTCGTATTAAATCAACTTGAGTTGGGCTTGAGGATGCCAACACTTGGACACAATTGGTTGTTATAAATCAGATTGGATTGGTATGTAATGCTAGTGTAGTTCACTATGCGTTGCCACAAGTTAAAAAGGAATTACTGGACCGGGAGGGAGTTGATGTCCTATAATGTAGAGCACAGTCATTGGGCTACACCCCTACTAGTTGTGCCTAGGAAGGTGGGTTGCATGGGTTGTGTTTTAATTAGAAGGTATCGGTTCAGTTCTCCACAGAAGTGAATCGTTGCCCACCATCAACCAGAGCACAGTTTTCATGGCTTTCTTCTATGGTTCAAGATATCTCCTACGCTTACCTTCAATGTTGGCTTGACAAGTGAGCTCGGGATCTCCTAACCCTGGAAAACTCAATTAGGTTTGCGTAGATTTAAGAGACTGCCAGAACATGGGTGTTCTGGCCCTGTTCCATGGTATTATGAACCAGGTTTCGCAAGGCATTCTTTACACGACAGGCTCCATAGGTAATGTGTAAATTCAGCTAAAAGAGAAGCTAGAATGCTATAAAAGAACAAAAAATGCTTCAGTGGCTACAAGTTTCCTGGAAATTGTGTTAATGCTCAAAAGTGCACTTGCTTTTAAAGGAAAGTCTGTTGGACACTAAATTTACAGCAATGGGTTGCACCCAGCTCCGTAATATAAAAAATGAGGATACGATCACGTAGGGGTGTGCGAATATTCCGAACGTTCAAATAACACATTTAATAGTGTCCTATTTGATTTGGTCCTCATATTAAATAGTCGCTATTCGAAAATTCTAAATCTCTCTTCTGATAGTGTTTCAATACTTCCGTGTCGTCGACTGTACATGATCAGGAATGAAATTGAAGCAGAAATGCGATTACTTTCATCCAATCCAGAGTGGACACATATTATACTAGGGCACGCTGCATTGCCCAGACAGCCAGCCTTTTCAGGCTAAACACGATCACTAGCAATGTGATGTTTACACATGGCATTCAACCGTGGGTATTGTTGGGTACTTTATAGATGCAGCCATCTGTGTCCTCTGAATGGATTAAACCAAACGCATTTCATTGCAACATATTTGATACAATAGTGGCACCATCCACTGCAACCATTGGAATTAGTTTTTTTGTTTTTTCTTTTGCCCGGCCATCGCCGTTGACGACATACATTTCTGGTTTGGTTGCAAAGGTATACACAAACTTTAATTGGCCCACAGGATTACCTTTATCTACTTTGCATGATAATGCATGATTGCGTATGCTGCGAAGAACACTGAGTTTGTGAACAAACTGCTTAGTTGTTCCTAATACTCTCCTCGTGCTTTTAATAAGTTGCTCTATAAATGTGCAGTATAATGACAGAAGCTTTCGAATGTTTCGAACATGAAATGAAACACCGAAACTGCCTTTCAGAGGCCACAGTGGCTTAACGCAGATGTGAAGCGCAAAGGTCATCAATGACACTGCATGTTTAATTGGAACGCTACCGGTTAGAAACCAACACGTCAGATTGGAATCCACACAGCAAGAGTCAACGTTGCTTGAACACAAATGTAATTAAATTCGCATCTGGCACTATGTATTCGGTTTGTATTCAATCCAGTCTCGGAAACTATTTGCACACCCCCCCATCAGGCACGCTTGCCTGCCTAAGTTTGTTACACTGCTCAAAGCACTTCTGGATCTCGTTCACTTCTGTGTGAAGTTTTTGCCCAAGAGCCAAAGAGATAGGGAAAGAGGAAAGGCCAGTCTCTGGTTTGCTACCTTGCATGAGGGTTGGGGGAAAAGGGCACCAGAAAAAATGGAGGAGGAGCAATATTACTCGCATCATTGCGCAACTTGCTGTGCAAACAAATTGTATGCAGCTATGATCATGTGAGTGCAAGAAGACCTTCAAAGTGTGCAATGACTTGTCGTATAAGCACCAGTCACTACAGCTCCATTATGTCAAAAGTCAAAAGTGAAAAGGGAAGATCTTTGATAAATAAAAACTGTTCGAGGAGAGATTTAAATGGTTGCCTGGTAATATCGGCAAATGGAGGTCACCCATGAAATATTTAGTGTTTCTTTCTGGTAACGTGACATTCTGCCAAGCAAGCAATTCGTGTGCACGCAGTGTTCTAGAAGAGATTCCGTGATTCCGTTGTATGTGGACGAAATATGAGTACTGCCCAAGCTTAGCGAGAGCATAGCACTGGCAGTCAACGCAGCAGCATCAGGAGTGGTACTGGGAATATACTCAAGTGTGATATGCAGCTGAGATGGTTTTCCTGACCGTCTAAATAATGACACCTTCAATAATAATGGGAAAGAATATGTGAGCGATTCAATAAACACTTCTCATCCAGCCTCTGATCCTGTGTTCTTGATCTATAACAAATAGTAAATTTTGCTCCTACACTGGCAAAACGCCTACGTTTATTGTGTGAAATGGCTTGGTTTTAGAAGACGCAAAAACAAGAAGCAAGTGTTGTCACTGCCCTAAAATTTCTGTGCTAGCTGGCCGTCACACCACATATTTTGATGGCCTCTCTGCTCTTCTGTTGAGTCATTTATCAGTAGAAATAGACCACATTGCATTGTTGAAAAACTGAAAACTACGCTTAGCCAACTTCAGGAACATTTGCAGAACCAAAATGGCTCACAGAAGAAAATGCTTTAAACTTCTCGATGTCACTTGGGCATACTGGCGCTGGTGTTTCAGCACCTCCGCTAATAATCAACCCTTTTCTGCTAAATGCATGAAATTTTGACCTTTGTTAACTGATTTCGGGTTGCTCATTTACTTTCCATTTATTGTGCTTCTAAAACAAGTGCACTGTTGTTTTATCCCAATCGGAATGCAACTGCCATGGTTAGGAACTGAACCTGGTACCTCGCATGCAACAGCAGAATGCCATACTCACTGAGACATAGTGATTTATGCCACTTTAGCATAGTATGTTCTTATGCTTAGAAAATATGGTTTTACTGAAGAGGCCTACCTCAATCAGTGCTCATTCTTTTACACTCAATTTGAGCACTACCTATTGTGCAGTGTCTGTGCATGCTAACTGCATACCTGCGTTCCTCCCTTAAAATAATTTTTAAAAAGAATATTCCACATTTGCTGCTGCCGTGTTCTTTCTCACATTTTGCAGAAAGGTGGCATTCATTTTTTGGTCGAGGTTCTTCAATGTAGCATTTGACACAGATACTTGCCTTGTTTGTAGAAAAAAGGGTGAATTTTCTTTTGTCTTAGGCCTCTTGGTGTCCACGTTGCAACCCCAAATTAATAAAGGAACCCATTCTCAAAAGCTATGCTTTGTCATACTGCAGGCATCAGAGGTGACATAGCCACTATGATTTATTAAGCATCACTCACTGCAAGGGCCAGAAATTAAGGCAAATCCACATTTCTTTCTTGAAATCGAGCAAGTAACTTTACTAAGTGTTTTATTGAAATTTCCATGTCATCGTGATAACTGCCCAGTCCCAGGACATGTTGGCCGACGGACTGACAAAAACGCTCGCAGTTGGGTGGACCAAGTCGGGTCATGTGCATTGTATTTATTCTCCTAAAACTGTAACGTCCCCTGGCGCCGTAACGACAGCAGATGTTATCACAGCCATAAAATGTGATCTTGCTGTGAAATCTCGACCAGAACACCACAGTGGTACTACATGCTAAATCATTTTTTATAACTTTATTAAAGGAAAAATGCAGGTCTCTGTGCATTTTGCTGCTGTGCTACTTTTCCATTTCCCCACTTCCTTTAGTTATACTGTTTTCTAAGTCCGTTCCCTTCCATTACCAGTGGCAGCAATAGAACTTTGTAGTTACGCAAAGGTTGGCTGGGGCTGCAGTTATGCGGCCTTCCTCAAGCAGTTCTTATGGGCCGCAGGTTGGGAGATGGAGGCTAGTGAGGCGTCTTATGTGGACAGAAAGTACCTCTGGTCAAGGCTGCATTGTAATTCGACTTATCGAACTGCGTAGCAGTGGTGAAAGATTTTATAAAGCAGACGGGAGGGTCACTGCTGCGGTAGCTCCATGGTAGAGCATCATAAGCATATTGTGTAAGATGTTGGTCTGGCGTTCACCTGCGGCAAGTTGTATTTGTGTCCGTTAGCATACTTATTATTTCTACACTTCAGTTCAAAAGAAAAGTTAGTCTTCCCTGTCCTCCCTGGCTTTATTGTCTATTGACATCGTGTGGTTGTAACAAATGGAAAATCGAGCCCCTAGGGTTCCCAATATTTCTATCGCTCATTATAGACTAGAAGTGATGCAGATGTTTCATGCAACAACAGTGGCATAGTATTGTCATGTAGTAGTGACAGTGAAGAAAACAGTCGCAAAACTGTGAATGACGAAACGGACTTTTTATTGTGCCCACAAAACCAAGTTGCACTCGAAGGACAACGATAGCGGCAAACACAGTCGGCAATTGTTGAAATCTGATCAGCGGCGAAACGCGTCGGCTTTTATACATGAATCATCGAAGGTTCCAGATTAATCCCTGGTGCCCATGTCTTCCAGAAAGTACTAGACAATTCGCGTCGCTCATACAATCAGATTACATAAGCGTCGGTGACAAGAGACAACCGATAGAAGCATCGATAACGTTCCAGAAACTTCCGATACATGCAGGCGTGTCCTGTGCCTAACGATAATGTTTAACATTTGTTAGCCGGTAAAAAGCGGTCGCCGGTAAAAGATAAACATGTACACGTGTCAGTATTATAACCACGCATGCATTGAACACTGCAGGCAAGCAGTAGGCCTGGCAGCGAGACCCTGTCCCTCCTGCTGTCCGAGGCCTCGCGACGTGGCTTAGACGCTCCTCAGCTACGCCAGAGCCTGGAGGGCCTCGGTCTGGACAGTGCACGTGCGGCCACCCTGGCTGATCGCTGGCTGGCATCTTATGCTGCTGCACCGCAGGTACCTGTTTTGGCAAGCACTTTAGTGGATATTTCTGTCTGTTATTTTTATTCAGGCCTAAAGCATAACAATTTGCTGTTTATTTCCTGTGTTATATTGTCATGAAATGACACTTGAGCACGGCGTTAGGCACGGCATTGGCAAGACAGACAGCTGGAGAAGTTGGCGTCAATCCTCTAAAACCCAAGTCGTCAGTTTTCACTTCCTTCTTTTCAGTGCCCGCATCTTGCAGAGCACGCACGTCCCAGTCATCGTAACTCGTTTCTTAACGCAGGCTCGTGACACCTTGTGGCATTATTCCCTTGCCAAAAGAAATCATTGACCCAATGCTTGCTAAACTAGAAATCACAGAATAACGGAGCAGTGTGCACACATTAAGCGCTGCACAGTATTGGGCATTTTGCAAAGTGAAAGTCACGTGAGATCAGGACTGTGCCGACTTAACGCACAAAATACGGTTTGAGGCGAACATGGACTATCTCCGAGTGGTGCTGCCGACTCCGAGGCGGTACGGTACTGTCCGGAATGACCTCGTAGTTAATTTCACCAATGCGGTGTAGCACTTTGTAAGGTCCAGTGTCGACTAAGCAGCTTCCCAGACAATCCCTGGTGACGGATCGGAGTCCACACCCAGACTTGGTTGTAGCGCTGTGCGTCTGTGCCCTGTTGCTTCATGATTTGTGTGCGTGCGAGCTGGCGAGCTTCCTCTGTGCGTTGAGTAATTTGCTCGGCATCGGAAGTTAAGGAAGCGTCGATGTCCTGTGGAAGCATTGCATCTAGCGTGGTCTGGACCTCACGCCTGTCGACAAGACGGAATGGCATGAATCGTGTGGTTTCCTGGATTTCGGTGTTGTACGCAAATGCAATGTATTGCAGGACCTGATCCTAAGTTTTATGCTGCGCTGTCTACATACATAAACAGCATGTCAGCAACGGTTTTATTTAACCGTTCTGTCAGTCTGTTGGTCATGCAGCATGCAGCTCAGCTTGAACATGTCCTCTATCAATTGGGCTGTAAAGGCAGTTCCTCTGTCAGTAATCACGTATAATGGGGCACCATATCTGAGGACTATGTGATCGTAGGCCGTGGCACGATGTACAGCTTTCGTCTTGGTGTAGCGTGTTAGTCTGTGGCGACTATAATCCACTTGTTTCCGCTGGCTGACAAGGGAAAGGGTCCTAGCAGATCCGTGCCAATTTGATCGAATGGCACGCTAGGTGGTGCAATGGGTTGGAGTAACACCCCTGGCTTTATCGACGGAGATATTCTGCGTTGACACTCATGGCAGCTTTGCACTTAACGCTTGACCGTGGCAGCAAGTCTGGGTATTGTGGTAAGAGTAAATGAAAAACCCAAGTGTCCAGATGTGGGCTCATCATGGCAGGCAAGGAGAATGTCACCACGGAGGTCGACAGGTACGACCAGCAGATACTGTTTGCCGCTGGCACTCGAGTTTGTCTTGTACAGGATACCCTTTCGAAGGCAGAAGGTCGAGAGACTGCAAGAAAGGTGTCGAGGTATTGTAACATTCTTGCCTTCTAGGTGATCGATGAGAGGGCATATTTCGGAGTCCTCGCGCTGCCGTAAGATCAGGTCAGATGTGCTGAGGGCCTCAAGGAATCTGCCGTCTTCATCCATGTCATTATTGCAAGGTTTGACAGGAGCATGCGACATGTCCGCATCTTCATGTTTGTGTCCCGATTTGTAGACGGTGGTAACGTCAAACTCCTGCAGACGCAGACTCCATTGTGGAAGTCGTCTGGATGGGTCTATTAAGTTGGCCAACCAACACTAGGAATGGTGGTCTGTCACTACATTGAGATGGCGACCGTAGAGATAAGGCCGAAATTTCATGATGGCCCGCACAACTGTTCGACACTATCTCGGAGGTGGAGTATTTGATTTTGGCACATGAAAAAGTGCGACTGGCGTAAGCGATCACTCACCCTACACCTTCCTGGTGTTGAACAAGTACTGCTCCTAGACCGATGTTGCTTGTGTCGATATGCACCTCGGTGTCAGTGTCCTCGTCAAAGTGAAGAACACCACGCGTGCTTGTCTAGGTCAGACGTGCCTAACTGCCGCTCTACGTCATGCACTGTGGCCCAAACCGCTGGCCCCAGCCGAAGGCCCCCGAAGCACCGCGTGCAGCACGGCTGGCCTCGAGACCCCGGCGACTATGGCTCTATGGCTCTGTGCAATTTCATTGAAGTTAATCGGACAAAACTAAGAGCCCCCACCTAAAATTGTGGAGCGGACATCGAGCCAGCCAAAGCATCACCTGAGTGAGTACCTCGACAATCTGCACCATAATCTGGCCAGGCCACATCTCTGATCACTGCTTTCGAAAGGGCCACTAGGTCAACCGACGCCCCGGCTCAGTAGGCCCGGTCAGTTAGTGCACACCATGGACACAGACGAGCTTGTGGGCGACACCGAATAATCCGGAACCCCATTCACATTGGCCACTTCGGTCAAATGCATGCAAGAATCACAGAACATTGTCCTCCGTCTCGGAAACCACATCAACCTAGCTACCGCGTCAGCATTTCACCTCACAAACGATATAGTCACGGCTGCAGCACTCACTCCATCAGAAACGAAAGACCTTGACATCCACATCAGGCACACCCAGAAATTCATAAGCACCTCCACAAAGGGAGAATCCATGCTCGTGAAAATCCTTGCTTTGCAGACAGTCATTCACAACGGCACCGAGCCACAGCTTACAAAGCCAGTGAGCCAGGAAACGCACCTGGAGTAGTGCGAGGATTGCCAATAAAATCCCGGACAAAATTACCACTTGCATCACTGTCAGGGATGCAGAACTTCTCAGAACACGATGCCTCTGTAAGAGTGAATGTGTCCTGATCACAGTACGAGGCTCAAAGCTCTCGCGCGTCGCGCTAGTGAGACGGGTAGTCACATCAGTGGCTTTCTACAGGCCGAATGCGGTACAGTGCGCATTATGCCACATCATCGGGCACCGAACAAATGTCTGCCCCACATCATAAGATTCATCTTTGTGGCGGCATCGACCCATATGACTACGACGGCAACGAAGCCTTGTGCAACGTGAACCTTCTTCCGCGTGTGGAGTTCACAGACATAAAAGACTACCTCGTTCACGGCACAAGTTTCGCGACCAGGGATGAACTAAAGGCCTACAAATCGATGGAGGCCCACAAATGTCACAAGTGGATAGGTGCAACAGCCACGAGTGAGGGACCTCGGAGATGGCCGCCGCGTCGTCGTCCAGATCAGTTTCGGCCATTGCATACGAAGGGTGTCCTGCGAAATGCAACCAGTAGCGATGTCACTGCTAATATGCTTAGCGGACTACTTTCTCATCCAACCAGCGACGTGGCCCGCGCTTGTCTACCGATGCATAAACAGTCAGTAACACGACGCAGCTTTACACAGCACCTACCTAGAGCAAAACCGCTCCGTCAAATCTTGCATATGTTCTGCAAATTTAACAAAAATAAAGTATTTGCCACATAAGCGATAGTGAGTTATCGAACTGTTCAAGTTGTAGTTATTACTTTACTGCTAATGCGTTTAACCCACTGTTTCTTGAACAGCAGCCTGCGACGTAGTGCGCGCCCGTCTCCAGCTGCGTAAACAAAGGTGTTTAACACGCTGCAAAAACTATAGCGTTGCCCGGCAGCTTAAAGCAAAAGCCAACTGCTTTGGTATTGCTCGAAAACATACCGGAAATGAAACGTTTACCGCTCACGTGGTATTGGGTTGCAGAGTTGCCCAAGTCTGTCCGATTGATATGCCGGAGCCACGCCACTCTTCATGGCTCTGTGACCTCTTTCGTATGCTTGCATTGATTGACGATGACTTTTGGGATGCAGAAAAAGCCGACGTCGGAGGCATTCTGATCTGCGGGCTTCTTTTTGGTGTGGTTGTTGCAACCAAACACGGGATGCAGAAAAAGCCGACATCGGAGGCGTTCTGATCTGCAAGCTTGTTTTTGGTGTGGTTGTTGCAACCAAACACGGCACAGTTTATCATTTTTACTGAAGCCCTACCACAACTCCTGTACTATTGTATCTCGCTTTCCCCACGCATACGTTCGTCCAGTTGCCAGGTGACCTGAATGATGGCGGAGCAGTCGTTTCGACGCTAGCGCCATCTTGGGGGCGCCGCCCTGTGAAACCCTCCTATAGGTGCTCATACTGTGATAGGAGACGGCGGGTGCACGCATGTATAATTAAGGAATACATACCAGGATCCGTGACAATTGCCCCTTCCCACTCGTGGTATGCTTCACCACAGTACTTTGCATATACCTCACCGCGTAACACTGCTGTGTTGAGGCGAAACTGACTTTCGGAAACTTGCATTGTATCATTTTTCTACCATGGGGAAAATAGGTGTTTTTTGTATGTTTCCACAGTATGTTTTTTCTAAAGGAACTACTGTACTCAATATTTAATGTAATACATAAACAGAAAGCAACATGAATGCACTTTTCACGCATAAATGTTTTAATAACGAGATGTATGTCATAAAAAGATATAAATTGTTAAAATCAAGATCGTGCAATAAAATGAACAAAGTTTGTAAAGACACACTTGTATCTACCAAGAAAAAAATCTTATGAAAATTGAGATATGCAAAATGTATTGCCGTCTATTAAGCACTATCTCCGAAAAAATAAAAATTTTCATTGAGCAGTTGTTTCGCTACAAAAGTGTACTGCAAGCACTACAGTTGGGCATGCCGTGCTGCGGCCGCTGATGTTCCGGGCTGGTTTGCGTCGTCGTCGCTTTCAGACTCTAAGTCCGATAAAAAGTGAGCATCCTCTGACTTGCTGCTATTCGATGTATCGATAAGATCAGCCCCAGAGGCAGTGGAATTGCGATATCTGAGACCTCCCGAAGCATGCGCTTCATTTTCGGAGCCAGACGTTTTTTGCATTCTGCTTTGACGATCGCGAAACTTCGGAGCGCATTTAAAAATCACCGCTTGACAGGAAAAAAGCGAAGTGCTAAGAAAACAAAAATATAGTTTCACCTCTTTCATGTTCGATGGCACAGTGTGTCCGTGAGCGGCGCGGAAGGTCTCAAAAGCGGCGTTTCATACCATCGATAGAGAGCTAACCATGCCCAATGGGCGTGGTACGGAAAGGGTTCTGCAACGCGTCATGCTTTCCGAGCTTCAAAGCCATTGGCGAGGATTATAAAAGTGGAGTAAACGCCATTGCTAACAGCGGCGAATTGTTTTAATGAAAAACATGGCAACGAACAGCAAGAAGCTTGGTAGCAAGTAGCTAGGCCTAGCATTACTGTGGTGGTGGCTACGACTGCCAGCGGATCTACGTGTGAGAGCGGCAGTGGCTTCGATTAATGACATTTCAAACCTGCGGTCATGGTTAAAAGTCCAGAAATTCAGACAGCTAGTTTGTTGCATCCGAAATTTCAGACGTTCTTATACATTGACTATGGGGTACCTGGCGGTGCCCTGAACGTCTACGAATTATCGAGCATGTCCGGAAAATGGGGCGTCCTGAAAATCAGTTGTTGGCTATTCGATTTTTTTAATATTGGGTACACAGTAGAACCCCTCTTACACGTTTTCCACGGAACCGTGAGAAAAACTTAATGCCCAGGAAACATATTACGTGAACATCCTCTTAAAATCAGGTGAACGTGCTGTTAAATATTAAACCGACACTATGCATGGCTCAGCCTCTTAAGGATTTATAGTCATTATAGTCGATGACAGCAAATGAGGAATTGACGGTGACTGCCCAGCAGTCGGAATAATCGGTAGTCTGAAGTATCGGATTTGGCAGAGAATGGAGTGACTTATTCCACTAGTGGCCGAAAAAGGTGTATTCTTGGATTATCACTTTTGGGAATACATTCACTTTCACGTGACTAGCGCCAGACACGTTGACGTCTACAAGTGATGGCACTGTTGGCACAGTGCAAAGCACGCTATCTTATCACACGTGATCTTATCACAGTGCCAGGATCACTTTTGCCCGTCGACATGTCCAGTGCTACGCAACTGAATGTAATATCTTCAAAAGTGATTGTCTGGGAATATGGCCCAAGTTTGTAAATGCGTTGCTTCGCGCACGTATGCTTGCCTGTGACCTGTTCAGTACATATTTCCACTATTTTCAGGCTGTATCTTCAAATAGACAAAAGTACAGTCAGTGCATGCACTGAATCTTCATTTCCTGACAACATAACAGACCTTGACTGAGCTGCGATAGAGGTCACGGGTGGAGTTGGCCCCACTTGAGATTGCTTGAAGAAGTTGCCGAGGCCCTGTCACTATTTAACACGTAAATGGATAAACATTACATGCGTGAAACTCGCAGCTTCCAGCGTGCTAGCAGTGCTGCTAGGTTTGGCCATAGATAGCCAAATTGGGCTACGGGAAAAAATTTTTGGCGTCGACTTGGACGAGTTGGCTATGTGGCTATATTTGGGCTACTGAAAATCTGCCACTTGGCTGTGTTTGGGCTATAAGTGGCGCCCTAATCCACGCTCCAGAGGTGGCTCTGATCGGGTAGAAGCAAATCTCGAAGGCTGTGTTGTAGCTGGCTGAGCCGGCCGCGTGGCTGAGCGTGCGTGCGTGCGCGAAATGACCCCCGCCTTTCCTTCCCTCTCTGCGCTGTTGTCTGAGCCGGTGGCTTTGATCCGTGATGCACTAAACTTACACCCTGCTTGGCCGTTAGGCACCCGATCTCCGGGAATCGGGATGAACCTGGGCGTAGTGGATTTTTCACAGTACACTGTACTAACATGGCTATGCTCAGGAAGGGAGAGCAATAACATAGGGTCGGGGTCGTCGGGCGATCATGGAGCCAACATGAAAGAAGGGAAGCACGGGTGGATGATACGCTACAGTGTGTTCATGGCCATGTCTTCCGGATGACGTATCGCGACGGGCACAGCTTTCGACCTACTCCACGTTTCTGGGGCGAAGCTTTACTGCCATTTTCACTTTCTTGCTAGATGAATTTTTCTTCGTGCTTAGATTTGAGATTCATTTCAATAGGTTGGACGTAAGATCGGATCCGCCTCAGAGTGGATAATCCAAATGTGGGGAAGTGGGCCAAGTATGCGACAACGTATAAAGAATGGGAGCAAGACCCCGAGCCAAAGGAGGGTTCTGGTGCTTTTACTTCTAGATGGTTTGCCCGTAATGTCATGGATGCAATGACGTTACTTTCTGCCAATATCGAAACATGTTCACCACGATGACATCAGTGCACCACGTCACGTAAACTTCACCCACCATGTTAGCTTAGCTTGTGAGGTGTCATTCTGCTGGCTTGATGACGCGGGTTTGATTCCCGGCCATGGCGGCCGCATTTCGATCAAGGCGAAATGCAGGGACACCCGTGTACTTAGGTGTACGTTAAAGAAACCGAGGTGGCCAAAATTAATCCGGAGTCCCCCACTGCGTCATGCCTCCCAATCATATCGTGGTTTTGGCACGTAAAACCCCAGCAATTATTAGAGTTTTAGAATACGGTCCTCAAACGTATTGGGACCCCAAAGAAATAGCGTCGAAGCCACTGCGCATCCGCAAGACGGTAACTGTGTTTGGGTTTTGCGTCGGGCACGCTATTTCATCAATTTAGCGGGAGCCCCAAAAGCTACCCCAAAAGCTTTCGTCACCAAACATGGCGGCGCCCATCGAAGCGACGGCTCCAACCTAGCACAATATTGGGCTCGATTCGTGGTAACGCGTGAAGTTCGTAGAAGTGATTGTGGTTATCGCTTTCTCTCAACATGTGTAATCAAGATTGATTAATTATACGCCACTGATTATGAATTCAATTGTCGATTTCATGGCTCGTAGGCCTATCACAGATTGACTTGGCTGGGTGATGGTGCGTAAGGTTGTTTACTCAAAACTAAGCGCAACAAGTTGCATGCTGCTAATCGAATAAGTTCTAAATTGTAATTAAACACGAAAAAACGCAGTCTAAATTACTTTTCTTATCATAAAATGATATATTTTATTTTAATATTTATAACAGCTTTTTTTTCCTTGACGCCGTAGTGACGCTGCAAACGCAACATGCTATCCGCAAACGCAAAACGCCTATTCCAAAACTCTTCATTCTTGCATGCCCCAACGATAGCACCTGCAAAGCTCTTTGGGGCCCCAAATTTAGAGGCCCCTATTCTAAAACTTTATTAGCCATCAACATGGTTTGCTTTTTGACAGTAACCGGTTTTCACAGCATTACCACTGTTATCAATTTGTTGTTTACCATTTCTCTTTGTGCACTGTCGCGGCTTTTACCATTTTGAGCGAGTTAGTTCGGGACGTGCTCGTCGCCGAAAACGACTGCGCGCTTCTTACACTAGTGTGCCGGTTTGTGCAGTAATCTTTTAAAGCTCCGCTTACACTGATTCAGACAGTGAGTGGCATCTGTTGCCTGTTCCTTTTCTTAACGCATGTTCTTGGCGTGTTAGAGACCTAAGATGGCGGCCAGGTTATTTAAATTGACACTATATAGGTAGTGTGTGCCCCAGCTAATCCGAGCCAAGCTAAATGAAAAAAAAAACGAGAAAACAAGATAGGACAATGAGACAAATAACGCGAGATATCATAGCGCGAAAGACTTGTTTTAGCGCATCAAAAAAGAAGCCGTGTGCACGTCGCTGTCACAGATCGCTGGAGAGCTGAACTTCTACGCCGTAGGCAGAGATAACGTGAGATCGATGACGCTGAACATTTGTTTGTGTTCACGACAGCTAAATAGCAGAGTTCGTAGTTAATATTACTGTAAATAACTAAAAATAATAACTTAGTACTATCTGTCATAAAATAAAGGCACTGATTCGCCCTCTGCAGCGATTCTCTGGAACTTAAGAGCTTCCGGGGCCAACCAAAAAGTGTTCTGTGCAAGCATGATGTCGCTGTTGTTGATGTAAAGGGCCGACCATCACGGCGGCACGGACATTTTGTTATGACGGGTTGTGCAAAAAAGGATTGCCGTAGTCGAATGTGAAAATGTATACACAAATAAAATTGCAAATAAAAATGGCTATATTTGGCTACGAAATATTTTGCACTTTTTTTCTGTATGGCTACATTTGGGCTACAACTTCTCTAGCTTTTGGCTACGCTGCCTCGTCGGACCTGGCAACACTGCGTGCTAGTGGAAATGAAAGGAGGCAGAAAGCAGCTAATTTGTCCAATAACTACATCTGACGTTTGTGCTTGAAGCATTTGAAAAACTTGTGCAGCAGGAGATTCGTGACATAATTTAATTGATGTCGTTCTACGACTAGCTTGAAAAATGTTACAGGATCCCTTTAATGCTGCGTGGTGGTTAAAGCAAATAACTGTCTTGTTATTTTTGTTCTTTCACCCAGTGTCATCTCTGTTACCTTTCAGAAGTCTTCACCAAGCCTTGTTGCTCCTATTTCCAGGCATCAGTAAATTTTATGGCCCTGTCCTGACGCCCATGGCACACACATTTTTTTGCTGACTATAGTGGTGGCACTTGCATTTGAATGTGAAGGTGGTGCAGGAGTTGATGAAGGAAAGAGCTGTGCCCAAGATGAGCATGCAGAGTATTTGTTGCTTGATATATTGTCACTATTTAACACGTCAATGGACAAACATTAGATGCTCGAAACTCGCACAACAACCAGCTAATGCAGCTGATGCAAACATGTGCAGCCCTTCAATGTGTAGCTGCTTGGCTTGGCTTGCCCTGCGGTTTGGGCATGGTCAGCGACTACTGGATCGACTAGGCTTCGCTAGTTTTGGTTTCAAGGAGGTGCCAGGGAATTATTCAAACCAATATATCGCTCCTTTTGCTCAATTCCGTGGCCACATTGGCACATCATCGTGCAGGCAAAGTCCAAATATTGAACGGCACACTGTAAGGTGTCTGAAATTTCTGCCAGGACCACAGTACCAAAGGCCATGGCGTGTCAAAAGTGCACGTTGGTGGTGGTTGGAAGTGCGCAGCTATGGTATCCAGCGCTGTTGCCGTTTTTCTTTTAGATTTTTTGTTCACTTATAGGCGGTACACTGGATATTTTCATATAATAATATGTCAAAGTTGCAACGTATCATGCGGAATCGTTGACGGAGTGACGACATATCAAAGGGGATTCTAATAGTGTGTTTTTTTTTAATAGATGGAGGAGGAATAAACTCTAATAAAGAAATGAGCACGAAAGAGTCTTCGCCCTAGTTGGGTGGCGTCCTGAGTCCAGGAGCCCTGGCCGTTCTCTGCGCTCTGTCCACCGGCTTAAGGGGTCAGCGTCAAGGCTCGTCAGTCGGTCATGGGGTGGGCATCTAATCATGCAAAAATAAAAATAAATACAGGATACAAATGTTTTCTGTCGGTACTTCTTTAAGGCACCCTGAAACACTTTCTGAACATAGTAAAAATTGTTGCTGATCTTCGGTATGCACCTTCAAAGTTCATCACAAAGTTCCTGTGAACATGTGAGCCGAATATTAGTGCACTGCATGCAGCAGGAAATTTAGAATCTCCTGTCAAAAGCAGTAAAATATTGTTTGCTCTCGCTTAAGCAATGTCATCGTGCAGCGGCCATCACAGGCAGCTGGACCTACAACACCTATTGACTGATTTCAATGGGAGAACATTCTTTGCAATACAGTTATTGCTCATTTGAGTTTAAAAAAATGAAAAAATATATTTACAGTGGAACCCAATTATACGAATTTGAGGGGAGCACGCAAAACCGTCTTACAATCTGGGCGTCGTATAATCGAAAAACTAAGAATATAGGCAGTGACGCCCAGTCTTGCAAAAAAACGGGTACAGACCACCTGAATAAGCCCGCGGCATGAACCTGCACTGCTTCCAAGGAAGGTAGATTAAATTATTTAAAAATTACTGTATTCAATTGTAACAAGAGTTTATTTCATGATTTCATTGTTTGAACTCGACCCTCGCGTTTCACTCGAATAACGACAAAATTGACCATTCTAAATCCCGCGGTTTTCAGTGTTACATTGGCAACCTGTAACTTTACGTCTCGATCCAATCTATAGACAAGTCGACCGAAGTCAGGACTTGTTTTTGGTACAGTGCACTAGAAAATATTGGGTAGTGGAAGAAGCGGCAGCCTAGGCACGAGGCATATTGTGTAGAAGCTCACCAGATGGCGCACGCACTCACTTCCCAAGGACTGGCTGAGGGAGTCTGCGGCAGAATACAGCAAGCGAGTGTGGCGGCACAGAGTTTCAGAATGCTGTGTTCATTTTCCTCATGCCAAATATGTTAATATGGTTTTATGAAAGCAACCGTAAGATCTCTAGCATGGGATGGCTTGGCCCGGTACGTACCTGCAATGTCTATTATCGTGATGCACACACATCGTGCTGCAGCAGCAGAGTGCACATTTAGCATCAAAATTTCACTTTTTTTTTACCCAACTGCACCAGTCACAAGTCCCGTTCAAAACATAGAAAATATATTTGTGCTGAAAGCATGCATACTGTTTCATTCTTCTATCATTATGATTTGAGCAAGCGATGAACTTGTGCATTTCAGAAGCATGAGCCTCCTGCAGACAGTTTACTTCAATCGCAGTATCAGTGGGTAGGGGGGAGGCATTTTCAAGAAACGTACTGCAACAGAAGAGTTCCGTGGTAGAGAGTACACAATACCAATTTCGTTAGAGCGGCTCAACTTCACATATCTTGAGGTCTCCCGACTCTTACCTTTGGAACGGTTTACGGACGTCATAAAAAAGTGCAGCCGTATGGTAACATAAAAAGCTACAACCTTCACCGTCAAAGATTCTGCATGGCTGGCGCACCCTGTCCGCTTTTGGTGGTTTCTTTTAACAAGAGAAATAACATCCATAACACTCTCATGATGCAGCTCCTGTGTATTGAATGTGGCTGTGAAAAGGTTTGCTATTCTTCGAATAAACCTGAAAAGCCATCCGGTTGGGTACAGTAGGCCACCATTGTCTCGCAGCCTGGTGTACTGAGCAACAGCAAGACAATGAACATCTTCCTTCTTTGCGAGAAGCAATTTTTGGCATTCGTCACGCTCCAATTTCAACAAACTTTTTGGCAACATAACCACAAATATCAAAAATGAGCCAGTCGTCACTTTTTACTTGAACACGAGACATGGTCTGACACAGGGCCCTGCTTTTGATGCCCTGCAGTGGGAATGTTATCATCAAGAAAGCTTTGGATTATGTCAGTTTTGCCAGGCTTTGGACCTTCCATCATGTCTGGCTAAAGGAGGGCTGTAAGAACACCAGGCTCAGCATTCCCATTAGCAACAGATCTGGCAAGCCCTTAAAAACTTAAACAAGACACAGTAATGAGAAACTGTTGGGGTGTTGGATGGTTATTGCAACCGCTTGACTGCCGTGCTATACCAAAGAGATCTTTAACTGGGTCCTGACTCAGCTTTGAGGTCATTAAGTACTTGTAGCTAACATTCTTTGTCAGCAACGATAGAACACTTGCAACTGTGACTCTCAGGCCAACAGCAACAGATGCGGACAGGAAGCCGACCACCTGCATGCAGCTGCCATTTGGTCAGGTATGTCAAAAACGAAAGAAGCTTTTCCACAAAAGCAGATTCTGGCCTCAGGGCTTGGTTTCGAAATCTGGATGTCATCATTTGAATGATGTCTCGGATCATCCTGCAACAAAAATGCACCAAAAATTTATTTTCTAATATCCACACTGTCTACCATTGTTTGAATATCATGCTGGGGCACTGTCACATCCAGGCTGTCGTTGCCATCTGCACAGTCATCTTGGGATGATGAATCATGAACGTCGTGATGAGACAAACGCACCTTCTTCGTGCGTGCAGCTGGGCACACTGCAACGCACTTTCTCTCTGGTCTTCTCTGACGCATTTCCTTTGAGAGGTAGGATGGCAAATTGGACAGAAGTGTGGGCACCGCGTCGTCAGTCAGCGCTGGTCTGCCTCGAGGAATCCTTACTTCCTCGCCGTTGATGAAGTGAACATAGTCATGCAAAATAAAATGCGCTTCAATGTGCCTCTCACACACAGTTGAAGTCTCGGAGAGTGGCTTATCTTTGCAGTGAAGATTCCTCTCCCAATGTTTCCACCGGTCATTGTCTATAGGCACTCCAAAAAGACACAACATGCTCCCATTTACTTCCCAAAAACCAGGATACCCGCTCTTGCATCCGGGCGCATAGCAATGCATATCGCTTTTTTTTATTCTTCTCTTCCATTATCTAAAAAGCGACAGCAGGGCAGCATCGAGCAGAGAAACGGTCACACTCGGCACTTTCAGTAGCTTCACTTGCAAAAGCACAAAAAGCACGCTGGATTGTAGCACCAAAAACGATGCGGTAAAGAACTTGCAGCTATGCGGGCATGCGCGGGCTCCAACCGGCACAGTCTCTTCGGGAAGAGCACACAGCGCCCCTAGTGGGAGTCTTCGCTCTTGGCTTCACGCTGCCTGTGCGCCCAGCCCTCTGCTCTTTCCACTACGTACCCAATACTGTATTTCTGTATTCAGTTCACTGTATTTTTGGTTGGAATCGACACTTTTTGCTGTGCTTGTGGCTGGTTACGATGCTGCAGTGCTCTATGGCATTTTGCAGTTCAACTCCTTTCATTCATGATGTTATGGCAACGCAGTGCATTCGGTATGACGGTCGCTTCGAGAGATGAGCAATTTTGATGTCCGAGAAGCTGGGAAAGTCCGCCGCGGCTTGGTGTCTCGACGTCGACGATTTGCAGATGGCGGGACCAGCGGCACGCCCACTTTAAGTGCAAGGCCAGTCGGGAAAGCTCTGTGCAACATGAATTGGCTTGGTACTGACACCGAATGAAATGATCGTGCGGTCTTTTAAGAAGTAGTACTTAAACCTTAAACAAGCTCGATGGCAATTCTCAGGCGATCACTTTTGGAGAAAGTTTCGCTTTCGCGAGACTCGGCTTGTCGCAACACTTAACCCCTGGAAGTATCTTGGTGCTGCTAGCAAGCTTAGGACAGCACCAGAAACACTTGTTGGGGACGCTTTCAGTGCCGAGTTACGCGAAACTTCGCGAAAGTGAAACTATATACGAGAGTGAGTGCCCGAGAAGACCGCCTAAGGAAAGCTCTGTCTCCTCTTCAGACGACCATGATGGGTGAAGAGAACATTTCCGAATTGCGATTCCTTAACTAAAGTACCATTTAGTTTTCCGTTCATCTTGCATTGCATTATTGCTTTTATTTTCTTTACTTCACGTGACTGGAAAGTCGCCCTTCTCGTTACAATCGCGGTCGTGTTACATTCGGGTAAATACGGTATTGCACACCCGTTATCAGCCGGCTGCAGTGTGCTTACGTGCCAGAATGCATCTGCTTAGAACTTTTGTTTTCCCGGACGGTACCAGAGAGGCGCCCTATGAAGCGGGTCGGTGTAAAATTGCGTCGTATGATCGAGGTTATTAATACATTATTTCTATGGGGGTTTTGCCTTGACCAAACCAATTCGTCGTAAAATGCGGGTCGTCGCATGACCATGGGACGAATAATCGAGGTTTCCCTGTATGTCTGTGATCTCAAAAAGACAGAAAAAACACTTCATCTTTGCCCTGCTGTGTGTGGCCTCCGAGATGAAAAGCGTAGCGTAGATACTGCAGCTGCCACGCGTTGCTACCATGAGCTGTCTTGCATTCAACTTTTGGGCGGGGCCAGCGGGGCAATACTCTCTTGCGCCCCTTGCCGTCTGTGTGTACTGTGTAGCTTCCAGCGTGCTAGTGAAAATGAAAGCAGGCAGAAAGCAGCTAATTGGTCCGATAGCTACATCTAACGTTTGTGCTTGAAGCATTTGAAAAATTTGTGCGGCAGGAGATTCGTGACATAATTGATATCGTTCTATGACTAGCTTGAAAAATGTTACAGGATCCCTTTAATGCTTTCCTGCGTGGTGGTTAAAACTAATAACTGTCTTGTTATTTTTGTTCTTTCGCCCAGTGTCATCTCTGTTACCTTTCAGAAGTCTTCACCAAGCCTTGTTGCTCCTATTTTCAGGCATCAGTAAATTTTATGGCCCTGTCCTGACGCTCATGGCACACAGATTTTTTGCTGACTATACTGGTGGCACTTGCATTTGAATGTGAAGGTGGTGCAGGAGTTGATGTAGGAAAGAGCTGTGACCAAGATGAGCATGCAGAGTATTTGTTGCTTGATATATTTGAGAGAGAGAGAGAGAAATAGAAGAGAGGAAAGGCAGGGAAATATATTTGAGGAACATATAACCTGGTCGGGGCAGTGTTATTGGGAGTTTAGTGAATCGCATATTACAGTAAGATGGGTATAAGTGTTCACTGCCAAGATGTCTATAGTCTCTGTAAAGAAATCTTGTTCTTTTCATTCAGTACCCGCCGTGGTTGCTCAGTGGCTATGGTGTTGGGCTGCTGAGCACGAGGTCGCGAGATCGTATCCCGGCCACGGCGGCCGCATTTCGATGGGGGCGAAATGCGAAAACACCCGTGTACTTATATTTAGGTGCATGTTAAAGAACCCCAGGTGGTCCAAATTTCCGGAGTCCCCCACTATGGCGTGCCTTGTAATCAGATAGTGGTTTTGGCACGCAAAACCCCATAATTTAATATTTTTGCTTTTCATTCAGTAATGTTTTCTCTCTTACCATGATATTTCAATTATTCTGGGCTTTATTATAGAAACAGGTTTCTGTGCTTGAAGGAGGTAAGTGGTGGTTTTAAGATATTAGCCTGAGAAGAGCTGCAGAGGTTTCTTCTCTGCTGCAGTGGCATGCCATTGCACTCGAACGAAAGGCAAACAGAAAGACAAACTAGAAGCAACATTTACTATTGCACATTTGCCAGTGTGGATGGTTCTGGTTGCACAGACGCTTAGTTTTGGGCTAAACCACACTTAGCACCACACTGTTTATACAGGTGCATCAGTGCTCACCCTACAACATGAAAGTTCACTGAACACGTAGACAGAGCAAATTTCCCTTCACCCGCAACCCTGGGATTGTCGACATCATACCACCCAATGAGCAGTGTTGCCATGATTGTCTGAAGCGTGTCGCTAAAGTGAGACAATAAAAGTTGCTAAATTTCTGCTAAATTTTACTGCAAGGTCACTAAAATTGTTGCTAATACTTCCGAGTAAACTTCAGTTAATGTATGCATTTTGAAACTCTATAATACATGCTAGCATGGTGTAAATACATTACCGAAATGTCGGTTGTTTGTCTAGGGTCCGTGCGAGTGAAGAATAAGCAGTTCATTTACGAGTAGTGTGTAGTGGGCTTTTATTTTATTACTATACTTACATAATAGTGGACAATGGCAGCTGAAATTCATTATTTTGTGTGGTTCCAAAAGCAACACGATTCAAATGAATACTACAAGCAATCTGATTTTCCTAGAATGCAAAGCCACTTGATCCACATTATCCCTGAAAAGTTTCTATTTCTCGGCAGTCCTGAAAGGATGGCAAAATTCTGCAAGATGCACTAGGTCGCGTATTAACAAAGCAATGACAATTACGTGACCTTTATGCAGGTCAAATACTATGCTTCCGCTCCTTGGTTTACCTGAAGGCTTGTTGCAGCACTGATTTGTCCAAAACCCATGCGATAAGCAACAAATGTGTTTTGAATCTCGCAACAAAGTTTGCAAATGTCCACCAAACAAACATATTTAGTGAAAGTGCAGAACCTTGAGCGTTAGACCCATTTATATCGGTCCCCTAAAAAAAACAAATTGTGCATTTTGTGAGCACACTGTGAATCATGTGAAGGTAACCGTTTCGTTGTCATGGTCGCTCAACCTACGTGTCATAGAGCCAATTTCGGCCACTCACATGTAGCTTTTATATAATAAAGTGCATTCTAGAAGACTATCTTTTAAGCAATATTCCTAACTTCAAAGTTGTTAAGATGTTGCCAATTGTTTTCACGTTGTTAGAAATGGTCGCCGGTCGCTAACATGAAAAATTGGTCACTAAACAGACAAGAAACTCGCTAAATCTAGTGATGAATTTGTAAAATGGCAACACTGCCAATGAGTAGCAGAAATAAATCTTGGAAGCCATGCTTTATCATACAGAAAATGATAGAAGCGACTATAATACATCATAGCCACCATATTTGGGACACTGCTTACGCTGAGAGGCCTTGATCAGAGCAACTTGGCATTGTTTCCCCAATAGCCAGGCAAGTAGCACTGTCAGGTGTTCTATTGAATGATCCAGACCATGAAATGCTATTTTGCAGCTAAATTTGTGCAAGAACAGATCTGCGGTAAGCTGGATACAGTTTTTTTTATGTGCAGAGGAAAACATTAATGTATCCATATGTGTACAGGTTTTATGTCATGATGTATTGTTTGATTAAAGCAAATAGAAGTGCGTTCACAGGCACTTCTTTGCCAGTCAACATTCAGCGCTATAGAAGTCATCTATTTGGAAACCTTTGTACTTACATGCTTACAGCAAACACTGGTGTTTAGGCAGCGAAAGTGTTGCTGTAGTGACAAATGCTTTTGTTTTGGCAGGTGCGGCCCTGGCAGCTACGAGACGTGGAGTGGCGTTTCGGAGTCACAGTGGCCAGCTCGTCTCATGAGCCGCGAGGCAGCTTTGTGCAGCTTCGTTTGGCACTAGCAAATGGACAGGACGTACACGTTGAGATGAACCTCGCTCAGTTCTACTCATTGTGCCACGAGATGGAGCAGGCCAAGCTCACTCTGGAGGCCTTGCGTTGAGATTCATTACCCCAATGCTTCACGTGCTGCAATTTACGTTCTCTAATTGACTGTTTGAAGGATACCAATAATAGTCATTCGTCTTGTGCCCAGCTTGTGGTGGTCTTTGTGTACAGTTTTCTTAAATAGTATGCAATACACAGTGCACAAGATGAGTTTAGTTTCATAGCAAGTTTTACAAAATGGGCATGCTTTCCGTGTTATACTACTTTCAGAACACCACAAATCGTCTGGGCTATTGGTAATAAAAAGAATGGTTAAGCATCAGAGTTTTTCTTCTTCAAAAGTTGTCGCAGTTCTTGTCACAGTTCTTGTCACAGTTCTTGTCACAGTTGTTACAGTTGTGAAACCTGCAGTATAGCATGATACAACTTGTGACACATGGTAACAGGCAGCACGAATAACGACGACAAAGAAAACCATTCTCTCTCTGGCTGCAGCTTAAAATTTTTCGTAGCAGTTAAAATTTGCCATTAAGGTATTTGCAAACGATAAATATATTTAAGCTGTTAATGTCTTTGCTAACTGCAGTGAGTAGCCCATCATCTTGTGTTCCATGGACAGTTTACTTTTGAACATTACTGTCACTTTGTTCAGAGCAAAGGTGTTTGCACATTGGTCACTCAGTGCAGCCACAAGCAACCTGTCATATCAGGTTTAGTTCATATGACACTGTATTTCACTGATAGTGCAATAAATATTTTTCATTTGTGTAGAAAATTAGATATCTTCATGGCTGGGCTTGTAATTCTAGAGTAGCTGCCTCACATGCAGCACCTGCTGCACTAAGGTAATAGCTGCAGTGGTCTTACAACTACACCATTTGTGCCATTTTTGCTGCAGTTCTACTTGCCTGCACCTGGCTGCACCCACTCAAGTGCCATTTGTGCCAAAGTATGGTATTTTTGCCTGCTTTCAGGGCAAAGGAACATTTTCAGTAGGGGTGTATGAATACTGATATACGTATACGAATCAAATTTCTGCCACATTTTTAGAATATTTGGTGAAAGACTTGGCCAAAGTCGGTGTGTTGCACAAAGCCTTTCCACAGCGCTTGGTCTGTTTTGGTAGAAAATAATAATAATAATCACTAAAGAAATTCTGGAATTCTGGGTGCTGAAACGAGGAACTGATTGGTAGAACTGCAACAAAAGCGGCGATTAAAGAAAGCTTGATAGTATGTGGGAAAGGTAGGCCCTATTAGCGTTTGGAAGGCACGCAGATCGTATCGGATAGCTGGTTCATGCTCACAGATTTACACATTCGCGCACACAGTTCAGAACTTTCTGTCAACACGTGATCTTAAGCACAGAAACAAACTTCTGCGCACACTGTTAGTTGCTGGCTGGTTGCCCGCGGTCCTGAACGACACTTAATGGCCATCAAAAACACATGCACATGATCTCTGAATCGGTCGCCAATTAGTCGCTCATACGAGTATATCAGTGGCAAGATTGCCGCAGCGGCTTGTGGGCTGTATCACATTGGTCAACAGCGAATTTTCATCACAGGCACACTGCCCTGGTCGTTGGGCCGAATCAGCACTGCTTCATCGGTAAGGTGTCAGTGACTAAAGTAATGATTTGTTGCCGAATCGACTCGTATCTGTTTGCAGAGTTAGAATGACACTCGGAAAGCTGACAAACTGCCCAGTAACGAAACTGAATGTATGGGATGCTACCGTTTCCAGTTTCCATCTTTGTGACACATTGTATGGCGGCATCTCGTTCTGGACGCCATTCATAGACACACATTGGTCTCTTGTCAAGCTTTGAGCATCATTATTTTACACATTACACATTTTGTGTTGTGCAGTAAAGCATATCGAAGCACATCTGATATTTGGAATGCACATATAACATTTGCCATCACTCTTTGTTGCATGCCTGCCGGCTCAAATTATTCTAGCATACTCTTAATTTTTGTCTTTCTTACACCAAGCATCGTAGCTTTGTTCTCGTTAGCCTACAACACTTTATGTAATTTATGTAACAATTATATTTTATTGTAATCACATGTAACAAAAATTTCTTGCCTAACCAAATGCAAGTGTGCATCATACCACATGGTGGTATACCAACCGTGAGAAGACGAGAAGCTTAGTTTACTTCTGCGGCATTCACTGATTGCACAGTAATAAGAAGCTGCACCAAATGGCTACACATTATTGCTGTACTGCTGCACCAAGTATTCCAAGAAGGCCAATTTCACTGCTCGAAAACTGCTCCAAAAGGTTGGTGTGGCTGCTCCTAATCTGCTACAGAACTGCTCCAAATCCTGAGCTGACTGGACCACCACTAAAACTAAAATGTATAGCTCTCTGCTTTTTGTGTTTCAGGTGTGCGCTGCCACTTCTATTGAGTAGCACATTTGTGGCACCTTGCAATTTCAGTCATTTGAGACTTCTCCAAGCTAACGAGGGCGTGATAACACACCTCCAAAAAATTTTATTTAACCTTTACTTGCAGCATTCAACATAATAGCATAAACCAACCTGCGTAAGCACACTTGGCACTTGTGTGTGTGGCTCGGTAGACCAGCGAAATGTGCAGTTTAATACAATGCCATTCTCAGATAAAAATAATGCAAATAACAGCGGAATCACAAAAATACATGCAACACAGAAATACTGCACACAAGTGTTATTTCTAAGATCACATTCCATCTAAAGCCTGCCATTGTAAATGAAGTTTGAAATATGCCACCATGGTCAATAATGGTGCTGGCAAACACTTCTAGGACAAATGCCCAAGAAAGTGGGTGGAGGGAAGACAGCTAGCTCAATTGGGTGGACGTCGCCTGTGTCACACGGAGGCTGTATGTTTGGCTACCTTTGGCGGCAAGTTGTCCTTTCTTCGAATTACATTTCCCTTTTTCCTTATTGATAATGAAATTACAGAATTCTGCATTGCAAGAAAAAAATTAATTTCCCCTTTCTTTTCATTCGCTCCTTGTGTTTATAACTAATAATCAAACCCATTGATACATGGGTTTTGACGCCCCAAAGTAAGACTCAGGGCTATGAAAGATGCTTTATTTGAAGGCTCTGGACTCATTTTGACCACCTGGGGTTCTTTAACATACGCCTAAATGCACGTACATGAATGCTTTTGCATTTTGCCTCATTCAAATGCAGCCACCAGGGCTGGGCATTGCAGCTGCGAGCTTGCACTCTGCAATAGGATGCCACAGCCACTGCATTTATTCTTTATTATCAGCGGTCCCGCAAAGAAAGTAAATGTGCTTTTTGCAGTGTGGGCCAGGAGCTTCGGCAGAAACCAGACAGGATCATGTCAAACAAAGTGGTATGCTGTAAAAAGAGAAAAAGGAATGTTTGAAAAGGATATACTGCTTTGCAGACATGATCTTATGCACATTGGAATTCCACGACTGAAACCTGGCCCCATGTATAGACTAGGCATGTCAGCGAAGAAAACAAAACTCGGACCCACGGAGTAACTAGGTGGTAGTGTAAACATATGTTTATTTCGGATAGAAGGAAAAGAAAGTGTGCTCAATGCACGACACTGGGAAGCTTCTATCGAAACCCATACATGCAAAACAAAGCTTCATGGACAGTAAGTTGGGATACACTTGAGGTGTAAAAAACATGTCGCATCTGAAAAAAGAAAAAAGGCAGCTCCACCTTTGCGTACTGCTTGACACTTCAAGTAAAATTATATACATTTGTACGCGCTCATGCAGATGCAGTCGTGAGCAACATGAGAGGAATTGCAAAAATTGTTTTCAAGCAACAATTAGTCGTAGTGCATGAATTTGAATGTGACATCTTATTATTTAGCTGGTAGCTCTCTTCTCAAACACTTAGTCACAGTGAGTATTTTTTTATGCGGGGCAAGTATGTTTAGCAACTACGGCCTTTTGATTGCAATTTTGGTGTTTCCTTATATGTTGCTTAAGAGGGTAAATAACCACACACCACAATTTGATATATGGGCACACACATGCTCCCAATAAATTAATGATAAACACTGAAAAAGCTCTGTGGTGAATGAGATCCAAACAGAAACCCTCTGGTCTTGAGATGTACCCTATACATAGCAATGTTCATGTTTGCTTTTCCATAGTTAAGGTAACGTTCATCTGACTAGACATCATATGGAGTCACAAAAGCAGCTTGCCCACACATACTTGCTGCACTGCATCCTATACTGCGAAAGAATCCTCAAAAGGTGAGCAATGAAATTAAATGAAAGCAGTAACAATAGCTGTTTTATAGGGGTTTCATAGATATTGAAACGGGCGAAGATATAAGGTTAAATGGGACCGTGTTTACTCTGCAGAAGATATCGCCGGTACAACCAGTATGGCGGAACGTAGGTTAGCCCCACTATGTCATGTCTTTCGTCTTGTTGGTGATCGTCTTCTTTCTCCCTCTCGTGGCCCCGTGACAATATTACGCAGTACTGTGGAGTAACATACGAAGACAAGTTCAAAAGCATAATACTGCAATCTCGGTAATAGTTACATTAAATATGTGATATTAGCAGCACTCAAGCAGTTGCTGTCCAAATAAAATTTGCAATAGTCAGAAAACAAGCATCTCGGAAGTAGAATGAAAAAGAATGTTTAGGGATAAGTGTTGCATTGAAACACATTATCTATATTTTATTTCCAGATAGAGCTTCTGAAAAGTGACAGATGACACATTTCATATGTGCAGAGAGCAACCTCTGCAGCTTCAAATTATCTAGCCAAACTGTTGCCCTTAGTTGCTATGGCTTATAATAACAGGTTATAGTATTGTACAATAAAAGTAATATTTAGTTCACTAAACTATTCAGAGTTTCCCTTCCAGCAATGAATCGCAGATTAAATGCGTCAAACAAAATGCTATGGCATAAAAAGACATAAATGTAAGACGGATTATTTTGTGTATGGCCTGGTAGAGGTCATTGTTAATGTACGCAGACGCAGCTTTCTTGGGCTCTGCTCTTACTTTCGCCGCTTTGTTCTCAACTTCGCGGACATTGCTCGACCCCTCATGGACCTACTCAAAAAGGATGCGGCCTTTTCTTGGGGCGCAGAACAAGCGACTTCCTTTGCGTCGTTGATTTCTGCCCTCACTTCACCACCTGTGCTGGCTCATTTTGACCCGGCTGCTAGAACAGAACTTCGCACTGACGCAAGCGGCCATGGCATTGGTGCTATCCTCGCCCAAACACAGAACGAAGTCAACCGTGTGATCGCGTATGCTAGTCGTCTTCTGTCACCGTCGGAGAAGAATTACACCATTACTGAGCGGGAGTGCCTAGCTCTCGTCTGGGCTGTCGCGAAATTCCGTCCGTACCTATACGGATGGCCGTTCGTGGTCATAACAGACCACCATGCGCTCTGCTGGCTCTCGACACTTAAAGACCCCACAGGAAGGCTCGGCCGTTGGGCATTACGGTTACAGGAGTACACGTTCTCGGTAGTGTACAAATCTGGCAAGTTACACAACGACGCCGACTGCCTCTCCCGCCATCCCGTTGAACCACCCGACTCCACTGAAACAGACTCCGACACCTGTGTCTTGGCGATAACAGACTTCATCCATGTGGCCGACGAACAACGTAGAGATCCATCGTTGCTCTCTATTATTGACCGTCTGCAATCCGGCACCATCGACCCTTCACTCAACATGTTCTTGCTTCAGGATAACGTTCTTTACCGCCGCAACATGCACCCCGACGGCGCAGAACTCCTGCTCGTTGTCCCGCATCATCTGCGCAGGGACGTCCTCGTCCAGTTTCATGACGCCCCCACTTCCGGGCACTTAGGCGTCTCGAGAACTTATGATCGCATACGACGACAGTTTTTCTGGAAGGGCCTTTATCGGTCCGTTCGCCGCTACGTAACATCTTGTGACCTGTGTCAGCGTCGCAAGAAACCTGCGACCCAACCTGCTGGTCTACTTCAGCCAATTGACGTTCCAACCGAGCCGTTTTATCGAGTGGGCCTGGACTTGCTCGGACCCTTTCCAATTTCCACGAAAGGCAACAAATGGATTGCAGTCGCTACGGAGTATACCACTCGATATGCAATTACTCGAGCGTTGCCAACCAGCTGCGCCACAGACGTAGCCGACTTCCTACTGTATGACGTCATCCTCCAACATGGTGCTCCACGTCACCTGCTCACAGATCGCGGTCGCTGCTTCCTCTCTCGTGTGGTTGACGATCTACTTCGATCATGTGCTACTCACCACAACTTCACGACCTCATATCACCCTCAAACCAATGGACTCACCGAACGCCTAAACCGTACACTGACCGACATGCTTTCCATGTACGTTTCTGATGACCACCACGATTGGGACGTTGCGCTTCCGTTCGTCACATTTGCATACAACTCATCGCGTCATGAAACTGCCGGCTACTCACCCTTCTATCTTCTCTTTGGACGTCATCCCTTACTACCCTTTGACACCTTGCTCCCTTCTGATCCAGCCTCCCCGTCCACGACTTCCTTTGCGCAAGATGCCATCACGCGTGCACTCGTCACGCGCACAGTCGCCCGCGCTCGACTCTCGTCATCGCAGACCGCACAGAAGGCCACTTACGATCGTCGACACCGGGATACTGATTTTCCACCGGGCTCTCTCGTCCTCCTCTGGCTCCCATCTCGTCGTGTCGGCCTTTGTGAAAAGTTAATGTCGAGGTACGTCAGGCCCTACCGCGTGCTGCGCCAGGTGACTCCTGTCACCTATGAGATATCTCCCATGGCATCCACCTCATCGACTGCCGCCCCACGAAGTGACATTGTACATGTTTCCCGCCTCAAACACTACAACTGTGATAACCCATTTTGACCACAACAAGCACCGGGACAGTGCTTCATCGGCCGGGGATAATGTCACGAGCCATGGCAAAGACAAAGACGTTGTAGTGGGGCTGGGTCAGAGGCTCTTCTGTCAGACTGAAACCTGCTGGAACCTGTGCGCTCTGTGCGCTCTGTGCAGTCTTGACTAGACAAGCGCTAGCCGTTTACTGGTAATTAAATACTCCCCGTAACAATATCTATCTTGCAGTGATATGTTGTAATAATGTGGCTAGGTAAAGAGGTGTAAAGCATAATCATGGTGAATGAATTGAAGGAAGACCAAACTTATCTTAATATGGATAGGTAGCCTTTTAAAAAGAAAAATGATGTAAATGTTGAATTACTAACAAACGGCAAGATTCACTGATCCATGGGCATACATGCATTGGAAAAATGCTAGTTTTATTCTTATTGCTTGAAGAAAAAAAAACATTCATTTTAGTGGAATCTGCCATTGCCGTGCTTGTTTTGCACTATGAACAATTTTTATCATTCTTAAAACAAAAGTTATTTGTCAGTTCTCTAGTGTCATAATGAGAAGTGATTTCATCTGCATATGATAAATCATTCATTCAAAGAAGTTAGAGTTGGGCAGATAATTAATATAAATCGACAACAAAAGGGGTTCGAGAAGTCAACCTTGCAAAATTTCAATACTATATCGTGTTTATTAGTGTGGAAAATTACTCCCGATAGGGTAGATAATTTGTTTCCTATGGTAATCTCTGTATTTGTTGTAATGGGTACACCGATAATACTATAAAAAGTGACCTTCTGCAGAGTATTGGGGTTGAGTTTAAAGCTTTAATGAAATCAATAAAAACTGGCCCACTACCTTTCAAGTATCAATATTGATCTTAATTCTGTCAGCAAGAGCAATCGCAACGGTGTTGGTTGAATGTCTACGACAAGAACAGAACTGTCTCTTCGGTAAGAAAAACTTTTCAAGGTTGTTTGAAAGGCAACATTCAGTAAGTTTTTTCACAAGTTTACTGAGAAGTTAAAGCATAGCTAGATGTAAAGTGTGTTATGAAAACCGTTGGCTTAAAGGCTAAATAATGTAGACCAGTGGGCAAATAATTTTGATTATATCTTTACTGTAGCTTGCATAAATATTGTCTAGATGAGCCACTTGTGCAACTTGTGATTAGAAATTTCACGGTGCACCTCGATTGGGGGTGTTAGGGAGAAAAGGAAGGGATATGACACGTGTTGGAAGTTATCACATAGTAACTGCACTGCACATATAATAGGTATTGTGATCCGCTGTTTCCAGTGGACAGACAGACATTATGCTGCATGCTAATGTACTGCCTTCACTGCCTGTGAGTTTTCCTTTGCATACTCGCAACTGATCCATCTATAACACTGTTGGTAACTTAGCGAAAAAGTAGCAAAATTCAGCAAAGTTTTAGTCGCCCAGATACAACTTTTCCTTTTTTTTGAGTCTTAGTGGCATTTTGTTGACCTATATAACCAGTAAATTGACCCAGCAAAATTCCTCAAGGGACTTTGACTAAGTTCAATGCTTTGCTTCCATTTCATCCCAAGGCCCTCCATATATGGGCCCCTATTTGTCGCTACATCTGAAGACACACTGAAGAGCTTATTAACGACCTTGGCATTATACCCATCCTTCTAGGCAACATATTGCAAAATCGATTTTTTTTACTTTTCACACTGCGACTTTTGGCTTGCCACCACAGGATTTAAATTAAAGCTATAGTTTAAAAAAATATTGTAACAGTGTGTAATGTTGGAAGAAGAGGACTTGGATTCTGGTCAGAAATTAAGACGACTTGAAGTAATTAAAAGTTCCAAACATGTTACTATCACTTAGCAATGTCTCGCTATAAAAAATTATGTTTTGGGCCGTGACGATGACTTTGTCCCGAAAAAGTTACCGACACTGATTTATAATCACGGGCAAAATAAGCTGTGTTACATGCTCATGGGAACAGAATGCAAATGCATGCAAAATGCTGACGTCTACGAGTAATACCGGTAGCTGAAGTACTGTGCCACGAAATGAATGCACTGCCTGGTGGTACTAAAAGCTTGTGAGCAGATCAATACATGTCACCCGCATCTGTGCAGACAAAATCTGTAAATGAAAATGCTTAACTACAATGAGTGCAAGGCTGTGCAAGATGGTGTGGCACAGATCAATGCAGCTCCAACTCAACCAACTTGAACACGGAATGGTTTGAAACAACTTTGAATTATGTTCACCAAGTTGCCTCGGATACCCATTCAGGTCAAGAATCATTCCAAAACTCCATGTGGTGTCATATGCTTTCTCCATGTCTAAAGGACCGACAAGAAAAACTGTTTATGCACAAAGGCATCACAGATATTTGTCCCGATGCAGACAAGGTGATCTGTTGTGGATCTACCTTCCCTGAAACTGCACTGAACAGGATCTAGTGTTTTGTTGCTTTCAAGAAAATTAATCAGGTGCCAGTTAGTCATTTTCTCAGATAGGTTGCATAGGCAACTTGTTAGAGCTATAGGCCTATAACTGCTGACTGAAGTCTGGTCCTTGCCACCTTTGAGAATAGGAACTATTATTGCCTCTTTCGAGGCAGCCAGGACGTAGCCACCACAGAATATGAAGTTAAATGCGATGAAATGGTTTCAGAGGGTGTAATTGGTTGATCATATCGTAAGGTATTCTGTCTCTTCCTGGTACCAACTTGTTAAAACTCAGTGAGGCCTGAAACTCCGCCATGTTAAATGGACGGTTGTATGATTCATTCTTTGTTATTTTCCGAACTAGAGGCAATGGCTCTGCTTGCTGCTGGTATTGTAGAAATGTATCTGTGTACTGGACATGTACTTGAAGTGGGTACCTATAAAATCAGCCTGGTCATCAAGAGTATTTCCCTGGGTATATGCTAATGTTAGAAGATGGGTTTGCCCCTCGTTTAATTTGTTAACTCTATTCCAGGCTTTTCTTTCATCTGTGTATGTATTTTTGCCAGCTTTGACTTTTGGCACAGCGTTGTGTCCTTCTACCCTCAGTCTTTGTTTACTTAAAGTTTATTAGATTTTCTGTGGTTGGAGAGTCACACGATGGCGACCCCAAACCTTATTTTGCTTTCTTTGCGCTTCCCTGAAATAATCACTCCGCCAGGGAATGTCGCTTGGAATGCCATCCTTGTGTTTCTGGGATGCATATGGACGCTACATACACAATAAATGCTGTAAAATATGCCACTGCGTTGTCGATGTTAAGTTTATGGATGTCATATCCCAGGTTAGGTACGTGAGCTCTCTGTATTGTTTCCAGTCGGCAGAGTCAACTTTCCACTGGAGAACATGGGGAGAGCTTTCATCCCCTTTTGTTTATCTTAAAACGATTGGGAAGTGGTCACTCCTGTAAGGGTTTTTCTTGGCTCTCCACTCGAGATATGGCATGAGTGTACTTGATACAACACTTAAATCTATAGGTGAGTATGAATTTTGCTTCCGACGCTATAGAATGTGGGCTGTTTTTTTTTGTTTAGCAAGCTCGCACCTGTGACGAAGAGAAAATTTTTCAATTAAGCGCCCTGAACGAGAGTCGCCCCATAGAGTGTTATGTTCAATGAGATCTCCAGCAACATCACCGGTGACTTCCAGTGTGCCCTATGTTGGAAAGAGGCCGATCAGGAAGTCAGGGAAACGATGAAAATCCATAAATGTAAATATAATTTCGGCAGCTACGCCAACCACCCACCACCGAACCCAACAAGGGGACGCTACGATACCCAAAGGAATTGAAGACACCAGCTCTACATAGCTATACTATAACCTAATATGAAATACCCAAGGTTGGATAACTACACAAGGTACAGTGGCTAGAACACAAGGCTAACCCTTGCCGCCCAGAAATTCGGAAGTGAGAAGTGAAATGAATATAGTAAAGATGATAAGGTGAGAGAGAAAGAAAAGAAAGTCCGCATCTGTTCCACCCTATGAAAGTGGATGTACAGCAACGCTGCTGCTGACATTACACTAGCACGATTGACGTTAGACGACGCTAGGCAAGCGCCCCCACCCCAAGCGACATACGTAAGTACGTATGTGCGCGGAAGTGCAGTATACATGCTCATTCATCTATAGGCCCTCCGCCAAGCGCGAATGTCTTAATCTTATTGAACGAATTGAATTTTAAATTCGTGAGCCTTTCTATGCTTACCCAACCAGAAAACTCCGTCAGTCCGTGCGTCCTTCCTGTAATACGATCGCTTTCAAGATATGGGCCCACTCGTCTCTGTTCAATGCGGAGCAGTGAAAACACAGCTCGAGGAGCTATCAGCAGTTGGCACTCTCTGTCTGCTTCACGGATTGCTTTGAAGATGCGCTCCGCGCGGACGTGCCAAAGTACGTTTTATCGGTCCGTGCCGCCGCCGGAATACTTTGATCCCAGTTCATAGTGGTTCATAGTGACGGATGGACAAGACGCTAAAGAGCGATGACGGCTTATGATGATCGAAACGTCGCCAGCGTAACTGTCGCCTTCACCTGCAGTACTTTGCTTGCGTTATTAATGCACCTTGCGCCGCCGTCCGCACCAGTTCGTGTCGCCGCAGCGCTGTCGTTTGTACTGGCCGGATCAAATGTCATATCACATGATATTGACACCAGGCTGCGTGGAAATGAACAAGTGGCACAATGCTTACGCATACTTAGACAACTCCCAGAGGAGTTTCTGCGTGAATTTCAAAGGAGAATTCGTAAAGTCCGACTTACAAAGAAGCTGCAGACATGATAGCTTCGGATTGTAACACGCATATACGAGAATAACAGCATCGTTACGTGACGATATCGCCTGATGACTTAATCTGATGACATCATCATGTCAAACGTGACGTCACGCGATGATGTCTACGTCAAGTGATGATGTCACCTGACGACGTCATGTGATGCCTCTTGGAGAACCAGTGCACTGTGCGCTTCCCGATTCTTTAGACTGTCTTCGGGATCAGTTCACATTTTTGTGTGAGCACCGCGCACACGATACGTGTCACGTGGTGTCACAACACAATTATGACTGCTCTCACTAATGCTGTAGAATTCATGAATGTTGCCTGCTATGTTCTTATGGATTAGAAATACTACCCCGTATTCTCTCTTATCTGGAAGACCTCTGTAGCTGAGGACGAAGCCGTTAGCATTGTACAAGCCTCATCAGTTCGATCCTCACTAAGCCAAAAAGTTGACAGTCATAGGCTAAAGAGGATAAAGCGAAACCCTGCGCGCTCACGAGACATTCATTAAATTACTTGACATTTTCATTCGAATGCGTTGTTACTTCCTATTGTTTTCTCCCACCAAAGGTCGTGGGTTCGAGTGCCCTAACTCTATCTTAATTAATTTTGCCTTAATTAACACCAGTGATCGTAGGTTCGAATCCCACCAAAGTTTGTTGGTTCGAGTGCCTTAATTATCTCTAAGTTAAGGTAGAGTTAATTAAGGCACTCGAACCCACGAGGTTTGTTGGTGGCAACAACACACGGGGGTACCATGCATTTTGGTGCCATAACACTGGACATCTGATTCTTCGACCCATGAGCCATCTAAGGCTTTTGGATGCCTGATAATTCCTAGAGCCCTGCTAAGGAGGAGGAATAAACATGTATTGATGAAAAAAAAAGGAACAGAGTGGTTCAGGATGGGTCCCTATTCCAAGACTCCAGTGGCCACCGCGACCCGCCCAACTTGATCCAGGAGGCCCTTCTGGGCCTCGAGGTCAGCAAGAGCGAGGATGGCCACCCAGGGCTCCCTGGGAGCTCACTCGGAAAGGTGAGTACCAAAGGTGCATTAGTAAATAGCATGAGGTCTTTCGGCACACTCCGATGTTACGTGAGGTAATGAAGGCCAGGCCCGCATCACGGGCTAGAGTTATTATACAAGGTTGGGTTTAGTTTATGGTATCTTTCTAAATGTGGGTAGGTATGCGTCTGTATTCTTCTATATATCTGTGCCTCCTTCACATAAAGTAGTTTGTGTGGTGGGGCATACTGTTGTCGGGGTCTTCGCTGGTGCTCCGGTATATCGCGGACCAGTAGGGAATCTTGATTGATACGACTTGTGCAATAACAGATACGAAACACAAAAAGAGGCGACGAGGAAAGCGCCGATTTCCAACTGGCGTTTATTACAAAGAAACATGAATATATAACCTTGCGCACGTGATCACAACCACACATACTTGTGCAAGTAATCAAAACTGACACACGTCCGCAAGAAAATACAAGGCCCAAGGCGGCTCCCCACGTGTAAATGAATAGTTTTTCTTGCGGACGTGTGGCAGCCTTGATTACTTGCACAAGTATGTGTGGTTGTGATCACGTGCGTGAGGTTAAATATTCATGTTTCTTTGTAATAAACGCCAGTTGGAAGTCTGCGCTTGTCCTCGTCGCCTCATTTTGTGTTTCGTGTCTGTTCTTACACTGGTCGTATCAATAGATACCAACTAGCCCAGTCTCACACCTTACTTCAGTGCTGAATCGTCTGTTTGATCGTTGTACGTATTTCCAGCTTGGTTAATAAAGCCTCGAGCTAGATTGTGTGCCTACTAAGCTAGCCTCACTCGAGCGGTTTCGCGTGTTAAACATTGCCAGGTTCAGTTTCCAGTGGCGGCCTTTCGGATCCAGAGATTGTTAGCTTCCCCTGCCACGTAGCATGTCTGACCGCTGCCTTAGTCAGGTGCTCCGTAGCCACTGGGGACTGAGGGCAATGGGTTAATTGAGAGTGTCATGCGAGTGTCATACGGGCCCAGCGAGGCCAATTACTGTTATGATTAGGGAGTGTCTTTTTGAAGCTAAGTGGGCCTTCCTAATTTGGTATTACCTGACTAGTATGGCCCCACTAGCTCCTGACTTTTTTCTTTTGCCAGTTTGAGCAGCCACTACAAGTCTGAAAATGTAATGGACCGGACGAGGATGCGAACTTCTGACCTTCCGATTATAAGCCCCGTGTTCTAGGCCACCTTTGTCTCTGCTCCACGCCACAACTTACGAACATATGTTGTGTTAGGCAAAAGTATAATGCAAGTGGCAAGTTTCTGCTGAAGTACCTTAGCGTGCGATTAGATTTTGACATTGTAAATTGATGTCTTGTTTCCAGGACAGGTTATGGATATGGATGCCAAGGTACTTGCAGCTTCTTATGTTGTGTAAGGAAGGTTATGAAGTAAGTAGGCCTGGCAAACTTAATCCCTCTGGAGATTGGCATGTATTTACATTTTAACGTCAAGTTCCATTTGCCATTGACAAGTCCAGTTAAGCATTGTGTTGAAGTCATCCAGAAGGAAGAACACGTCGGAGTCATTAGTAATTTTACGATATATTACGCAGTCATCTGCAAAGAGAAAAAATCTAACCCAGTTCCACGAAGTGAAATCTGCTTGAAACAGCCGAGCTCTGGTCGTCCTGTGTTTCTCTGAGTTTTAATGTTCTTGTTTGCGCCACAAACGCATTTGCAGAGAGCTACACAGACGCGCCTTATATATCTAACACTCCTCCGTGTACCCGCGCTCTTGCTCGGGGCGGTGCCGCCGCCTACGAGCAGAAAAGAGAAGTACTGCATTATGACACTAACGCGCACCGACAGTGAACGCTTCGGTGGTCTCAGCACTGCGACGCCTCGATGCCAGCATTCGAAGGGACGCTGGCATCAAGAAGCACTACCAACGCCACCTAGGTGGCGTTCACCGTACTCAGCACAGCGGAGCGTGGCCTCTGCAATTAGCTCTGAAAATGTTTCTGAAGTTGATCGCGGAGGCTGCAATTACGACGCGCTGTACGCGCTGATTTGACTCGGTGACGATTCAGTTACGTGCTTTGTCTTGCGCGTTGTATTAGTGTGTCAGTTACGTGCTTCGTCTTTCGCGTTGTGCTAGCGTGTGCAGCGTAGTGCAGCTTCCATATGCACGACGGTTGCTCATGGTCATCGACGTTGGTAGTCGTTTTTAAGTGATTTTCTGTGTTTTACTGTGTTTTCCTGTGCCTCAGTTGGTGTTTATCGGTGATTTCCTGTGTTTTACTGCGTTTTTCTGTGATTATTTGTGTTCTTAAGTGATTTTCTGTGTTCCCCTGTCATTATCGGTGATTTTCTGTCATTATTGGCGCCCCTCTACAGGCGCGTGGCTTGGGCTTCTCGCTCTTGAAGCTCGGGACTTGCGCGACGTCGGCGCTGCCGCTCGCGCTGAGCGGAGTCCATCGTGCGAAAGGGCGCACGCCGGCGAAACACCTGTTCTTATACCCCTCGCCTCCTCCCCTCCCCTGGCGCGCGCTCTGATTGGGCTGCTCCTCGGCCGGCGCAGGCTGTGATTGATCCCGGCGGGAGTGGCGGGACTGGCGCGCCCTGTGGTGGTGGGTTCCCGAACCTGCCCTTGCGTGACACCGCCGGACATACGACGGTGAAGGGTCGACTTAGAACAGGTTCGCTGTTAAAAGCTTGGATGAGGTGTTATCAGGCAGGTCATTAATGTAAATCGGAAATAGAGGGGTCCAAGTACTGACCAATGCAGTACGCCGGACTTAATGGGTGTTAAGGTTGAATGACCTTCATTGGGATTTACTAATTTCACTCGGGAAGCTAGGAAGACCTTTATCCAATTAAACATATTCGTCAATATTTAGGGCCCTGAGTCTAGATAGCATTAACGTAGGGTGTACTTTGTCGACCGTTTTAGCAAAATCAAGAAATATGCCATCCATTAGAAACCATGTGTCTAGTTTAAATGCAAATATTTAGTAAAACAAAGAAGCTGGGTGCCACAGTAGGACATTTTACGAAAGCTGTGTTGGCTGGGAGTAAATAAATTGTTAGATTCGAGGTAAGTGATAACCTCGGTGCAAACAATATGCTCCATTATTTCGCAAGGAACTGATGTGAAGGAGATGAGCCTATAATTATAAGGGTTATGGGTCTCGCAAGATTTATGAATTGGAATAAATTTGCCCATTTTCTAATCTAGAGGCACGGTGCTGCGGTTAAGTGACTGAGAAAAAAATATAATTAGTAAAGATAGAGCAATATTTATTATTACTGCGGAAGACCTTAGTATTAATTCCTTCTACACCACATGACGATCTTAATTCAAATTTATTTATAATTGTTTTAATGCCGGAGGAAGTAAATACTATGGGATCTATCTGAGAGTAGTTTTTGGTCTTATTTCAGGAAGTGGAGTAACATATGTCAGGGCGGTGAAAAGTCTGAGAAGCACTTCACCAGCACTTCATAGCAAGCTTGGTCAGGAATAGTGTCTCCAGGTGGTGTCATTAGGCCAGCTTTGTAGTTTTATTTCCATTAATATTACTCCAGAATTTACCATTAACTTTTAGTAGCTTGGGAAGAGTAACATTGCAGATAGAAAACTTTGCTGATATTAGTGCAGATGCGTATGTTGCGGCAGCGGTTTTGTATGAGAATCAATGTGCAGGTTTTAGTTACTGTTTATTGACACGAAATAGACATTTCTTTTAATGCGAGAGGATTACTTGGCTCATTGTGCGACCCCACCGTCATAAGAAAGCCGTGGCACAAAAATGACACACAAATTACGTCATCTTCATCTACCTAACTAAAAAGAAAAGTGGCCGCGATGAGGATTTGATCCTCTGGCCTACCGCCACTGCTACTGCACCTCAGCGACCGCACTAACCACTGCGCCACCGCTGGATTGCTTCGCCATTGCAATAGGTGACAGTAATGGACATCTTTGAGTCTGTGCACGTGGTTGGGTCTGGCAGGTGATCCACTAGATGGCAGAACGAGCCAGTGGTCGGGGAGCGAGCACGGCGAGCTGCAACATCTCACTCTGCCTTTCGCGTTGTTGGGGACCCGCAGTCGCCGGAGCCGGAGCCCTTGGTCGACGAATAAGATGGGACGCGCTTCAAGTAGTCGTCAGACAATGACTACGACATCTCCTCCAGAACATGAGGTAGAGTTCGCTTACTAACCCGATGAAGAAATGTAGTGTCAACGTCATGGTGGCTGCTCGGAAAAGTACTGTCATCGCTCGGCAAAATGGTGTCATTGTGCTGAAGAGTGGTGTCATCGAGACAAAACGTTCAACGCAATGTGTTTGAAATACTATTTTTATGAGAACTTCGCAAATAAAACTCAGCTGAGGGATCGAAATATGGCCGGCTTGCCGTCTTGCGTTGTTGTGACCCCATAAGCAGCAACATTACACTCGGAAACATCACGCAGCAGACCTAAACTAAGCAACATTTCGCCGCAACATTCAACTCAACGACACACTCAGCGATAAGTAATGCTCTCGCATTTACACATCAGAATTGCTCAAGTGTATTTTTTTTGTTATTAGCCTACTTAGTTGCCGGGTATATCAAGTTGCATTGTGGTTTGGATATATACGTCGGACAGGGATACAACGATTCATTAGGTAACAAATGTTTTTTTTTTCTTTAATGAGGCACCAATTCGTTTCGACTGAACGCTCATGATACCCGAATAAAAACGTGTCAAGAAATGCAGCAAGTTTGTTGACTATTGTAGAAAAGTTCGCTTTTTTATAATACTTTATTTGTTTAAATCGTTTACGGTGTCAGTAGTTGCGAAACTGTGAGTGTGAAATGCAATACATCAGGGTCGCCTTTGCCAGGTATAAGTGCGTCATTGGGGATATATCTGCCGCTGACGTAAGCACAAGGTCAAGTAAGGATGACGAGTCTCGCTATCTACACTTTATAAAAATAGGGCTTAACACAGGACCGATTTTTCTAGCAACATACACACTTATTTTGGCCCATACATATCTTCGTCTCACCCAACAAAAGCAATCTGTGTACAAACGTAAGAAGTTCAAGGAAGTTCTTGTGGAGAGGCCACTTCGTTAATGAACGGGTGTCTATCATTGTATGCTTTGAGGCATAATTTAACACTCTGATTCAATGAATCATGACGAGCGAGTAAAACTTTGGCATTTACACACAAAGTTTCACATATATGCACATAGAAGTGATCGCACATGCAGAGAAAAGCAGGAGCGAAAATCGCAACGATACACTGATAGTTATACGTAAGGAAACCTGAAAGCTAAAGCTTAATATGCACCTGCGGTAACTATCAAGATAAGGGAATTCCTTATCCTGTAGCAAGACAGAAGAATGGATGACGCAAGCATTTCTGTTTTCAATATGAGGAGCCTGTGCTAAATCTTGCCTGAGCTGATTAGTACTTTTGAAAACTACCTGTTTCATAAACACAGGATAGCACCTGCACTCTCTGCAATGGGCTGCCAGATGCAATGGCCCCGAGGATTTTTGTGACGCCTGACAGTATATCGCACTCCCTTTCCCACAGTATACTGAGCCAACAGGTTTTATGTAAGTATAACAGGTTTCAACACAAGCATTATACAACAGCAACATCAAGTAGATACCGAACATTCACTTCAAGATAACGTATCTATATATGCATACACATATTTTATATGCATATGTGTGTGAATCTGCATGAAAGCAAATAACAGACAGTGGCATACTGTATCTACTGTTAAACCTCGATGAAAAGAAAGAGCTATGGCCCAGATGGGATACCGGACGCTTTTCTCAAACGGTATGCAGATCCAGTTAGTAAATATCTTCGCCTGATATTACAAAATCTATCCGCAATTCACAAATCCCTTCCGAATGGAAAGTTACGAAAATAATCTCAGTACACAAATTTGTTGTTACGATGATCCCATCAAACTTCATTTCCTTGACTTGCACCTGCTGTAAACTTCTCGAACATAGTATCCTAAAATTCATTACTAAGTTTGTCGAAGACAATGGTTTGTTGCACTTCAACCAACATGGATTTCTGAGGGGCCTATCTACCCTAACACACCTTGTTGAGACAACGCATGACCTTGTCCAAGGTATTAATGAACACTCTCAAACAGGCATAATTTTTATGGACTTTTCAAAGGCGTTCGACCGGGTTTCCCATGAAAAGTAGTTTTTCAGCTGGTTCACAAACTTGGGGATGGGGCAGTGACTCGTTGTACTTGTAACTATCTTTCCGGCCGTCAGCAGTTTGTAAAATACAGTGATCACGTTTTGGTAAACTAAACGTAAGATACGGCGTGCCTCAGTGATCTGTCTTAGCACCGATATTATTTTTGTTGTTTATAAATTATCTGATCAGCGATATTAATGTAAATATCTGGCTATTTGCAGACGACTGCGTATTGCACAAATAGGTTAGAGATTGCAGTGATGAAATTGAACTCAACAATGCACTGAACAAAGTAGCAAGGTTGTGTTCTTAATGGCAGATGGTGAATAATACGGATAAAATGGTCGCGATGTCACTAACAAAAAAAGAAAAGAAGCTTAGCCTTTTCTCACGGTTTTAACAACATCACGCTCCGTTACGTAAGCCAGCACAAATATCTTGGTGTTACAATCTCGCCCGATCTCAGCTGGACAGATCACGTGAAAATCATAGCCGGGAAAACTTTAAAGAAATTGTTTTTACTCAAACGGATGCTACGACACGCTAACCATGGCACTAAACTTTTAGAATACATCACACTTGTCCGACCGCTTCTAGAATATGCTAATATAATCTGGTTACCATTCACAAGTAATGGTATGAACACGCTTGAAAACCTGCAGCGGAAAGCAGTTAGATTTATCTTTAACCATTATCGACACCTGGATTCCCCGACAGAATTGTTATGTCGTGCAGGATTACCTACACTCCAAAGTCGAGCTAAACTTCATCGCCTAAAGTTTTTACATATGTTACTACACGACTGCTTTAAAATGTACCAGACAGGATACGTTGAAACTAAGAAAACAAGACGAACTGGTCACATTCATGATCTCACGCTTCAAGAATATTCGTGCAACAACACATTTTACTATTCTATTTAGGGGCGAAGCACCTTAGGGCCGAGCCTTGTCCCCCCTCGTCGTCCGTAGCTCTGGTTTGCATGGAGTCCGCTAGGGGCGCTGCGGTGCACAAGGGCGTAAAGCCCCTATATATACAAGGGCGTTCGTTCCCGACGCACGCTCTCTTTCTCTCTTCAGCCACGGATGATAACGGTCGCTTCTGATAACGGCGCGCCCGCTATGGATGAAAAGGCGAGAGTGGCGGCTCAACTGCAAGCGGAGTCGATGGTTTGGAAAGCTGATGCAGCACGGCGACACAGACAACAAGCAGACCCGGAGTCTAGAGCGCGGGAAGCTGCAGCAAAACGGCAACGCCGGCAAGCGGACGCGGAGCTCAGGGCTCGCGAAGCTGCAGCAGCACGGCAACGCCGGCATGCGGACCCGGAGCTGAGGGCTCGAAAAGCTGCAGCAGTACGGCAACGCCGGCAAGTGGACCCGGAGCTGAGGGCTCGCGAAGCTCGCGCTTGAACCGAGCATCGGCGCCACCAACCTCAGGTAGAGAACGCTTCCGGCGTTTTGCCGCTGCTTCCCGCGCTCTCGCCGCCTCTGGGTCCGCTTGCCGGCGTCGCCGTGCTGCTGCACTGATCACAAAGCAGTCTTAATGAAGGGAAACGAAGTCCGCACCTCAATATCATATACTACCAATAAAACAACATTGTATATACTGTACACATGTGTTGTCACTCATTTGCATGTTTGAGCGGGAAACCTACGGAGGATTCGCGGTTACCCAAATGATCCCCCGGTGCTTCGCCCACTCATCATCATTCACTTCGTGGATATGCGGTGCTTTTTTTCCTAGAAGCATATACGAGAATGGAATGGTCTCGACCGTCTTGTAGTAGAACAGCATACCATAGATGACTTTATAGAACTAGTCCAAAGAACAGTTCAGTTGACACACTGATGAACTTGTAAGCATATCTTTTTTATGTTTTTCCTATCCTTGTATATCATGTTTCTCCCCTAATGGTGCGTTGCACGTTGTTGTATTCGTGCTTACTGTTGTATTAATTCTCGAACTTAGAAAGTTGCTTATGTCTATATTATGCGAACTACTACGCTTAATTACTAGTACTATGCACTGTGCGTGCCTTCTCTTCCTTCTTTGCATGTTTGCGATTTAGCCAACTGTTTTCTAGTTCCTGCCAATTATTGTTGCTCATGAGTATGCTATTTTAAAAACACCAACCAAAGGGTTGACAATATGAATACATAAAATAATAATAAATAAAAAAGCATACATACAAATATGTAATCTAGACTGCAATTTCACTGTAATCAGTAGCAAAAGAAAATACAGTACAAGCCAGCGCGCGAATCAGTATAACAGTGAGTCACTACAGACCAGCACTGTAAATCAGTACAAATCATCGTTGAACACCGGTGGAGAGTGACCCGCAGTTTTGTTAAAGAGGTCGCGGCTGCCTCATTGCGACTAGAGTCACTGGAAAAATTTAATTGCGACGAGGGATGATTGCAAAAACGCTAATGTGCCGCTGTTTGGCGGCAAGTTAAAGGGTCCCTGAAACGGTTCGGACAAATTTTTGTAGACGCGTAGGGTGCAGCTACAGTAAAACATTCGCGTCACAATTTAAGTGAAGCGTCTCATATTAAGAGAGCTACGGACGTTTACTAGTTACCCTCTACCCTAGCCTTGCATTTCCTCCTCAACTCGTCCGCCGAGTGATCGGGGCTAAGCTCCGCCTTTGCTGGTTCTCCGTCGTGTTGTGACGTACGTTGTCGTCTATTTCCGGTTGTCTTGGAGCCAGCGCGCTAAGGCTCGCCAACCTCTCCGCTAGCCGCCCGGCCATCGATCCCCAGCGAGAGCGATCAAGCAGCGTGCGTTGCGAGTGTTCTGTCGCAGCGCCGAGTGTGTCCAGTATTCCGGTAACCACAGGCGAGCTGGGTGTTTGACGGATAGCCAGGGGCGTTAACTAAAGCGCCTCCATACAGCTGTGATGATGGAGCTTTGTTGACGTACGTGAGCGGCCTGATCGGCATGCGCGGTCCAGCCATCTGGTGGCGCTGAGCTTAACGAGCCAAAAACAGAGCTAATATTCCTGTAACCAAGTGTAAAACATTTTAAACCTGACAACGTGTTCAAGATTATTCTCCTGCCAAAAATTTGAGCCAGCAGCAAAGTAGAAAAAAAAAACTTGGTTACTGCATAACAGCTGTGGGTTTGGTTGAGATTTGTGCCGCCAGGTGGCTGCACCGTGCAAACAGTTCACGTTTGCCCCTCCGTTCATCACGTAAAACGTGGTAAAACGGTCAGTACACTTACGCTTGCGTTCACCTGAATACCGGGCAAGCTAAATTCTATTGTGGCAGTCCTTCGACGCGATGTGACGGCCGCAAACGCGTAGATGCTGGCGCCGTTTGAATACCGTCAGTCCGATGCGCTGCAGCCACTTCGCTCGTCTGCTGCCTTGCAGCGGGACACGATGTCGCAGCTTGACATGTCGCCGATCGCTGCGTTTGCAGCCCACAACGCAAGGGCGAACCATGGTGCTTGCGAAAAGAACAAGACCAACACTGACCGCGCAGCTCTCGTCAACACGGAGCACGTTGTAACACAAGCAGACGACACTAGCGGTGGGCCGGAAGTGCTTTTTGTGTAGTGATACATGTCCTTGTGCATTCTCTTTCTGTTACTTTTTTTTATAGAAACAAATTAACTAACATCTAAACTATTACGAACAACATTTGTTCACGATAATGATGGAAAAATTATCGATGACGCGCCCTGGGCAGCCAATCGGACAGCTGGCGCAGTGACGTATTCTCGGCAAAACACGTCATCTGGGCAAAAAAATCCACCGCTTGGCGTGCTGCAATCGGTAGCGATGTACATTTTTAAAACCTTATAATAAATTACACGCTTTACGTGGAGGGCTTAGATGCGTCAATTAATGATCAGAAGGACCTACTCTAACGACTCAGTAGGTTTGTAGAAAATCGTCAAAATCGTTTCAGGGTCCCTTTAAAGAACCCCAGGTGGTCAAGTTAATCCAGAACTATTCCCCCCCCCCTCCTCCTCCTCTTCCACTACAGTGCCGCTCATACCCAAGTGTGCAACTTTGGGACGTTAGACTTCACAATGTGAGTCAGAAAGAGTGAAGAAGAGAGAAAGATTATGGTGTCGAAAGGTGATCTGCGCACGGGGCTAGCGGTAATGTCCGGGGAGTCGCCACTGTGAGGAACAAGCCTATTGTGGCTGTCGACTTGCAGAACACCAAAAGATCTGTCATCGAAGCGCAGTAGGCTGGACAGCTTATGCTGTTTGCTGCATACTGACAATAGAATGCCCTTGAATGATTTCGCTATTCATTAGCGTGCGAGTACTACTGCTTTAGCCGCCCCATGCCGTATTCTCCTTTCTGAGATCGCCGCTTGCTCTCCAGCTGCTAAGAGCTCATCGGCACTCGTCGAGGAGGAGGCTGAGGGTGATTTGCAAGCGATCGATGCAGACAGTCAAGATGTACCCGGCGCCGAGTAGATCTAGTGTAGGTAGTAGTACTGAGAGCCGTAATGCGATTGTGGTAAAATTTCAAGATCTCTAATTATTTAACTAATTATTTCAGCAAACTTAGGCGTCTTGGAGTGATATCTATCTGAATACTGCAGCATAATCTGAAAATATCATTTAGATGTCTTCGCGTTTGGCGAGCTTGCTTTTAGCTAACGCTGTTTTTTTTTGTGTGTATGTATACTGACAGTTATGGATTGACCGTTTTCTTTATGTGCGCCCTTCCATCGCTCCTGCTTTAGGTGTATTCCGCTGAAGAGCAATATGAAGCGGTATGTGTTCCGCGTATAAAATAGAAGTTGGAATCAAGCTGTACAACATGATGTATCAGTGCCGCTTTGGAGCTTCCTTAAACATTGACTAAGCTATAGCTCGGCCGTGTGTCACATCCTCCGCCGGCTGAACAGTTTCAGCGTACACCGAGTATGATCGATCTTCTCCGGCATCAAATAGTCTACAGAGCACCATTACATAAACAGTTGCAAGTGTTCTGTGTGAGCAGTATATCCCGAAGGCTTCCAACCAATGTTCTCGTTGCATTTTCTGTTCTTTCATCCACGCCCGCGAGTACGAAAGTCGTATTTCGTTTCAGCGTCGATCAGCTACTTGCTGTATGTGTGAGCTATGCTTTCGGGTTGGATTTTCGCCGTCGGCGTACTCTCCTACACTGCCGGCGATCAACGATTCTGTGCGACAGACACAAGAGACAGTAGGTAGTAAACTGGTCTTCTTCCTCTTCTTATTCTTATAACATCTTATTATTATCATTCTTATTAGATCGGAAATATAGGAAGCTTGGCCGCAGAGAGGGCCGGCTATCCCAAAACCATAACTATATAGGAAAAATAGCACAGACGAAAAAAGTAATAAAAATGCAAAACTCTCAAAAGTGTGTAACAAAATAGCGAAACACTAACAGAGCAACTACTTCGATCATGAATAAATTAGCGAAAATAAGAAAAAAGTTATAGAATTGCAAAACAATACAAGCGTGAGCAGGCCATGAGAGCACAGCTGAAGTTAAAAATGCACTTAGAACTACAGAAAGTTTAGCTAGTTGGTATGAATTCTTCGTGAAAGAACGCAAGGCGTGCAGACACGGACACAAAAGAAGAGAACCAGACAACACAAAAACGCCGACTATCAATTGAAGGGCGCACTGTGGCGGAAAAGAAAGAAGGCCCAACACTTAGCTGCGTATGCTCAGATATAGTAAGCGCCACCTGTCAATCAGGCAAACTTGCGGGCCTGCGCGAGAGATAACTTTTCAGGCATTTTGTTTATTAAATATGCACATAAACTACTGCTCACAAGAAATTCATCCAGTCACTTTCCACAAGAAAGTGTCGTAGAACGTTGGAACTTAATCCTATTTGTTGGGACAAGACCAGAACAGTCCTTAAGCTCAAGATGATTTATTTAATGTTTGTCACACGCAAGGCGCAGTTAGAGTCGTTAGCAGCTCATTAACAGCCGTTCTGCTGATTTCACAATGCACAACATTGCATTGCTAGACGGACCAATGAGAATCTAAGGAACATAAGAAATACGACTGAAATCTGCTTCAACTTTGTGTGGGCGGCATGTATTTTGAGCGTCGCCATGTACTAAGGCCATGGATCAGCTCTGGTGGTTTCGTGAGCAACGAAAGCGCCTTCTTTGTCTTTCTCCACTAGACACCGACCTTGACCAGAAATTCTAGTTACCTTTTACAGTGACCACTTGTGTATATGTTTGCGCGTGTCCTATCGAATGGGTCATTTAACGTAGGAATGACCTTTGTCCTATAAATAAACACTATTCTCTCTCAAACAAGCACTATAATATTCCTGAAGTTCACAAAAGATTAGTTGCATGTAAAAAGCTATGAAAATGAACACTACGACATTATGGTAGTGATTATATGAAGGAAGAACGTAGTCCGAAAGAAATTACGATTAAGTCCTCGTCGACTGCCTCGTCCAGCGTCCAGCGCATCAAGAAAATTGGACTATTCAGTTGCCTCCTATGGGAGCATATTGTTCCTGCAGTATAACGAACTTACATTTTCTGCGTCTTCCTACACAAAAAAGCCAAGAAAGCAGCCTTGCTATCAGAACTTAGCATTCGATGTGTACATATAGGCTCTGAGCGACAAGAATGACTGCTTAATAAGAGTCAACCTCATCGTCATCATTTACTCAACTCTTAAAAATGTCCCGTCAGAAGCATTACACAACGGGAGCAGGGAGAGGTGAAACATGAAAGAACGTAATGCAATAAGATTATAGTTACAAGAGTGTCAAAAACAAAATAAAAGCAAATAAAAGCTTACAAAACAGAAAATAGAACGAACGGTGTGTTGCAGAGTAAAGATTTCGTGCATAATGTTAGAATATCAAGTGAGTATTAACCAACTGTTTATACATTTCGGGGTTGCGCCCACCCACACAGTGCTATCTGGTAGCATGTTATAGTCATCTATGACAATGGACAGAAATGACCGATGAAAAGCACTAAAGTTATCTTACAATGTGGACGTTGTATAGTGAGGGAATTGCAAAAAAAAAAAGAATCCGAGGACACCTCAGCCCTTTTTATGGGTTGGGAATTCGAAAGCATTAATGTCCAATTGAACGCCACTGAGCGGTCCTTCAAGTTTTGAGCTGCGAGTAATGTACCATAGCGGTACGTGTTGCCCTGCCTACGGTGCCAACGCCGTATGCCACCGACGTCCTGCGCGAAGAGAGACCGAGGAAGCAGTAGCGCCGACCGAGGTCGGCAGGCGATGGCAGTACGTGCTGCCCGAGCCACCAAGCAGCAGCAGCAGTAGCCTGTGGTGCTGGCTTGTGCACCGCGCGGCGGCTTCCCATAGAAAGGGTGACGTGGCGTCGCGGCAATAGGCCCGCCCCTAACGCAACACCTGACGCGCTATAGCGGCAGCAGGTGTACCCTTTCGCCCACTCTGCTCCGTCGAGGTGCCCTCGTGACGTGGCGTCGCAGCCAATGAGAATTTACCAGCCGCTTCGCTGCTGCTACAGACGACAGACGCCAGCTTTTTCGCTCAATGGGGAATTTCACGTTTTCGCATCAAAATAGTCGGGAGGTGCGTGTAGGAGGGAAAAGAACAGAAGTACCGCAAGGAGAGAAAACAGTATTACACGTAATGAAACTGGCATACACTAGTGACCTCGCGTCGGTGAGCTTGCGGTATGGCAATTTTGTATTGCTGAAACAAACTGCAGCTGCATAACTGCAGAAAGGGTAAAATACCCTATATTAACGAATAATGTGATGTTGCATTTCGGCAAACATTATTGCAATATCGGAAAATTTCAGTTCAGCTCATCTCAATTAGGGCTTTGTTTGAACATGGAAATGACGGCATTCGCCAATTTTGCGTTTCTTGCCGCTGTGGTAATTGTGCCTCAACATAGGGAATTGTAGTTTATAAGAGGAATAAACGGCGCGTGTAATGTATTGAAAGCGCCCATAATTCGTGGAATAGTGGTTGGTAGTGGCAGGAGACTACACATATTGCCGTTACGTAAGGGAAAGGTCTATGCCAGTTCTTTCCGTAAAAGTATGCGACGTAGTACTCTGCTCTCCTAAAGTATTTCACTATCCCCTTGACAAATCGGAAGAATAAAGTCACGGGTTACGTGTTTATTAAGAGGGTTGTATTTGATCTCTGGTATTAACTTGTAGGCCACCCCTGCTAGGGGTGTGCGAATATTCGAAACTTTCGAATAACGAATCGAATAGTGTGATATTCGATTCGGTATTCGAATTGAATAGTCACGATTCGTAAGTGTGAGCATTTTTTTAATACTTCTCGAATATTTCAAAACGTCAACTGCGCCTAATTAAACATAAAGTTGGTGGAAAAGTACGGTAACCTTTCAGCCCCGTGGGCATAGTATAGACATAAAACATGAGAAGTTGCATAGTGGAGCAGGCTACGTCACTTAAGTAGCCATACTCTGCAGGCTATAAAGCGATCATTCCCACTCTCTGAACAGCCCTGTGCATACGAAGAGGCCACTTGTTTGCTCCTAAGGCTCAATTTGTGCTGTTATTAAACAACGCTTCATAAATTACTATGTAATCACAAATACCTGGTAACTTTAAGAATACTTAGATGTGAAAATCATTTCATAGTAATTGTGCTAACGGCTGTTCATTATTCGAAATTTATTCGATATTTGTTTTGATTCACTTCTTGCAGTATTGGATTCGTAATCGATTCAGTCTTAAAAATCACTATGCGCACACCCCTACTCCCTGATGTCCTAAATATGCGTTCTCGCTCATTTAAGATCAAGAACACGGGCCGCAGCTACTTGTATTTTATAGTAGCGGTCTAATATTCGTTTGGCACAAGTGCAACATGTATTTGCGACAGTGGCGTAGATAAGCAAATTATCCACAATTAGCTCATTGTCCATATTAGCTCACGCAAATCGTGCCTCACATATTGAGGGTGTTGCAGTTGCGGGTGCCTGCGGAAGTGGCGGCGATGCACTATAGAGGCACATTGCGAAGAACCATGTCTATCTAGTGCATGTAATCAACCGCAAAGATGGGCGTTGCTAGGCTTGCCACAGAGGGAAATTCGCTCATGCTCTGCTAATGCAGCTGCAGGCCCACGCTATAGTCGGAAAATCAGCCTGCCCTGGGCGTTTTAACTACTCCGCTACTTTTGGAGCGCATCTCTTAGGCGCTGTTACGATTCACTTTGAGCGACCATGCCTACAACACGTGAAAACGTACGGGAAACGGCGTACCTAACTATCTCGCTCGTCAATATGAACAGATGTGTCCGTCGCGTGGGTCAGAGGAATGTGCACAACCTGACGTGCCGCCTTGCGACCAGCTGATCCCCGCTGGGGATGTTCACCCCGCTACGGTCACCCACACTCACTACTTCGTCTGGTTTGCCCTGTCCTGCTGTGGCGGCAGGATAGAGGGAGAGGGCCTGGATGGTGGAGGGTACAAAAAATGCAGCAAGGCAGCCACGTGGAGACCACTTTTGCTTTGCCCTAGCCTGCAGGAGCATGCACGCTGAACGTTTCTAGCATGTTTTCTTTGGAGCACAGTGCTCACCCGTAACTATGTGTTAAACTTGTGTTATTTGTTTTTACGTCGCCTCGTCTTCCCTGCCGGACCCTCTCCGATGGTCGACCTTGTTCGCTGTTGAAGGCCCGTAACAGCGCCTATTCCCGCGGCGAGCGTCGGCGTCGTCCCTCGGCGTCCTCGTAACCGAGCGAACGAGCACAACGAAGGCTGTAAGAGCGAACGCGGAGCGCGGATGAGAGATGGCCATAGCGAGGAGAGTGCGAGGAGGAAAGCAGAGGAGGAGGGTATGGCGAAAGCGTGAGAAGAATAGCGTAGTGGCGCGCAAGACTTGCTCTGCGGTGACGATGGCTACGAAATGGCGCCAGAGTAGCGTACGTCGTCTGTTCGCCAACGACGCTACTGATACCATATATGGAAACGAAGCGCTGCGTGAGCGGAGGTCTGTCTGCGGCGGCTGCTGTGAAACACGCCCACGCGTCAACTACGCGCTGCCTCTCGCCATCTCCCGTTTGGCAAGGCAGTCGCGCCACACTTAGGTCCGTTTGCAACGTGCCGCACGGACAGATTGTCCGCGCGAGCCAATGTATCGCGCAATCAAAACACGTATACAGCTGCGCTCAAATTTTGCATTAGGGAGTATCGTAATCGCCGGTAAATTTTTTCTCCGCACTTGTATGCACGATTAAGCACCACGGCTACGAGGCTGATTTATTTAAACACGACAATTAATCAGTGCTTTCGGCAAAAGTAAAAACGCTTCAACTCTAGTTAGGTAATAAGCGCGCCTTGGTATCACAGTAGCACTGCATTTTTCTGTAGCATCTCAATTATCCATTTTCTCCAAAGTGTCAGCTGGATTTAAAGTTTCCTTTTGAAAGCCACGATTGACCTAATGGTTTTCCTACAGCCTCACGGATGTTCATATAATTGTTCAAATCATATGTTCATATAATTGCACGGAATAAGTTGCCAAATGCTGGACAGCTAATCTTATATAAACCGTCCCACCGCTACGTTTCGGTTCATTGGAAGATGAAGATGACGTGATCAGCAGTGCGCCAACAAGAGATGTCTCAGACCGGAGCCAACATTTTGAGAAGGGAAGACAAGTCCCCTTGTCGAAACACTGGCATATTCGTTGTTCGACCATTGTTGACCGCTATGCTTAGTAAAATTCCAAGTGGTAATCATTGAAACCACAGACTCTTCCAAACTTTCCATTAAATTACGCGGCTCTACTGTCTCACCGTTATGCGCGGAGTAAAGCAGCATGGAACGGCCCTTATGAAATACTATTTTTCTAGAACATTATCGATCGTTGCGAAGCCGGGTTATGCAATGACTGAAGACGCCAGCTATTGACGAGCGAAATGTCTGGATTTGTATATAGCTGTGCATTTGATTACATGTCACGAATATGCATGACTTTGCTCTTGCTACGGTGATGTATTTGCGGCGCGTGCTCTCTATCAGGGGCGTAGCCAGGGGGGGGGGGGGCTGATGGGGCTTCAGCCCCCCCCCCCCTCCCCCCGAAATTTCTCGTGCCGGCATGCACCGCCGACAAAAACTACCACTGACTCCGAGAATCATTCCGGATTCTGTCTGCAATGTCTTTTTCACGCTCGAAAAGACATTTCGGCACGAACATTGCGAACTCGGGCTGGATGTCGTGGCAACGCCCTTGCACCTAGAGTCACGTAACGCAAAGAGCCCCATCCGAGTACAAACTTTCAAGGGCTGTTCGATAGCGAGCGGGCGCGTTGCGGCTTCTCGCAGCGGCCGCGGAATCTACGGAGCGCATGGATTTCAATTACGAAACTTTATGGGTATAAAGTTCTCATAAACTTTTGGCGCGAAAGGTGCACTGACATTTCCAAAGGCGTGTTTTAGTTTTTCAATTCTGGAACTTTATGGGGTTAATGCTCTTATAAACTTGGGCCAATATGCGTGCACTGGAGCCCTCGTGTCCAAGCCGTTCCAGAAATGAAAGCACGCGCTCGCAATCTTGCACACACACGAAAATACTAAATATCACCGTGGCTGTGAGCTAGCAGCTATTAATTTTCTCCAAACATTTTCAGGAAGCATGTCTAATGTGATAGATCAGCTGGACCCGGGCAGGCAAAGTAAAATATGAGAAAACAGAAGAAAGTAAATGGCCTATTATTGAGGAAATTATTTTTGCCGGCGACAAGGTCTGGCTCTCCGTGGGCACAGGGACAGTGGCCCTATGAATTTAAGCATAGGCCCCGCTGAAAATACAGGTATTTTCAGAGCGCTTCTTCGCATGCGAGCTGATTGCGGAGATACATATCTGAAGAACCATTTGGAAAGTTGCCCCAGTAATGCCTCGTATTTAAGCCCAGATGCACGAAACCAAATTATAGAAAATTGTGGTGAAATCATCAAAGAAAGCCTAGTTGCAAAAGCAGGCTGCTTCTCCATACTTCCTGATGAAATGATAGACATCGCTGGAATCGAACAGCCTACTGTTTGTGCAAGGTACCTAAACAAGGATGCCAATGACATCGAGGGAGTGTCTTAGGTTTTAGCACCGGAATAGATGCCCTCTCTCATTGCGACTGCAGGTTCTATGTAAATGTGTACAAACTGCTGCAGATTCTAGTCACCCTTCCAGTGACCACTGCCAGTGCAGAGAGAATATTTTTATTGCGATAGCAATTATATGGACACTCAAAAGCAGATTTCTGCCGTCGCCGTCGCCGTGAGGTTCCGTATGACGTCAATGGAGATGAAATCGTCGCCGCGCGCCGCCGAACGCTGTATGTGCGAGTGAAAGGGCGCGAGGGACGCGCGCTTTCACGGGGAGTGAACGCACGGCGGAGAACAAACGCGCGTTCTGCGCTGTGCTCCCTTAAGGGCTGCAGAAGTAGGCGTCTCTTTCCTCCTCTACAATCACCATATATATGTAGAGTAAACGTACCTGATAATGATGATGATGATAAGTGGTTCTTGAGGGAAAGGGAAAGGTTGGCGCTATCTTCCGACGCGCGAAAGGCTGTGGGGGAGGGGGGGGGAGGGGCAGGGAAGGGAGGCGACGTTTAGCTGCGGCACCAAGTGCCACCAAGTGCAGAGGCTCCGGCAACAGTCACCAACGCCGCACGCATTTTGAGCGAACGCGGGCAAAACGCCGGCGGCGTCGACAACAGTTCTGCGTGTTGCCGGTGCTGCTGCATGTCCAAGTTTATACAGCTGATAAAGCTGCTATCATTACTCCGTATAGCTCTCTTCAAATTTGCTATCGCAATTGATGCTTCGCCTTTCAGGTGAAACTGCGACAACTTTTTAACAAGAGTTTACTAAAAATGTCACAGTTTCGCCCTAAGGGCGAAGCAATGAATGCGATAGCAACACAGCAATGTCATACGAAGTAAGGTGAGCGGCTTTGGTAGCAACAACACGCAGAACTGTTGTCGACGCCATCGGCGTTTTGCCCGCGTTAGCTCAAAATGCGTGCGGCGTTGGTGACTGTTGCTGGAGCCTCTGATATAAATAGGCACTTGGTGCCGCAGCTAAACGTCGCCTCCCTTCCCTCCCCCTCCCCCACGGCCTCTCGCGCGTCTGAAGAAGGCGCGTTTGCTCTACATATATGGTGATTGTAAAGGAGAAAAGAGACGCCTACTTCTGCAGCCCTTAAGCGAGCACGGCGCAGAACGCGCGTTTGTTCTCCGCCGCGCGTTCACTCCCCGTGAAAGACGCGCCCCTCGCGCCCTTTCACTCGCACATACAGCGTTCGGCGCGCGGCGCTGAGGGAGTTCGCCCTGACTGTCGAAGAGAGAGGTTGTGTTGCGTCTCGCTCCGACGACCTCGCCTCGCCAGTCGCGCCTAGCTCTTCTCCCGTGCGGTCGTGCCTGCACATCGCCCCGGCGTGTGCTGCACGAGCCGCGTGGCTCACCATCGTCGGCGACGTCACCTGCAGCCGCGCACGATTTGCGCGTCCCAACGCGCAACCCTGTGTGTTCCCTGCGGGCTTGCATCGTGCGACGAGTGGATTTGCTTCAGTGTTGTGCTCCGCGAGTGGCGTTCCCAACCCGACATCTGTGCCGCGTCCCCGGCTGTGCCGCCTCGTGCGCGCATCGCGTGGTCGGTGCTGTGCGCGCGACGTGCGTGTAGTGTGTTTGCCCCCCTGTGACGCGCGGTTCGCGTGTTGACTGCGGAGCCGAACGGCATGGAGGGCTTCCGCAGGCCAGGAGAGCGCCCGCCGCGCGCGGGCCATCGTCGAAGTGCGAGCGCGTCTCTCGCGACCTTTGTGCCCGTGACGCTACAAGCGTCGCGTGAGCGAGGCGAACTAGAGGTGCGCGCCGCCGAGATCGTGGACGCGTGGATAAAGAAACAGGCCACCACCACCCAAGCAGCTGCCGCCGCGGCCGCGCCCGCCGTCACCGAGACACACGTGGCGCCGGCTATACCTTCCCCGCAAGCGAGCCTTCCCCCCTCGGAGCAGGACGCCGCCATTGCTGCCATGGCGAGCACCCCGCTGCCCCCATCCGACGACGAGGAGGCCATGGACTCCTCCTCCTCGCGCAAACGCATGCGCGAAGCAGAGAGCGAGGAGGAGGAGCAAACCGGTCGCCGCAAGCTGCCGCCGCCGACCGCCCCACCTTGCCCGGAGAGCAGGGACGACGGCGACGCCATCTCCCGGCGCCCGGGGGACTCAGCCGCCTCCTCGTCATCGCCCGCGGCACGAGATGGCGCCCCCGCCGATCCGCCGGCTGCGCCGGCTCTCCTGCTCCTCTCGACCACCAGCGCCGCCCCTCGGACGCCCGGCGAGTCGTCCGCTGCCTCCTTCGCGCTCTCCCCGAGGGAGGGCGCGCGCATCAACACGGTCGCTCCTCCGGCTGCCGGTGAGGCTGGCGCGAGCTCTCCTGCGTCGTCTGCTACGGCGGATGCTCGTGACGCGCCCGAGTCTGTGCCGTTGGGGCTCGCGCACGATCCCCGAGCAGACAGAGCCCCAGCCGGTCCGACGCAGCACGGCCTCGCCCACCCAGCGGCGAGGTTCCTGAAGGATCCCCCCCACCACACTCTACCGAGGCAGGAGGGGAAAAACAAGAAGCAGAAGAAGGCGGGGAAAAGCTCTGCACCCAAACAGGCTTCCCCCCCTGCTGCCCCTCCGGCCCCGAGGCCCACTCTGGCGGGCTCCGGCACACCCACAGCAAAGGCTGCTGCACAGGAGGCCCCAACCACCCATGCACCACCAGCTGAGGGCTTCCAGCTGGTGCTGTCCAAGGCCGATCGCCGCCGCGCAAGGGCACCAGTGAGTGCTGCCATCCCGGTGAACCCCGCGGTCATTGGCACGGCCCTCTTCCGCCCATCTGTGGTGGGTGGCACTTTCAGAGGAGCACCACGCCTCTCTCTTGCGGCGGTGCTCTCAGCGCGGCCAGGTGTTGCCGCTGTGAGAGTCAATCACAGGCGCAACATCGTGGCCGCCGACGCCACCACCCAGAGGTGCTTGGAGGAGCTGCTGGCCACCACGGAGCTCCGGGGAATACCGGTGACTGCCCGGCAGCCTGCCGAGCGAGGCAGGAGCACTGGTTTTGTCCACGGCGCCGACGGCATCCCCGCAGACGCGGACCTGCTGGGGGCCATCGAGTCGGGAGTCCCAGTGCTGGCTGCTACCAGGGAGGCCAACACCATCACCATCCGGTTCGCGGGGCCGGTCCCCCCTGAGCATGTGAGCCTCTACAAGCTCCGGTTCAGGGTGCGACCGTCCAGACCGCGTCCACTGCAGTGCCAGCAGTGTGGCCGCTTTGGGCACGTGGCTGCCTCCTGCGACTCGCCATCCAGCTGCCGTCATTGTGGGAGGTCTCACGAGCAGGGTGACAGCTGCCCCAACGCGGCCCACTGCCGCAACTGCGGTGGCCACCACCCCGCAAATACTCCTGCCTGCCCCAGGTGGCAGGAGGAACGCAGGGTGGCCACCATCTTGGCAACAGCGCCTGCTCCCCTCTCCCGCCGGGCAGTCCGCGCTGGTGTCCGGGAGGAGAACCTGCAGGCCAAGGCCACCTCAACGCCTGTGCAGGGCCTGTCTTATGCACAGGCACTGGCCGGCCTCCCACAGGCGCCCCAGCAGAAGGCAGCCCCCCCCGGACGGCCACCCACACCGGCCCCACGGAAGCAGCGACGCCAGCCGCCAGCCACCCCTGGGAGCGAGCCCACCACAGCCCCAGCATCACTGGCAATGCCTGGCCCGGACCCTCGGGACCAGATCATTGCCAGCCTGCAGCTCGCCCTGAAGGCCATCGGGGAGATGCTGCCTGCCGAGAGCCCCCTCCGAGCCATCTGCCTGCAGGCAGTGGCAGTCCCGACCACAGTCAACCAGCATGGCTGATCCCTCACCAGCCACAGCTGGGAAATGCCGTCGCCGCCCGAGTGTTCTCCAATGGAACACCAACTCACTGCGGCGGCGGCATGCAGAGCTGTGCGCGCACCTCCTGCGGTGTGATTTCGACGTCCTCGCACTGCAGGAGGTGTACACTGTGGCCGAGGACCTGCGGCTGCCGGGATACACGGGCTACTCTGGCGCCACCACCTGCTCGACGCAGAGCTGCACGGACGCTCCCTGCCTGCAGGGTGCCCACAAGAAGGGGAAGCCGAGGACTGCCATCTACGTCCGCAGCAGCCTGGCCCACTCGGTGACCCCAGTCTCGGACGTCGTAGGCGGCGCCATGGAGTGCTGTGCTGTCACGGTACGCCTTGACAGACAGGACACGACTGTGGCGAGCGTCTACGTTCGTCCTGGACAACAGTGGGACCCCTCCAGCCTGGTGCGGCTTGCAGCACGCCTCGGCGGACATGCAGTCCTGTGCGGTGACTTCAACGCCCACCACACCGACTGGGGCAGCCGCAGGTGCACCCGCCGAGGCAGGGACCTCTGCAACGCCATCAGCCGAGCAGGCCTGGTGGTACTCAACAAAGGAGGACCCACGTACGTCCGCCGTGGGGTGAGCACAGCCATCGACCTCTCCCTCACCACCGAGCAGCGCTCCTATGACTGGGCTACAACTCCCGACACTTGGGGATCTGATCACTTCCCCATCTTGATCACCCCCGGGTGTGGGAGAAGGCCGAGGTCACGAACATACCACGTCACAGACTGGTCCCTGTTCAGGAAGCGCTGCAGTGAGTTGGAAGATGGCTGTGACCTCCTGAGTGCCATCATGGAGTGCGCCCAGGCAGCCACAGTCCAGTGCTCTGCTCTGCCCGATACTCCTGCCCCGGATCTGCTCCTGCTCAACCTCCGTGCGTCCAGGCGACGCGTGGAGCGCCGAGCAATCCGGACGGGCAATGCAGAGCACTGGACCGAATACAGGAGAGCGGATGCCCGCTGCAGACGACAGGCCAGGCGCAGAAGGAGCCAGAGCTGGGGGAGCCTCTGCGCCACCATCGAGAACCGCTCCAAGGGCCCCCTGGCCTGGCGCCTCCTAAAGTCCCTGACCGGCAGGAAGGTCAACCGCCACCCCGTCCTCGCGGTGGCTATCTCGCTGGGCATCAGCGAGGCGGCCCTGGCGGAGTTGCTAGCGGACCACTTCGCCCCCCCGGCTGCCCTCGCTGCGGCCATCCTGCCGGTCGGACTTCCCCCTGCCAACCCGCCTACCTGCCTGCTGGAGCTGCATCCGGAGTGGGCGACCAGCCAGATCGCGGCCATCTGCCAGGACCCACTGACTCTCCACGAGCTGCAGATGGCCCTGAGGAGGGGCAAGCGTCGCAGTGCACCGGGAGCAGACGGAGTGACACTCCAGATGCTCCGCAACCTGGCCACCAGTGAGCAACGACGCCTGCTCGACTGCTACAACAACATCTGGTGGTCAGGACAGGTGCCGGAGGCCTGGCGCACAGCCATCGTGGCCCCCATTCTGAAGAGCAATAAGCCGGCTAACGAGCTGTCCTCATACCGACCGGTCTCTCTCACCTCCGCTGCCTGCAAGGTGATGGAGGCCATTGCTCTGGCACGGCTCGAATGGGTGGCCCGCGCCTGCGGGTTCCTCGCGGACCAGCAGACAGGCTTCCGGCGCCGAAGGTGCACTGCGGACTCCATCGCAGACGTCGTCTCCACCCTGGAGGACGCCAGGGCCAGCGGAGACCTCGCCATGCTCCTCCTCATCGACGTCAAGGGGGCGTTCGATGGCCTCCCACATGCGGTCGTCCAGCAGGCTCTGGACCTCCTGGGCATTGGCGGCAACCTGCGGCGGTTCCTGTCATCGTTCCTGAACGACCGCACCCTCAGGGTCCGCGTGGGCCATGCAAGGAGCACTCCCCGTCCGGTCGCAGCAGGCGTACCACAAGGGTCAGTGGTGAGCCCGTTTCTCTTCAACCTCGCCCTGGCCCGGTTGCCTGCTGCACTGCCGACCGACCCTCACTACAAGGTGGAGTGCTCCATCTACGCGGATGACATCGCCCTGTGGGTGCGGGGACCGCCACAGTCAAGCCGCCACGTGTGCCTGGCCCTCCAGAGAGCCCTGGACACCACGGCCGCCTACCTGGGAAGCATCGGACTCTCGGTTTCGACGGGGAAGACGGTGGCCCTCCTCGTCCACCCGAGAGCAGCGGCACGGCGCTCAGCTCCCCGGCTGCAGCTGGAAGGCGTGCGCATCCCATGGAGTACGACTGTGTCGTACCTTGGGCTGCGCATCGACCACCGGCTAACCTGGCGACCGGCAGTCGGGGCCATGCAGACCCAGACCATCAGGGTCCGCAAGGCCGTGTCGCAGCTCCTTGCTCATGGAGAGGGCTGCTCGGTGAAGTGGGCCCTGCGGCTCTACGAGGCGGCGGCCACATCACGCCTGCGGTACGCCCTCCCGCTGGTGGCGCTGCCGCCACGCCGCCTCGAAAAGTTGGAGCTGCAGCACCGGGCGGCCATCCGACTCTGCCTGGGCGTCCCCCGGAGCTCCCAGATTGCCGCTACCCTTGCGGAGGCTGGAGCATGGCCCCTGTCGCTCCTCTTCCTGCAGCAGGGGCTGAGGCACGTCGACCGCCTCCACCATGCTCCTGATGGCAGAGGCCTGCTGCGTCGCCTCCAGTCCCGGCCTTCCTCAAGGATGGGTCAGCTGTGCCGCCTCTACGAGGAGGTGGTTGGCAACCCACCGCCGAATGCGGTACAGCTGCCCCCACCGCAGAGGCCTCCTGTCCCCATCGCCACGGAGCTGCCCGGGATTTCGAAGAGGCGCTCACCCGCTTGCGCCCTGCAGCAGACGGCCGCCTGCCTCCTGGACGAGACCCTCGGAGACCACCTCCTGGTGTACGTCGACGGTTCGGTGGTACCGGACACCGGCTCTGCCACGGCGGCCTGCACGGCACCAGCCCTGCAGAAGAGCAGGCAGTGTCGACTGCCCAGACACGCCAGCTCGACTGCAGCGGAGGTGGCAGGCCTCCACCTGGCCGTCGACCTACTCTCTGAGGAGCTTCCTGGGGTACCAGCGGCCATCCTCTGCGACTCCAGGGCAGCCCTCCTCGGCCTGCAGAGGCCAGAAAGCGCCAGCCTTGGAGTCGCACTGCTGTCTACCCGGCTGACAGCGCTGCAGGACGCAGGCCACCCGGTGTCCCTGCACTGGATCCCCGCCCACGTAGGGATCCCGGGCAACGAGGCAGCCGACACCCTGGCGAAGGACGCCCACCACACCACTGTGCCCCTCAGTCGGGCCGTGACGGAGGGCGACTTCACAGGACTGAGGCTGCGGCGACACCTGGCGACCCACCACCCAGACAAACGGGTGGCACTGGGATGCCCCCCACGACCACTCCCCCAGCGAGGCCTGGCTCGCAGGGAGACCTCGCTCCTTCTCCGGCTCCGCATCGGCTGCAGCTGGACGGCAGCACGCAGCTACCGACTGGGACGAGCGACGTCCCCGGCCTGCAGCTCCTGCGGGGAGCCGGAGACGATCGAACATCTCCTGCTGGCCTGCCCGGCGTACCTCCAGCAGCGGGGCCCACTCCTGCAGGAGTTCCGCCGCCTGGGCCTCCCCTGTGGCAAGGAGGAAGATCTCCTCTTCCCCGGCCGACACCACCTTTCTGCACTTCGAGGCGTCGTGGAGTTCCTTGACTCGTCAGGGCTCTCCGCACGCCTCTAAGGACATTTCTACAAGCGGGAAGGCCTCACGGCCTCCCACTCCACCCCGGGCCTGACCGGCCTGGCACAACACCCCTGCAGACTCTGCAGCACACCAAGGCCTTCCATCTCGGCCTGATACGTGCCGCCTATGCCTGCCGGTTTTGCTTCGCCCAGCCATGGCGTCTCCACTCTATCCCTTCTTTCGCTCCCACTTACCCCTCCCCGTTGGCGCTGAGCCGTGCTCCCTCAAGGGCTGCAGAAGATAGCGCCAACCTTTCCCTTTCCCTCAAGAACCACTTACCACCACGGCGACGATTTCTTCTCCAAATGACGTCATACGGAACCTCACGGCGACGGCGATGGCGACGCCGACGCCGACGGCAGAAATCTGCTTTTGAGTGTCCATATAATTGCTATCGCAATAAAAAAAAGTGCAGCCTGCCGCGTAGGGCGCGTTGCAATGGGAGCGAACGTTTCAGCCGTAGTTGCATTGTTACAACAGCTGTTACAATTAACAGCCCCCGAAGTGTGGCGCCGCAGCGGATCACACCGTTTTCGGTGCACGCGTGAGGCCGCTGCTTTTTTTTTTTTTTTTTTTGTCCAGCGGTCGTGCCTGCACATTGGGGTCGCGCTTAAGATCCCCTGGTGGTCAAAATTAATCAGTAGTCCGCATTTCGATGGGGGCGAAATGCGAAAACACCCGTGTACTTAGATTTAGGTGCACGTTAAAGAACCCCAGGTGGTCGAAATTTTCCGGAGTCTCCCACTACGGCGTGCCTCATAATCAGATCATGGTTTTGGCACGTAAAACCCCAAAATTTAATTTTTTTAGTCCGCTTCTACGGCATGCCTCTCAATGAAATCGTGGTTTTGGCACGTTAAACCCAAGAATTTATTCACACACACACACACACACGCAGCCACGCACGCATACGCTCACACACGAACTCGCAAACATACACTCATTAACACAAATTCACTCATACATTCCGCCACAGGGATACAGAAAATTACTGACTTCAACATACAAACCCGCTTCCTAAAGAGCGCACATACACTCCAACGCGTTTCGCGACTCGGATAGACAGCTCACGTGGTTGAGCGTTGCCCTTACGGCATGATTCTCGGCCAGCGCCCAATATTGACGGCAGAAAAAAAGAATCATTTCAAAATGTTTAAAAAGTGAGACCATCATACAAAGAGCGGGTGTGAACTGGTAATTGTACAGATTGACCTGAGGGAGCCTTCGGCTCCCCCTGGCCAGTTTCTCAGGGCCAATAAAAGTTCTTGTCACGGTCACGGTCACTGTACAGATTGAATGCATATATTCTTTTGACAAAGAGCTAGACATTTACGGAACAACTCATTTCACGATAACTATCGACGGTAATGCGATTAGCATTAGAGCAGTGTCACATCTGTAGTGGTCATTCGGAGACTTCCGTTGTTTCGGATGTACGGGACATACTCCGGAATCGTCCCACTTTGTTATGGCTCTCGTTTGTGAAGTTCGGCCATGACGGCTACTGTATGATGCCAACGCAGTGACGGTGATTAAATGACGAGGAAAGAATGACGTCACTGCAACGACAAACGCGATACGACGAAGACGACATGACGGGCCTGAGAATATTATCAAAAATATTGGTGAGTGTATAACGAGGACAGCGTGACAGCTGCGACAGCTGCGACATGATGCTAATAGGACGACAACCATGGCACGACGACAAGCTGATCACGAAGCTGGAATAACGACGATCGAATAGAACATCTCGTGGCACGTTCACGCGCATCATCAGGAGGAGGAGTCTGTCGCAGATTACGATGATGATAGCTTGTCGCGGCAAAGAAATGGAGGAAGCGTTATTAGAAACCATCAGTGAAGGAAAACGAAACGAATTACGTATAATGTACCAATACGAGGGCCTGCTGCAATTTACAGCTTTATCAAGGACACAACACGACTACCTTCGTTAAATTTAAACTGTTTATGTCTAGGGTTCCGTGTGTTTTTCGTGTGCGTATGCGAAACCGCAGGTCCCGCGCGAACGCGCTCGTGCCACTGCTCGCGCGTTCGTCGTCGTCTTCTTCCAGAGCTGGCTCGTCGGCGTCCCTCGCATATGCATTTTGAGTAGATTACTTATCAAAGGCACCATTTTCAAGACCAGCATACTCCCAGGTATATAGTAAAAGTTTCTCAAAGATTTGACACTGTGCGACCCGCGTCGGTCATGTCTAAGGAGCCTACACGCAACGTAGTCATGTCAACATTCACAACGCCCTCTCTTTGTCGGCGTTCTAAGCGCTTGCGTGTCTAGTTTCCTTTCCTTCCCTTGTTCCTCTCCCCTTGTAGGCGGTATATAAACAAACCAGAAAGCTAAGTTGACGATTACCATTTTTAATTTCACTTCTCTTCCGTCGTCGTTGGAGAGGCCGCTTATAGTCCGGACTGCCGAGGAGCAACCTGCCTAAGAAGAGCGACGACGAGAACAGATGCGAGAGTGTAATCGGCGCCTGTGGGCCGTGAACACAAATTGACCACCGATGAAGACAATAAATGCGTTCGTACCTTTGTTCGAAATTCTGTGTCATGTCTTTGTCGTGTGCTAAACAGCTTGGCTGGTCATCCACCTTCACAAAGTGGAATGGCTGATAATTATGTATATTATATTTCTTGCACAACCTTGTTTCGCGTACTTGGGCAAATCTTGAGAGCACTTCAAGTGACAAAGCAAGCTTTAGTTTTTTTTTTTTTGAGAAAAAAATCTTGGGAAACAACTCTGAGGAAGGTAAAAAATAGCCCAACAATTTTTCAACGCGAAATCTCAGATGGTGGAGAGAGACGTCTGGGACATTTGGCATTGAATGACCCAAAAATGTCGCAGTCTCGCCCGAAGGGTGAAGCACCTATTGTGATGGCCAATCAGTAGCTTTATCGGTCGTATAAATTTGTGAACATTCCCTTGCGAACTAAATTAACAAGCACGGTGTAATGTGTGCACAGGTAAACGTGAAGACATCTCACTCGGGCGCACCTGTCTCCCGTGACGGAACGAATATTCATAGCCTCTCTTTTGTGTCTAACTGCTCAGCGATATACAAGTATACTACTTCGCAGCTTGAAGGAACCAACGACCCAGCGTAACGAGTTTCGATTAGTGACTCAGTGGCTGTAGTGTTGCACTGCTGAGCAGGTCGCGAGTTCGACTGACGGCCGGCGGCTGCCGCATTTCTATGAGAGGAAATGCAAGAACGCTCGTGTAATCCTTGTAACCGGGTGCACGAGACGCCAAGCTGGTCAGAATGGTCAGTCTCCGGCAAGCAGCATTTCTCCATAATCCACCGTGGAGATTTGGGGCAGCTAAAGTCGGCGATTTAGCCCTCATTGAATCCGTGGCAACTTTGCTATCCATCCAGTCGTATAAATAAACGGCCTTGATTCGCGATTCCTGAGCACTCCGTTTTCGTCGGGCTGTTTATCGCGATCACACGCTGTTGCGCGCCAATGGCTCACGATATAGATCAGAACCTCGCAACGGAACACGAAACGTCCCGTGAAATTGGTGTGCCATGTGCGTTACGCGTGCAGCTGCGGTAGTCGATTGACGACGTGTTTGAGAGCAGCACTGTCGTGTCGCGGAAGCAGGCAGCCGCATCCGAATTTTATTAAGGCGAAAGCTTTAGATGGCTCATCGGTGGAAGATTTGACCCTCTGGAAAATTTGATGGCACATAAAATCGATGGTCGAACCACGTGCCTTTCGTGGGAGAAAACAAGTAATAGGAAGTAACAACACATTCAAACGAGAATGTCAAGTAATTTAAATAATGTCGCGTTTGCTAAAGCGACTTTCAACTTTTATTTAAGTCCGGAAAGCACTCTTATAAATGTATTGAGCAGCTGAACGCCGTGGCCACCGAGTTATGACGATGATGATGGTGATGATCCTGTAATATGGCTGACACCCAGTCTGGGGGTATGACCAAGCATTGGGAACCACAACTTTCGCTTGCTTGCTTTCTTGCTTGCCTTCGAGAGTGGCTCATACCCACTATGGGGGATTGTCAAAGAATCGGGTGATTTTAGAAAAGAAAACGGGCCTAAAAAGGTGTTTCTGTATCTTTTTCCTCGGCTTCTCAAACGGCGGCGTTTACTTTCTCTTGGCTGAACGTGCAAGGGCGACACCTTTTGTTACCTGGATGCTGGTGACACGAGTTTTTCATACTTATAATGTAAACATCTTCAGCAGATTATCTGGCTGGCTGGGTGATAAATAATAGAAGCGAAAACTGCTCTAGCCAAGGTTAAGAAGTTCCCGACATTTCAGCGTCCTCTAAAACTACTGTGTAAACTAAAACTACTGTGACTGGCCGAAGCCAGTCCCGAAGCGTCGGGAAATACTTAACCTTGGCTGAAGCAGTTATCGCTTCTAACGTTCCTCGTCCTCTATGCCGAGTGCGCGGGGTTCACTAAGAAGCTTCTGAGCATGGCGTCTAAATTGAACGCATAATATGATCTGGTGTAGTTATAAAATTCAATCTATAGCTGTAATCGATGGTGCATGTAGTTAACAAAGTGAGAGATGCACGTACCACGCAAAGCATTTATTACATCATACCAAATACGAAAAAATAACGTCACACGTAAATTATAACATCTAAACCACTTCGATTTTTCTAACAGCTTATGTGCGCTGTGAACCGTCGCCTCACAGTTCGTGCCTTCGTCACCCGCGTGGCGCTGGCCTGCCTATATTTCTGTCGGTAGTCGGCACCCGAAAGATTTGGGACCCGTTGCGTCGAGGCCCTCCGAAGGGCCGCCTAGCCTCGAGAGGACCTCTGGCAAGGGCCTTCTTCCTCCTGCGTCCGGTCGTCCGAGGGCGAGTCTGTCGAGCGTGACGGGGCTCACTCTGGCCCCGGTTTCGAACAGCGCCAGGTGGTCAGGGGCGTCCAAGCTAACTGGTGAGGTGAAGGCCGGCGACAGCGGACAGGAACAGCGCCACACGGCGGCCTCTCTTGGCTTCTGCGGAGTGTCACCCACTTGAAAACGCAGACGACGAAGAGGTTGGCTCGGGGCTGGTGCATCGTAACGCTGTCGGTAGCTCCGGGATCCAACCACCGTCCACAGCCGGCTCCGAGCGATGCGGCGCTGGATCTTCAGGCGCGAACATCGAGGAAGGCTAGAGCCTGGAGGGAGTCGTTTGAGGTTGCCTGGCTTCATAGTGGATTGCTTGTCGGTGCGTTGTCTTGCAAGCCGGGACAGCTAAGAGAGAATAAAGCTTTCCTGCGGAGGACGTCTCTCCTGGCTGCTTGAACGTGACGATCGCGTAAGGATCCCGTCCGCTGGCGATTGTGATGTCTTTATAGCGTCCTCCTGATCGTGGCGCTGCTCGGAGGACCTTGTTGAGACGCGACGTAAGCCCCGATGTATCCAGTGGCCTTCGGCAAGAGGCACGCAGTCAAGAGGGACGATGACAGCGAAGCGAAATCGAACGTCTCGAGGCCGGGTCACGTTCACGCGCACATGGCGATGATGATAGTTCGCCGCGGAAAAGAAAAGGAAGAATCCGTAGAAACTACGCAGATTCGATTGATACTAGGGTCCGTGTTGGAATTATAAATTTATTAGCGACAAAACACAGCTGTCTGGTTAAATTTGCAAAATAATCACTCGCATCATTTCCCTTCCTTTTACGATTTCTTGCCTGCTACCTGGGAACGCTAAGAAAATATTGATGTGTTTACTACTAGAGGAATAACATGAGTGTGCGTCAGAACTGAAAAGCGATCAAAGCTTGTTCTTGTTCCATAGTGAAATCGCGCAACCCCACTCTGGGGGATCGATGGATAATGGTTTTATAAAAAGTCCAACCCAAGGATAACGTCGTGAGGGCAGTTGTTGATCACAGCAAAGAGAACAGAAGTATAGGGCGGCTGGCTATATACTTAAACGCACAGTACACATTCCGAGAACAACCAGCATGCCACCGTCGGCCACACGAAGCACTTGTGCAGCTGCTGGGGTGAGGACATTCTTTAAACGTCTACGTAGGCTAGCACTCATGACAGATATGTGGGCTCCAGTGTCGACGAGTGCTTGGACAGGTACTCCGTCTACTTTAACGTCAATTATACTTCTCTTTGTGGGCACAGACAGAGGATTTGCTGCAGTAGTTGTCAATGCAGCACCACCTCCGAGGGCTGCAGTGGTTAGTTTTCCGAAAGAACGCGGTCGAAAGCCACAGGGGACGAAAGGCGACGTGGCTGCGGCGATCGGGAAGATGGGCGACGTGTTTGTGGTGAACGAGACTGGTGTCCGCGAGGCGATGGTGAGCGACCGTACCACGGGTTCCTGGCAGAGTTGTCGGCACTGTTAGACTTGGCGGACGGCGAAACAGGGCGGGCATTTCCATCTTGCCCACTTTGATCCATCTGCACCGACCGAAGTCCACACTGTCGCCAGCGGCCACGGCATCGGTGCTGTTCTCGCCCAGCAGCAGAATGGTACCGAGTGCGTGATAGCTTACGCCAGCCGCCTGCTGTCACCTTCTGACAGGAATTACTCCATCACCGAGCGTGAGTGCTTGGCTTTAGTGTGGGCTGTCGCCAAGTTCCGGCCATATTTGTACGGCCGGCACAATTTCGGTCATTAAAGACCATCATGCCCTCGGCTGGCTGTCTTCCCTCCGGGACCCAACAGGACGGCTTGGTCGCTGGGCTTTGCGGCTACAGGAGTTTTCTTTTATTGTCATCTACAAGTCTGGACGTCTGCACAAGGACGCTGACTGCCTCTCTCGGCATCCCGTGGATCCTCCTGATCCTGTTGCACATGATCCGGAGACCTGCGTGTTGGCTTTCACTGCCATGTGCGACATGCGCGCTGAACAACATCGCGACGAGTTTTTGCAGACCATCATCGCCGGAGTGCAATCTGGCAGCACCGACGGCCCGTGCCGCATGTTCGTGCTGCACGACGGCATCCTCTACCGCCGCAATATCAACCCTGAGGGCCCTGAGTTTCTCCTTGTCCTTCCTCGTCATCTACGATCCGTCGCTCTCGAACAACTTCACGATGCACCAACGGCAGGACACCTTGGAGTTTTGCGCACATACGACCGCGTACGATGCCGGTTCTTCTGGCCGGCACTCTACCGCTCTGTGCGTCATGTCGCAACTTGCGAATTGTGTCAGCGCCGGAAAAAACCTGCCCTGCCACCTGTCGGAGGACTTCGTCCAATTGAAGTTCCCTCTGAACCTTTCTATCACGTAGGCCTTGACCTGCTTGGCCCTGTTCCGACGACGACTCGAGGAAATAAGTGGATCGCCATCGCTACCGATTACGCGACACGCTACGCGATAACCAAGGCGTTGCCGACTAGTTGCGCAACTGACGTCGCAGATTTTCTCCTCCATGACGTCATCTTCCACCACGGTGCACCTCGACAGTTACTTACCGACCGCGGCCGCTCGTTCTTGTCCCGACTGGTTGACGACCTCCTTCACTCTTGTGCCACAGAGCATGAGCTGTCCACCGCCTACCACCCACAAACGAACAGTCTTACGGAACGTCTCAACCGAACACTCACAGAGATGATGTCGATGTACGTCTCCAGTGATCACCTGCGACTGGGACGCCGCACTGGCCCACGTGACATTCGCGTATAACTCGTCCAGGCATGACACCGCAGGATATTCACCCTTTTATCTTTTGTATGGTCGCGACCCCACATTGCCATTTGGCACCATCCTACCTTCTGTGCCACGTGTTACAACTGAGTATGCTCGTGAAGTCATCGATCACGCTCACATGGCCCGTCAAGTCACCCGATCTCGTCTATTGGCATCGCAGGATATACAAAAAGAGCGGTACGATCGGCGCCATCGCGATGTTAAGTTCGCCCCAGGTGCTTGGGTGCTCCTCTGGTCACCATGTCGTCGTGTCGGTCTCTCCCAGAAGCTTCTCTCTCGCTACACAGGGCCTTATGAAGTCCTACGTCAAGTTAACGACGTCAATTACGAGATCTCGCCGTTACACTTTGCTCCGTCCTCAAGTCCGACGCCAGTTGACATCGTGTACGTTTCGCGGTTGAAGCCATACTTAGCTCGCAGTTCTTCGCCTGACATGCGCCGAGACGGCGCTTCAGCACCCGGGGGTCCTGTTACGGAAGGATAGGAGGAAAGACAAGAAGAAGATCGAGAGACACTGGCTGCTGCGTGTTGTTGCTGGTCAGCTATCTTGACCGCACTAACTCTACTTGTGTATATATTGTAAATACACCCAGTCTATACTCCCAGCATCCCCGTAACAATATTTTCATTTTAATAATGTACTTGCGACATGCGAGAAAAAAATGTGTTGCAGAGATTCGCTCTCATTGCATAAAGGACACTAAGGTGATATCAAAAAAAGGTGGCTGACTAATGGAGTAGCACACGAGGAATAAGGATAATAAACAGGGATAAGGTGCCTCAGAAAGGCTGGCCAACGTTTCGATAGGAGGACAAAGGCGGCCTCGTCATCCTCGGCGGGTTAGTTTTAAAGGGTTAGTGGAGTGACGTCACGTCGATGTCGGCTGTGGCTGGCTGTAAAGGGAGAGACTGAAAAGAAAATGAGCGCTGGCGCTTGACACTGGCTAGGCGCGGTTTCTAAGGGGTCAAGAGCGGGAGAGCGAGAAAGCGGCAAAAAATAATAATAAAAAGAAAAAGAAAAAAAAACATGAGAGGGGGGGGGGGGGGAGCGAGAGGCGAGTGAGCGTTCCGAGGTGTCGTGGGCGGCGTGCGTTTGGGGTCCCTGAAGAGCCGGTCAGTGTGCAAGTAACAATACGAGTTGAAAGCATGACTTGAGTAGCGTAGCATCAATGCATCGGGTAATTTTGTGGTTGACAGGGAGCAGCTTGGTCTGTCAAGGGACGTTAGCCTCATGAACTAGTTCGCCGTAGGCGTCGTCGCGGCGGTATACCCTGTGTGGTGAAGGCGCCGAAAAAGGTAGCCTGGCGTCTGGCATTTTGGAATGTCTCGGTGTGGATCTTGTTTGGAGAAAAAAAAAACGCGGCACAGGCGGGTGACAGTGGAGACAAACTAGAATTAGAAATATAAACATGGGGGGGGAGACAGGTGGACCTGGAAAAGCGATCGTATAGTTGATCAACGAGTAAAAGCATGGAGGAGGATAATAAATTGATTGGTAGGGGAGATGCAGGGAAGAACTGGAAATGGAAGAATAGGTGAGGTTGAGCATCGAGATTAGCGGGAGGTTTAACTTGTTTTGCGCCTTTGTTAATGGTATAACAATTTAAGGTTTATGTTACTGCTTTTAGCGATTCTAAGTTGCCACGTGATAAATTGATCCCCGTCGGGTGCAGGCATTTAAACTTGTGTATGAGGTATGATTCTGTATATTTTCTCTAGCGAGGTGAACGAAAATTTGTTTGTAGTATATAGAGTCTTGCTTCATCAAATATATGGCCGTGCTCATTGAAGTGGCTGGCTACTGCTTTAAGTAAATTGTGGTTTGTATCTGCGCGACGGCCGTTGAGTCTCGTGTGCATTTCTTGTCCAGTCTCACCTATGTATTGCTTGTTACAAGCAGCACATTCTAGACAGTAGACTACGTTGCTTGACGTGCAGGTGAAATTCGAAGTTACCTTTTTGTGAATGTAATCTGACGCTGTACTTTTTACTGTAGTAGTAGATTGAATATGTTTGCACTGTGGAACACCTGGAGCGGCCACAGGGACCGGATGTTGGCTTCGTCTTTGTCCTTAGTTTGGCCCCTCGTCTTAGAAACCGCGCCTAGCCAGTCAAGCGGCAGCGCTCATTTTCATTTCAGTCTCTCCCTTTACAGCCAGCCACAGCCGACATCGACGTGACGTCACTCCACTAACCTTTTAAAACTAATCCGCCGAGGATGACGAGGCCGCCTTTGACGAAGATAGGTCCTCCTATTGAAACGTTGGCCAGCCTTTCTGAGGCACCTTATCCCGGTTTATTATCCTTATTACTAAGGTGATATAGCCAGACGAGACATGTGGAGGTAATATTTGGATGGGGGGACTCGATCGGCACTGTATTCTCATAACCTTTACTTAATTTTTCTAGTGGCGCACCATTTGTTCGAAGGAATATTGGGAAGCGGGAAATCAGATGTTGACAACAATGATTTGGCGAAGTTATTTGTAGTATATTTTCTGAATCGCGCATCGGTGATGAAAGCAGACGTAGGTAAAATGGGGTCATAGGACCATCGTGTCATGCTACTGTGAGTGTATGTGGATATTAAATGAAGGCTAGACTATTGTGTCCTGGCACCGACACTAAACGAACGAGACGTAACTGTCTAGGTAGGAGAGAATGGACTGTTTCCAATGAATCTGACAATCTGGACGTGTTTACTGAAGAACTGACAATCGCGATCACATGCTGTCGCGCGTCCATGGCTCAGGATATAGGTCAGAACCTCGCACCGTTAGCCGGAACAGATCAGCCGCACCGGGATACGAAACGTCCCGTGAAATTGGTGTGCCACGTGCGTTACGCATGCAGCTCCGGTAGTCGATTGACGACGTGTTTGAGAGCAGCACTGTCGTGTCGCGGAAGCAGGAAGCCGCATCAGCATTTTATCAAGCCTTAGATGGTTCATCGGTCGAAGATTTGACCATCCAGAAAATTCCAAGGCACATAAAATTGATGGCACCAAAATTGATGGTGCCACCATGGCACATGGTGCCACCATGGCGCCACCAACAATGGTTGTGGGTTCGAGGGCCCTAATTAACTCTGCCGTAATTATATATAATTATTTAGGCACTCCAACCCACGACCTTTGGTAGGAGTCGAACCACGTGCCTTTCGTGGGAGAAAAGAAGTAATAGGAAGTAACAACACATTCAAACGAGAATGTCAAGTAATTTAAATAATGTCGCGTTCGCTAAAGCGACTGTCAACTTTTATTTAAGTCCGGAAAGCACACCTATAAATGTAGAGCAGCTGAACTCCGTGGCCACCGAGTTATGGCGATGATGATGATACGTGATGATGATCCTGTAATATGGCTGACACCCACCCTGGGGGTATGACCAAGCATTGGGCGCCACAACTTTCGCTTGCTTGCTTTGTTTGCCTCCGAGAGTGACTCATACCCACTATGGGGGATTGTCAAAGAATCGGGTGATATTAGAAAAGAAATACGGGCCTGAAAAGGTGTTTGTGTATCTTTTTCCTCGGCTTCTGAAACGGCGGCTTTTACTTTCTCTTGTCTGAACGTGCAAGGGCGACACCTTTTGTTACCTGGCTGCTGGTGACACGAGTTTTTCATCCTTATAATGTAAACATCTTCGGCAGACATCTGGCTGGGTGGGTGAGAAATATTACAAAGCGAAAACGGCTCTAGCCAAGGTTAAGAAGTTCCCGACATTTCAGCGTCCTCTAAAACTACTGTGTAAACTCCATTAAACGCGGTTCCTTTGGCCACTTCAGTGACCCCCTCAAAGAAGGCCGAAGCCAGTCCCGAAGCGTCGGGAAATACTTAACCTTGGCTGAAGCAGTTATCGCTTCTAACGTTCCTCGTCCTCTATGCCGAGTGAGCGGGGTTCACTAACAAGCTTCTGAGCATGGCGTCTAAACTGAACGCATAATATGATCTGGTGCAGTTATAAAATACAATCTATAGCTGTAGTCGATGGTGCATGTAGTTAACAAAGTGAGAGATGCACGTGCCACGCAAAACATTTATTACATCAAACCAAATACGAAAAAATAACGTCACACGTAAATTATAACATCCAAACCACTTCGATTTTTCTAACAGCTTATGTGCGCTGTGAACCGTCGCCTCACAGTTCGTGCCTTCGTCACCCGCGTGGCGCTGGCCTGCCTATATTTCTGTCGGTAGTCGGCACCCGAAAGATTTGGGACCCGTTGCGTCGAGGCCCTCCGAAGGGCCGCCTAGCCTCGAGAGGACCTCTGGCAAGGGCCTTCTTCCTCCTGCGTCCGGTCGTCCGAGGGCGAGTCTGTCGAGCGTGACGGGGCTCACTCCGGCCCCGGTTTCGAACAGCGCCAGGTGGTCAGGGGCGTCCAAGCTAACCGGTGAGGTGAAGGCCGGCGACAGCGGACAGGAACAGCGCCACACGGCGGCCTCTCTTGGCTTCTGCGGAGTGTCACCCACTTGAAGACGCAGATGACGCAGATGCTGGCTCGGGGCTGGTGCATCGTAACGCTGTCGGTAGCTCCGGGATCCAGCCACCGTCCACAGCCGGCTCCGAGCGATGCGGCGCTGGATCTTCAGGCGCGAACATCGAGGAAGGCTAGAGCCTGGAGGGAGTCGTTTGAGGTTGCCTGGCTTCATAGTGGATTGCTTGTCGGTGTGTTGTCTTGCAAGCCGGGACAGCTAAGAGAGAATAAAGCTTTCCTGCGGAGGACGTCTCGCCTGGCTGCTCGAACGATCCCGACTGCTGGTGGTTGTTATGTCTTTATAGCGTCCTCCTGATCGTGGGGCTGGTCGGAGGACCTTGTTGAGACGCGACGTAAGCCCCGATGTATCCAGTGGCCTTCGGCAAGCTGCACGCAGTCAAGAGAGACGATGACAGCGAAGCAAAATCGAACGTCTCGAGGTCGGGCCACGTTCACGCGCACACTGACGATGATGATATTTCGCCGCGGAAAGGAAAAGGAAGAATTCGTGGGTACTCCGTAGAGCCTATCGATACGAGGGCCCGTGTTGCACATATACATTTATTAGCGACACAACATGGCTGTCTGGTTAGATTAGCGAAATACTCAGCTCGCTTCCTATCACTTCGATTTACGATTTCTTGCCTGTGACCCTGGGATACGCTAAGAAAATATTGATATTAAAAGGATGTTTATTGGATGGCACTTGAAGTAGCGCAAAGGCGACTGTCCAAAAAGCGCAGCACGGACTTTCAGCATGAGCGGCGCTCGAGAGCCGAAGAAAACGACCCACTAGAAGGTACAGGTACAGTGTACAGGAGAAGGAGACCCACTTCAAGGCGCTGCAGCGGACGACCCACTTCAGGGTTCCAACGCTTCGCTACAATTTGTTTACTACTTGAGGAATAAAGTTGAGCGTGCGTCAGAATTGAAAAGCGATCAAAGCTTGTTTGTTTTTTAGTGAAATCGCGCTACCCACTCTAGGGGACCGGCCATGAATCCCATACGGTATCCCCAATGGAAAGAATTACCGGAAGAGACAAACTCAACCCGAGGTTTTGGAAGGATTCTTCTAAAAATATTTTCATTTTAATAATGTACCTGCGACATGCCAGACAAAAATGTTGCAGAGCTTCACTCTCATTGCATAAAGGACACTTCATAAGGTGAGGTGAGCTGAGACAGCGTGGGGGGACTCGGCACTGTAGCCTCATAATATTTACTTCAATTTTCTAGTGGCGCACCATTTGTTCGAAGGAATATATAGAAGATGGAAATCCGATGTTTACAATGATTTGGCGAAGTTATTTGCAGTATATTTTCTGAATCGCGCCTCGGTGATGAAAGCTGACGTTGGTAAAATGAGGTTATAGGACCATCGTGGGATGCTTCTGCGAGTGTATCTGGATGATAATTGAAGGCTAGACTATTGCGGCCTGGCACCCACACTAACTGAACGAGACGTAACTGCCTTGGATAGGAGAGAATGGAATGTTTTCAATGAATCTGACAATCTGGACGTATTTACTGAAGAACTGACAAACTGACAATCGGTTAAACTTACGTCCGGTGACAGAGGTGATGGCTATTTGCATAAATGTAAAAAATAATTGCCAATAATTCCGCCTGAAATATTGGCGTGAAGTATGGTAGTCGAATAAAAAAAAAGATCAATTTAGATATGCTGATACGACGACCCAACCTGCCTTCTCTTCACAGACGGAAGCGTCAGTTGCTATCATGGTCTTTGTATCCAGGTGTAAAGCGGTCTTTCAAAATGCCATTCAGAATTTGATAGGCCAAATAGTTAGCATTGCTTGGGAAATTATAATGACATTCAATTTTGGTGACTGTAACAGAGAAATTTAGTAAGACCAACTCGCATAGGTGTTATTGCTACGAAAACAACTTGCGGGCAAAATGAGCGATACCACTGATGGTCAAAAACTGAGGCCGATTTAATAATGACAAGCTATCGTGATCTGCCTCTGTGGAGATGCATATATCCCTAGGACAGTTTGTACTGTTAGGATATGAAATCGCGTGAGAAGAGAAGGCAAGCGTGTTTCTTGATATAAGATATATAATTCGTGACAAATTTATGAAGCCCAAGAAATAAACGAAGTGCCTCTCGTTCTAACAGAACCACATGTTGAATTTTGTATGCAGGTCCTGCAGAAAACCAAACGCAACAGAACTCTTTTACCGGGCGAGCATACATGCAATAGATCATAATGAGAGGCATGCCTGCCCAATCCGGATTGATTGCTGATAAGTCTACATCGCACTCTTACTGCAAGTGCTCTCTTTGAGTTAATGTGCTCTATATATGCGGAATCCAATTAAGCTTTTCGGTATATATGACACCCAAATAATTAAGTGAGTTCACCTGCGGGATAATATCTTGTCGTTAAAGAATCGAAATTTGTAACAGAAACACTTGGAGGAAAATTTGAGATGCCTCGTTTTCCGAGAGATGAGGAGAGAGATTAACGCCATCAAACCAGAATTCAAGGCTACTCATCTGGGAGTGTAGAGTTTGGCCTAATGCATGCATATCTACCAATGCAGAAGAAATGTGATGTCATCGCGTACAAGTATATATATATATATATATATTCACATGCAAATGCATCCTGTTGCAAAGGTGCAGTACTCAGTAAAATATTAAACAGCAAGGGCGATAGGACGGATCCTTGGGGTAGACCTCTTGGCTGTTTATACGTTAACGAAGGAAATCCGCTTTGAGACAAGAGAAATTCACTGCCGTTTAAAAATTCGGAAACCCACACGACAAAATAATTTGGCAACCTGCATTCTGAGGGGTGTTTATTATAGGCTTACATGCTGTACACTCTCAGTGATATCCGAAGTGACTAAGACAGCATAATTTTTTCTGACATCGAGCTAGCTGAATTCGACTTTCTAGATCGAAATCGGCACACCAAATTGAGCATCCACGCCTGAAGCCACTTTGGCATGGGCTCAAAGTCACCAATCATGGCTCTCTATCATGGGCTCTATCAGCCAATCATGTTCTCTCTATCTATGTGGTCATGTAATATCATTTCTATGTGTTTTACTAGCTAGGTTACATGTAAGAGATATTGGCCTAATATTATCTAAGACCAAATTGGCAAGCACCTTGCTTTTTAAATAATGACACTACTGTTGAAAGTGTACGTTCTAGTTAAATACACGAATGTTGAATTGAATGGTTTACCATGGCAAGAAATGCGTGAGGTGATATCTTATATAAACTATTATTACTGATGTAGTAGCGCCATCAGGACTTGGCACTATATTGGGCAGCTATAGCTTACTACATTTGTCAGTACCTCTTCTAACTACAGTAGGTATATATAATAGTTGGAAATAATAGATTATATTAGGATGGACCGCGTGGCAGTCATCGCAGTCGTTCGAGTCTTTGTGATGCGCTCGCAATGGCATTCTCTGCGCTGATGAGATGAAGTCCTCGCAGTGTAAAAGACTATCGCTGCACGTATTTAGTCGGCAGTGACATCAGCTAGCACGACACACATTCACAGGTGAACTGTAAACACCGCATCCTAACGGACCCCAAAGTCCAGAGCGTCTGTGTCCCAAGGCACGGCTTCTTTCGTGTGTCGTCCAAGCTGCCTCCTCAACCATCGCGTACCGCAGGAGTGGACCTGCCCCGATGTCCTAGCTTCGGCCACCACAGGCAGGAAGTCTTCCGAGGCCGTAAAGGTGTGCGGCCGGGAATCACTGCTGCTGGTGATGCTGCTGCTGGGAGACCAGGTTCGCGTACACGGCTTGCTGCAGGTTGAGCTCGGCGCGCAGCTTGGTGACCTCGTAGATGAGCCTCGAGTTCTCGTGTTCCAGGAAGGCGACCCGGATGGCGATCTCGTCCTCCTTGGCCCTGCGGGCGTCCCGGGACCTCTTGGCGGCCTCGTTGTTCTTGCGTCGTCGTTCCCAGTACGCGCTGTCCTTCTCGGTTTCGGGGAGGCGAGAGCGTCGTCGACCGTTGCGGATGGGACCGCCGCCGTTGGAGGTAGAGGCGCCTCCGCCGTTCGGGGAGCCACCGTTTGAGGCGGCGGCGACTACGTTGGTGGAGGTGAGGGCTTCGTTCGTGGTAGCTTCGCCGTTGGTGGTGACGACGCCGTTGGTGGACGCGTCGCCGTTGGTGACGGTCAAAATGGACGAGTTGCTGTTCTCCGGCGACGTCTGGTCGCCGTAGTCGTCACCGCTTCCAGCGGGGCACGTCGCGGTGCCGTTGCTCATTGGCGAAGGCGACGTCGTGGCTATCTGGCGCGCGGAGCCGGCGGCGGCAGAAGCCGAGCCCGTCGTCCCGGACCTACTGTGGTGTTCCTGGCGTCCGTTCCCGCATCCGGCCCGCAGCCAAGTCTCGCGGAACGCCGCGAACCCCGCTTCGGCCAACGGGTCGGCGAGGTGGAAACCCACCGGAGCGGCCAGGGCTGCGGGCAGGAACGGGTTGGAGACGCTGTACAGGCCCATGCCGAGTCGCTCTCCTCGCTGGTATGCCTTGAAAGGCCGCACGTACTTGCCCGTCGTTGACGACGCACTCGGCGGCGGCGGCGGGCTAGTAGACGTGGCAACCGGCGGCAGCTCCAAGGACGGGAACGCCGGCTGCTGTGGTGGTGGCCTGACGAGAGGCGGCGGCGCCGGGGAGTCCGAGGACAGGTTGCTCGCTGTAGGAGACGGCAGAGACGTCGTCAGCGAAGAGTTTTGCAGGCCCCGCATCAGGCCGCCGTAGGCGTTGGCGTATCCGTTCTGGAACGAGCCGGGCGGTGACGTCGAGGCGGACCTGTTGGTCGACGTCGTCGTGCGAGGGATCACCAGCAACGGATTACGCTGGTGGAACCCCGGGGACTGCATCGGGTTCGGCGCGTGTAGGAGAGGGGAGACGACGCCCAGAGGGACGTGGTCGTCCTGGGAGGGCCTCCGGTCGTCTTCGGAGGACAACGGCGAAGAACAGGAGGATGCGGCTCCACTCTTGAGGGAGAAATCTAGCGGCTGTTCGGGCTGCGCGCGGTCTCCGTGGTCGGCGCTTCCACGGGCACCCTGGCCGCAGAAGTCGCGGTCGGGAGAGCAGCAGGCATCTGAGGACAGAGGGTCCATGTCGATGACCGGGCTTGACGGGCGGACGGGCTCGGGGTTCTGCGTCTCCTGGTCTTGGTGACGGTCCATGGTGTTCCTTCCGAAGCCTCCGGAGTGAAGTATGTGCTGCGTCGAGAAAGAGCAAGAAAGAAAAGAAAACAAAGGTAAGAATCGCGTCACTATACATCTTTGAAAACTGGAGTACACGGGAGGGTCATTTTTAAGTTTTCCGAAATTTTTAGAGATCGCCTGTTGCGGAGAACGTAATTCTAGTTCTTGAGCTGGATTATTCAGAGAGGACGACATTACTTGCACGAGAAGTGGAAGCATACACACCCAATTAAAACGAATCATTAATTAACTTCTCGATTAATTACTTTACAGCACATATAAGCAGCTTACGAGTTGTAGCCGGTGAGTTTCCAAGGCGTATTCACTTGGAATGAATATACAAAATTATGCCAGTTTGGAGATATACACCATCAAACTTGCCGTTAAAATGCACTGTTCTACATGCAAAGCGGTGTACTGAACAATTCAGATGGTAGCGTCTGTTCGTAACCGAGAAGGCAGGTGACGCAGAGCAGGAACAGCTGGTTGCCTGAACGGTTAACACTCGTGCTAAGCACTGGCGATCCGGCTGGCCCACCGGCTGCACTGCAGGCATTGAACAGACGATCTGGCTGGCCTTGTGCTCTTCATTACATACATACTTTTTAACAAAGCTCTTTTTTTATGCACTGAAGTACAGAAGTAACTGGAATGCCTAAGTACTTCGTCCCACACTTTGGGAAATAATGTCTCAAAACTGGTGTCATCCTGGAGATTCATTTCAAGTGGATACGTCTTTCAAACTGACGGGCTACAATTGCAATATATTGCAATACGCGTACGCGCCATTAACTAATTAATAAAGTTAATTAGTGAATGTTTGTTAATTAGTTGAATATGTGTTTCGATTTCGCGTGCCAATAATGTCCAGCTCTACAAATAATTCACGCTCAAGGGCTAGAATCATGCTATGTATCCCATGTCTTTTTTTTTTATTCCGGAAAACTTAAAAATGGTCACACCGTGAAGGCTGCAGCAACATGGCACTGTACTGCAAGCAATACGAATGCTCTATGGATCTGAGTGACAACGATTCTCGGCAAGTATGTTAATCAGAGAACATGCGGAATATACACATACAGGACACAAAGAAAAATCACCAGCCCTTCACCTGTCGAGAAAATGGGGTAAGCGAAGCTTGTGTTTGTATCCGACCTTCGTCAGGGTAACGTAAAGTTCACGACATGTCACGTTAATGAAACAAAGGTTTACTAAATGTATGCATCGAAAGAACGAAACGTACTACGCAACGGAAGGTAAAATACCACGAAAGGGAAACAAAAGTAGAAGGAAAGGGAAGGGAAAGTAGTAGGTAAAGTACACACACGACTAGCTTCGCTTAGCCCCATTTTCTCGACAGGGGAAGGGCTGGTGATTTTCTTTCTTTTTCTCTCTCTTTCTCTCTATTTTTCTTCATATTTCTGTCTTTCTTTCTCTTTCCTTTTTCGTCTCTGGTACGTGCCATTGAGCTTGGACCCTTTCTGCACTGTCACCAGGATCGGCCCACTTTTGGGCGTGACACCACCCCCACCACCACCGAAACTTGTGAGCCTATAAAGTCCAGCTTAAAAACGGAGGGAGGGGGGGAGCACTCCTTTAATACTGATTTGTTTGTCCACGTGCGTGGCTAGGTTAGTGGCACCTAATATGAAATCATATGTGATCACATTGTGCTCCTCTTTCCAAGCTATTTATCAACAAACTGCACTAAACGTCGGCCTAAAGCACTGGACTAAAAGCACGAATAGACGTTAGTTGAAGGCCAGCGCTTGGTCGTTCGAATTCTTGCTTGGTGCCAAGTCCCGGCCTTTCGCGCCGTCTCCGACCTCGATATGTACCAGTTAGCCTTCGTCAAAGCCCCCGTTGAGATAGAGAGAAGCATCGCGGACGTGCTAAGCAGGGAGGGTATTTTGTGCAAGCAATTTTTTTTTTTTTTTGTATTTCTACCATGGCACATCGGTACGAGTGACACACCGCGTGGGAAAAAAAGAAAAATAAGGAAACCGAATAAGTCTACCAAATGTAACTTTAGGCAACGTACTCTTGGGCAGCGCGTAATAGAAGGATGTATATACAGTAGCGCCCGCCGGAACAGTACGCGTATGTTCTCGAGACTGGCTGCTCGAGGCACTTATTCGCGGGCTTTTTTCACGCTCGGAGAAACACGTTTTTGTTGCACATATTAAGCAACAGTAAGGCTGTATTCGGAGTTTCTCACGCTGCTCTGCAATTTTCTAATTGACACTTTTCATCTAACTATAATATTGGAGAAGTCGGTTAATTAATTAGGACCAACTATGTAATTAGTCGGAATGCAAAAAAATCTTAGTTGGGCGGAATGCCAAAAAAAATCTTAGTTAGGCGGAATGCAAAAAAAAAAGTCTTAGGCGGAATGCAAAAAAAAAAAAAAAAAATCTTAGTACCTCCAAGCACCGGCAAACAGCATTACCTTGATTCTCTCCAGCTACGTGGCATTTGCATAATTTTAAATCTTGGTGCTGATAGGGACCCCTAGTATAATGCGAAGTCTCTCCATTGAGGATGAAACAAATTGTACCATGTTAGCGGCAATCTAAAGAAGTGACAATTAGTTTTATAGATGCTATTGACCCGAAGGTCGTTTACGGGTTGGGTCAAATACGCAGCGAATACAAGCGGTCCTGTGCATGAGATCAGAGGTTCGAGCAAGGTTGGAAGTTAAGCAGCGAAGGGTAGGTAGACTGGCTCTGGGAGCACACGGAAATACACCAAATCAGGGGGTACAGGGTGACATGGGATGGACGTCATTCGAGGGCAGGGAAGCCAGCAGCAAGATAGAATTTGAGGAGCGATTGAGAGAGATGGCAGAAAAGCGGTGGGCAAGGAGAGTTTTCAGTTATTTGTACATGAGGAATGTTGATACAAAATGGAGGAAGCTGACCAGAAAACTGTCAATCAAATATTTGGACTGCAGGAGGGGTGCAAACCAGGAAACAGCGGTTAAGAAAAAGGTTAAGGAAACAGAGAGGGGTCTGTGGAAAACAGGGATGCAGACGAAATCAGCACTGGGCACATACCGAACTTTCAAGCAAGAAATTGCCAAAGAAAATATCTACGATAATTCTAGGGGAAGCTCTTTGTTGTTTGAAGCCAGGACGGGAGTATTGCGGACTAAGATGTACCGAGTCAAGTACGAAGGTATAGACACGTTGTGCTGTGCGTGTGGAGAAGAAGAGGAAACGGCTGAACACCTCATACTTTTCTGTAAGGGGCTTAACCCTACAGTGCAAGGCAACGGGGCTGATTTTTTCAAAGCATTGGGGTTTAGGGACAGTGAAGGCAAAATAGACTTTAAGCGGGTAGAAATAACCAAACAGAGGTTATCTGATTGGTGGATAAAATTAAGGCAGGGGTGAAATTTCACCCACCACAAAGTACAAATTATGTTAATAGTCATGGCTAGGTGGCGTATGCCACCGCCCGATTTAAAGGGTTCAGCCTCATCCATCCATCCATCCAGCTACGTGGCATTTGCATAATTTTAAATCTTGGTGCTGATAGGGACCCCTAGTATAAAGCGAAGTCTCTCCATTGAGGATGAAACAAATTGTACCATGTTAGCGGCAATCTAAAGAAGTGACAATTAGTTTTATAGATGCTGTTGACCCGAAGGTCGTTTACGGGTTGGGTGAAATACGCAGCGAATACAAGTGAGAAATATGCATTCCAGGCGGTGACTTTACCCGCACGTTAAAAACGCCAAACACAGTCTAATACAAGTGTGAAAACCCCGCCAATGCTGAGAATACTACGTTCAAATCATAAGTGGGGTCACAGATTACAGAGCAGTCGCGCGTGAGACCGAGTCAAACAGGGCAATCCACAAAGCAAAAACGAACAAGACCAGCCATTCACACGATGTCATTGCGCGTAAAAAAAGGAAATGTGTTGACACTAGGTGCCTGAGTGCCTTCGAAGACATATTTCAAAAGTTTGCGGAGCGTAATCTATATCATGGATCGTTTTTCTGCGTTTAAAAGAAAGCTCGCAATACGAAAAAAAGAAAACGTACCAACCATGGAGAGAAGCAGCCACAAACAGCAGGTCACAGGTCAGGCACGTCGCACGATCACCAGGTCCTGGCCATGGAGGAAGAAGGAGACGGGAGCGTCCAAACTCGTCGAGGCAACCGCACGCAGCGCTCTTCGGCCGAGTGTATTCGCCTTGCTCGTGTACTCCTAAATGCAAAGGATGCTACGTCGGGCCTCTAGCGCGCTGTCTTGCACAGCCAGTGAGGAGGGGGATAGGTACAGCGGGTTGCGCATGAACAGGTTCTGAAGCGGGCAGTGAACCAAAGAAAAATGGCATGTATTGCTCACGAGGATTTCACCACGACACACATTCATACGCACTAGCGCCACCTGGATATAGCCACCCTAACGTATAGGGGGAAGAGGAGCGGGTGGCTTGACAGATCAACGGCGGTGCTACCTCAAGGGCTGCACAAGATAACGCGAACCGTTCCTCTCGCAAACGAACCTCTTAGCAGGGGTACGGGAAACGAGGCATGCGACATCCACGACGTTTTGATTATGCCCTCTGACGGGTTCGGGCGAACGCCACAATGCCCTCTGGACGTGAGCCCGCTCTGCCAAAAGCCCTGCAGAAGCTGCCGCGCTTGCCTCCGTGATCGCGCGCAACAGCACTCGAAGGGAGGATGTAGGGATTGGGTTAGAGAGGGAGTACTCTTCCTGCTTGCATGTGCGGTCGCGCTGCTTTGAAGGCGCGATTATTGTTCGCGTGCGTTTCGTGAGCTTGTGTTCGGGTGTTGTCGCCACGGTCCCTCGACAAAGGTGGCAGCGGCCTTTTAGGGGCGTTTGAAATGGCTAGAAAGTGCTTCGTTCCGAATTGCAATTCTGGATACCGGACTTGTGCGGAGCGTGTGCCTTCATTCAAAGCGCCGTCCGACAGCGGTCGTCTAGAGCAATGGCACCGTGCAGATCTGAGGGCAGACCGAACTCTAATGCCTACCGACCATGTGTGCGTCAACCATCTTTCAAAGGATACGATATCGACGGCGTATTACGCGGAGCTCGATAAAAGGGTTCCCACCTTATTTCCGAACTGTCCAAAGAACCTCGCACGAGCCCCGTTTACATGAATGCGAAGTGGCGCATCGCATTTCCAAGCGCATTTGGGAAAGGCTATGCGACGCCGTTTACATGTAGCGACGGTGTCCTTAGAGGCCCCCCTCGGCTCTCGCTTGCTTCTCGGAAGCGTCTTCGCGGTTGTCATCGAAGGTATTGTTAAGCGCCCCCGCCTCTGTTCTCCCCTCTCAGTAGCTTCACGCTTGTTATCGAAGGTCTTGTTAGGCGCCCCCGCTCTCGAGGATCCTGCGTTTACACGCTCCGCGAGAGTCGACTTTCGCCCGTAAATCTACCCTCGCCTGGCGCATTAATGCAATGCGCCTTCCTAGCGCATTACCGCTGTTTACATGAATGCGATGCGCTAGAAATGCGATGCGATGCGACACTGTCGCATTCAAATAAACCTCGGAAGCCGCTGCCGAAGAGAGAACCTGCTGTGTGCCATAGCAGTTCGTGCAAATCTTGCTGCATGTACAAGATGTATACTGGGTGGTTTAACTATCCTGCACCAAGATTTAAAAATATGCAAATGTCACGTAGCTGGACAGAACCAAAGTAATGTTGTCTGCCGTCGCTTGGAGATATTGAGATTATTTTTTTTATTCCGTTTAATTACATAATTGTTTTCATAATTGATTAATCAACTTTTATAATGCTATAATTGGATAAAACGTGTGCACGAGAGAATTGTAGCATGGAAAACTCCCGATATAGCTTTCTGTTGCTCAATACGTGACACATAACAGTGTTTTCCGAGCGTGAAAGAAACCCGCGAATGCACGCAAAATTGCCGTGCGACTGGCCGCTCGAGGCACTTTGCGTGTATTCGTGGTAGAGAGACTACATGCTACGCGCTGCGTGGAGGCTCCCTAAATCGTGGGCTCCTTTCACGCTCAGAAAAAACACTTCTACGTAGCGCGTATTGAGCAATAGAAAGCTTTATCGGGAGTCTTTCATGCTGCTCTACAATTTTCTCATTGACACTTTTAATCTAATTATAATATTTGAGAAATTGATTAATTATGTAATAGACTACTTAAGTAATTAGGCGGAATGTAAAAAATAATCCGGGTATCTGCAAGGGACGGCAACAACATTACTAAGGTTCTGTCCAGCTACGTGACAATTGCATATTTTTAAATATTTGTGCACCCTGTATAATACTGCTGTTTTCTGTGCAGATGTGTGCCTGATTTTCAAATTTGTTCCATCCTGGCTAATGATTTTTTTTTACAATGCGCGTGTGGTGTATATTACACGCTTGCATGTTTTATTCAACATTTTTCCATTGTGGGAGTGTATGAGAACGTAAGCTTCTGGGATGGTTCTCCCCTGTTAAAATTATCGAGCTGCTTCATGCACAATTTTTTTCGTATTGTGTCTTTGCAAAAAAAATGTCTATGGGATTATTGTGTAGGGGGTGTAAGTGTATTTGCGGACAGGCTGTAGCATCCATTGTCAAACACGCTTACATTGGCACATTCTCATATGCAATTTAAGAAAAAAGAAAGTCACCTCTTTTTTTTTTTAGATCCTGCGAGAGTCACTCAGTCCTCAATGTACGAAAGCCAAATGAATAATATACACGACCAACGTTAAATGGAATTGTAATAAAAAAGTAATTTGCTCAGGTTTTCACCAGTACACTGTATTAGTGATGCTGCAATCCAAGATAAGATGCCTGTCTTCGCCCCGTCTAATAAATTCCCATTTGAAATGGTTTACATAGCTACGTGCATTCTCATCATAAGCCCTAGCGCGTTGCATATCGCAAGCTTCCGCCGTTTCATTTCGTAATTTATATCGTGGCCACACTGGATTCGCTCAACGATGATTGAACAGTTTTCTAGGTGTGAATAGAAGCAGCGATAAGCATGAAATACAACATTTTCCTGTGCAGTCACTATTTTCTTCTGATCGAGGGGTAGCACGTGGGCTAACGCTTTTATTTTTTGATGCTTGGATGAACGGCTAGATAAGTGGTTCTTGAGGGAAAGGGAAAGGTTGGCGCTATCTTCTGCAGCCCTTGAGGGAGCACGGCTCAGCGCCAACGGGGAGGGGTAAGTGGGAGCGAAAGAAGGGATAGAGTGGAGTCGCCATGGCTGGGCGAAGCAAAACCGGCAGGCATAGGCGGCACGTATCAGGCCGAGAAGGAAGGCCTTGGTGTGCTGCAGAGTCGGCAGGGGTGTTGTGCCAGGCCGGTCAGGCCCGGGGTGGGGTGGGAGGCCGTGAGGCCTTCCCGCTTGTAGAAATGTTCTTAGAGGCGTGCGTAGAGCCCTGACGAGTCAAGGAACTCCACGACACCTCGAAGTGCAGAAAGGTGGTGTCGGCCGGGGAAGAGGAGATCTTCCTCCTTGCCAGAGGGGAGGCCCAGGCGGCGGAACTCCTGCAGGAGTGGGCCCCGCTGCTGCAGGTACGCCGGGCAGGCCAGCAGGAGATGTTCGATCGTCTCCGGCTCCCCGCAGGAGCTGCAGGCCGGGGACGTCGCTCGTCCCAGTCGGTAGCTGCGTGCTGCCGTCCAGCTGCAGCCGATGCGGAGCCGGAGAAGGAGCGAGGTCTCCCTGCGAGCCAGGCCTCGCTGGGGGAGTGGTCGTGGGGGGCATCCCAGTGCCACCCGTTTGTCTGGGTGGTGGGTCGCCAGGTGTCGCCGCAGCCTCAGTCCTGTGAAGTCGCCCTCCGTCACGGCCCGACTGAGGGGCACAGTGGTGTGGTGGGCGTCCTTCGCCAGGGTGTCGGCTGCCTCGTTGCCCGGGATCCCTACGTGGGCGGGGATCCAGTGCAGGGACACCGGGTGGCCTGCGTCCTGCAGCGCTGTCAGCCGGGTAGACAGCAGTGCGACTCCAAGGCTGGCGCTTTCTGGCCTCTGAAGGCCGAGGAGGGCTGCCTTGTAGTCGCAGAGGATGGCCGCTGGTACCCCAGGAAGCTCCTCGGAGAGTAGGTCGACGGCCAGGTGGAGGCCTGCCACCTCCGCTGCAGTCGAGCTGGCGTGTCTGGGCAGTCGACACTGCCTGCTCTTCTGCAGGGCTGGTGCCGTGCAGGCCGCCGTGGCAGAACCGTTGTCCGGTACCACCGAACCGTCGACGTACACCAGGAGGTGGTCTCCGAGGGTCTCTTCCAGGAGGCAGGCGGCCGTCTGCTGCAGGGCGCAAGCGGGCGAGCGCCTCTTCGAAATCCCGGGCAGCTGCGTGGCGATGGGGACAGGAGGCCTCTGCGGTGGGGGCAGCTGTACCGCATTCGGCGGTGGGTTGCCAACCACCTCCTCGTAGAGGCGGCACAGCTGACCCATCCTTGAGGAAGGCCGGGACTGGAGGCGACGCAGCAGGCCTCTGCCATCAGGAGCATGGTGGAGGCGGTCGACGTGCCTCAGCCCCTGCTGCAGGAAGAGGAGCGACAGGGGCCATGCTCCAGCCTCCGCAAGGGTGAACGGCTAGACCGGACGAAACAAATTGTGCGCGCGAGCGTAACTTGAATGGGCTTTGAGTGCTGCCCGATCGATCCGTGTTCACGTCATTCACGCCCTGCACAAGGAACCTTCATGTTAGCGAAGCATTAAGCCTGGTATACTTAACCTTTAATCTGAAATAACGAATTTCCTTCGCGCTTTGAGTTTTACTCACTCCACTACGAGCGAAAATTTATCGGACGCAGAGTAATGTCAAGCCGCCGACGCCGCTAAGCTGGGACTGCTGACCGCGGCGCCATCTATCGGCTCGCAGCAGAGCTACTCGGTGCGCCAGCGCGCTGCCGAACATAATCTGGACGCTTGCGCGCGCGCAGTGTCAACACTTAAAGGTTCTTACACCGTGCTATACAACCGGATCCAGTACCGTGCACCCTCAAGGGCTGCAGAAGATAGCGCCAACCTTTCCTTTCTCAAACGCACCATTTAGTAGTAATCAGGAAATGGGTTTTTAACCTTACTCATCTGCGCTCGGAGCAGTTCACCTGGCATGACGCGGGAGAAAGAAAATGCGTCGTCAGAAATCCTTGCTCATTTTGACTCTTCATGAAGTAATGGAATGAGTGAATGAATGACAGGTATATCTGTGTACGACGAGTTGCAAGCGAGGTAACATTTAACATCACATCACAACTGTAGTATGCCTTCGACATGACAGCACAGAGAGCTTCGCTTACATCGACTCCCCTATTGCGTGGAATCTGCATATATTTTTGTTTTTTCCTTAGAATAGCAGAAGAAGGCAAGAGGGGAGGGGGAGAGGGGGTGGTTGTATCACCACCTGTAACCTCAGTTGAGCGTGAGAAGTCGCCCTGCAAGACTTTAACGGAGGAGGGAGGGGGGGGGGGGTGTTTTCGCACGTCGCTTTCATCATCATCATCAGTCTATCTTTATGTCCACTACAGGAGGAAGGCCTCTCCCTGTGATCTCAATTACCCCTGTCTTGCAAGTCATGTAGTGAGAAATACGGGCGCCAGCAGAAGACGAAGAATAAGACGTTTGTTGTTGGTGCTCGCGCTCGCTCCGTTTTGGCCGTTGCCTGCTTCTGCGCATTCATATAAACGCCGAGCGCATCTCCATTAATCGCGTACTATCAATTGGTGGAGCGTGCTGGTTCCCTTTTCATCCTGGAACTCCGTACCCGGACTCTACCCCCAGCCTCGGCCATGCCTGACGACGTGCCCCAGCAAGGTGCTCCCGCACCACCGGTGGTTGCCTGCTCCGGCGTACCCCGACAGCGCGACCCTGTCATTTCCAACGGCACCGACGAGCACGACGTCCAGGACTGGCTCACTTCGTATGAGCGGGTAAGCACCCACAATAAGTGGGATGACGACAAGCTCAGCAACGTCACCTTTTACCTGGCGGGCGCAGCACAGGTGTGGTTTCACAACCACGAAGTTGATATTGCCAATTGGGCATCCTTTAAAACGAGCTTGAAGGAAGTCTTCGGCCGTCCCGCTGTTCGCAAGCTCCACGCGGAACAACGCTTACGCGGTCGCGCCCAGCAATCCGGCGAGAACTACACGTCCTACATTGAGGATATTGTGGACCTCTGCCGTCGCATTAACCCTGCTATGTCCGAAGCTGATAAAATCAGACACATCATGAAGGGGATTGAGGACGACGCTATTTCCAAATGCTGATTGCCAAAAATCCCCAAACTGTCGCAGACGTGGCTCAGTACTGTCAGAGCTATGACGAGTTGCGGAAACAGCGCATTTGTACACGACTCCCGAGCTCTGACCCGGCCGACATGTCATCATTCACTGTAGGCACCGTTTCTACTGACACCACAATGTTATGGCAGCAGATACAGCAGTTCGTCCGAGAGGAAGTGGCACGGCAATTGTCCCTTGTTCCCTGCGTCCCGACCTCAGCGCAGGGACTTGCTCCGACGCTACGACAGGCCATAGAGGAGCAAATTTCTGAGACGCTACCAACCACCTTCCAACATCCGCCTTTGTCCGCTCCTCTGACCTACGCTGAAGTCGCATGCAGACAGTCAGCAGCAGTGCCGCTCAGCCCGGATCCTGGTCGACTAGCAAATGCCTTCTTCGCTGCGCGTGCGCCTGTCCACCCGAACCCGCCACCTTTTTGCCGTCCCGCGCCGCCGTCCACTAATCCTTGGCGCACCCCGGACAACAGGCCTATTTGCTACTTCTGTTGTCTGCCTGACCATGTCGCATGTTTCGGCCGTCGTCGTGACTTCCGTCCTAGTGCGGGCGAAGACAATCGGGACTACTTTCGTTCTGAGTCACCGCGCCCGATTTCCTCCCACTCTACGATGGACACCTGCTCACCGAATCGCCGTGGCTATACGAGACACTTCGGTCACCCTCACCACGTCGCCGTTCACTTTCCCCAATGGTTCGTCGCCCCCCACCAGTCCAAGCGGAAAACTAGCCCTCGCAGTTCCGGAGGCAAGAACTGCGCTTGTGTCGACAACTTCAAGGCCTCGATTTTTACCTGCGAACGAAATAACCGTGAATATCGAAGGTGTTTCTGTGCAAGCACTCGTCGATACTGGTGCTGCTGTGTCTGTTCTTAGTGGAGAACTGTGCCGCAAGTTAAAAAAGATAACGATACCGCTTTCCGATGTCTCTCTGCGTACCGCGACCGCGCACCACATTCAAGCTTCAGTGGCATGCACAGCTCGTCTTGTCATACAGGACATTTTGTACTCAGTCGAATTTGTCGTTTTTTTCGCCATGTTCTCACGACGTTATTTTGGGTTGGGACTTTCTCGCTACTAACCACGCCGTTGTTGACTGTGCGCGTGCCGCGCTTGAGTTGTCGCCGATGTGTGCCGCCGCTTCTGACAAGCCACCTTCTCGAGTGGTCGTCGCCGCGGACACTAGGTGCTGTTGCACTGTAGAGCGTAGAGCAGTTATGAGACTGGAGTCCTAGACTGACAATTCAAAGTGTTGCATGCTAAATTTTGAAAGTAATTTTTTTACTGAAGGGTGTTAATTTTAGTGGTCATCTTACGCAGGTTGCGATTGGTCTCACACTAGCCAGGCACTGCTGGATTGTAGGGTTTGATTTCACAATCGGCACGCTGTAATCTGAAAAAAAAAAAAATGTTATGTAATTATGCCCTGCATTCTGCGGTTGAAATGATAAAATTTTATAATAATACAGCTCTTTACTTAGCGGCATTGTTTATGCATGTGTACACCTTAGGTTCACTTGGCAATTGCAGAAATGCAAATCTAAGTAGCAGACAAAAAGAAAATAGAGAGAGGCAGGGCATTTAGCGTGCGCGTATAAAGCAGCAATCAAATGTTATTATTTCATACATTACTAACTTACGGTCAGCTTTGGCAGCGATATGCTTTCACGACAGGAGCAATGTGTTCACCTTTGATGTCAGGGTTTCGATAAGCCGAGGGAACACGAAAGAATGCAGGTTCAAAGGTACAGGGCAATGAAACGCTTGATACACGAACTATATTATTTTTCTACTTTCTTTCTATACATCGATAATGGCATACGATTATGTGTCGATGCCACATTTCCTGTCTTTGTTCACAAAGAGTTAAAAAGCCTGCAGAGGGCAGATTTGTACATGAAACAAAGACGTATAATGAGTGAATGTATGATCGAACGAATGCTCATGCGCGTGAATTTAGGCATTGCGTCATCAGAGGACACTTTTTTTTATTCGTGATGGCTCTGTCTTCCTCACTAATACAAATTTAAACGGCTTTAATTTCTACGCGGCGACCCCGAGTATCCTATATTCTCTCTGCCTCATTGTGTAAAAGACAAGTGTAGCATTTGCGAAATATATAGGGCCTTGAAGAAACGCAACAGCGCTAAGCGGTTTTAAACGTACTAAATGTCTTCATTCGAATATTTCGTTTACCCAGCGTGGTGGCTCAGTGGCTATTGCGTTCTGTTGCTGAGCACGTCACAGATTCTATTCTGAAGAGCGGTGGCCGCTTTCAGATGAAGGCAAAATAGAAAAAGAGAAGAAGAAAAAAAAGAGCCTTTATTACGGTGCTTTTCTCAGCCCGGACATTAAACCTCACCAATCAATCGACCGTTCTTTTATTACGATTCATGTACCATTTTCCCCCGTACAAGCCCGGCCTTACTCCATTTATAAGCTCCCATTTCTACATTATCAGCACTCACGGGAAAAAAAGCTATTTACCCGTTAGTCAAGCCACCTCCCGCATTCCAGATTTTTTTCAATAGATACAAAATTACGCTGAATTGCGCTGTCTTTCTTTACTGATGCTTTGTTCTTTCAGTATGTATCCACGGATTTATAATGGGGAGCTTAGGTAAATTACAGTAAATAAGTACATAATTACCAATATTTCCTTGAATAAATTCTTCAATATTGTGACTGGTAAATGTTTATATTAGAAACTTGAAGGTTCTCTTATCCGAAGACGATTTCGTTTTTTTTTTTTACATATATATATGCTTCAAGAGCATTTCTGTTCGGAGATATTCGTAGTCTTATTTCACAATCAGTAAGCTATCATCACGAACTCACAGGTGGGGGGAGCTGTTATTATCTGGGCGGGGCTTATCCCAATGGTGCACCTGCTCACGGCTGGCAAAAACAAGAGTGGCTTCCCTCTTTCCCCAGCATACATATCCATCACATAAGACTGCCGACTATGAGTGCGAAATCAGCGCACCGACTGTCAGTTGCCTTGTAATATGATTGTCTTCGAATTGCTATTACAAAGATGCCATAATCGCCTACTTTAAAAGTTCATTCGTAAATTTTATTTAAATATGAATATGGTGCCTTTACGTAAGCGGGAAAATTTAGTCTGCCAAAGCGCTTAAGCAGCTGTGCAAGCAACATTTACACAGCCAGTATAGCTTTTTTTTTATTATAAGTATACAGATACCTTTCTTTTTTCTTTATATCCCATAGCCACCGCGGAGCCCGATCTTTTGCTCCGCTAAGCTACCTTGCTTACTTTCTGACACTCTCTACTGCCACCTGTGTTGGAGGCGAGACTCAGTTATATCTTTCTCTGTGTTCGCTGCCTGAGGTTGTAACGCGACAGCGTTAAGAGCCCCGTGTAGCAGCAGATCCGGCGTTGGCGTTAAGCATCGGCGTCGGGCGGAAATAATCATGCCGTACCACATCATCCCGAACGTACCACCCCGACCACACAGGCCCCCGGGCGTGGCGCAAGACGTTAGTGCACAAAAATTGAATTTCTCATAGTAAACTCCGTCAGAAAAATCATAAATTACGACTTGAACACAACCCACAGGCGTGATGTCGTCGGATTGTAATTTGAATATACGAGAAAAAAAAAAGCCTGATAAGCAGCCAGGGATCTTTCAATGCTATCGTGTTCCACCCTTAAATGTGAAGCTTAAGCGTCCACCAATTCTGATGGTGTTTCGCTGTACTTTGGTTTTAGGCAACATTGAGGAGAACGTTGAAAACCAAGCCTTTCTTAATTTTGATCGGGCCAAAAGTCGTAGAAAATACGGTGTCGGCGTCAACGGCGTCCAATGCGTGCGGTTTCATGTTTTTTTTTTAATGTTTACCGAGCTATTACACGTGTTGTATGACATTTTGAGGGGCTATATAGTGACGAGAACTGGAAATAAATCTGTCGTTGAAAGTTAGCGCTGTGTGTGTGTGTCAAATGTGCCTTTCGGTTGTCGCTGTCATTCAGCTTGCGCTACAACAAAATAGTGGACAGAACGAGTCAGAGAAGCATCCATGGTCTGCGCGAACTCGGACAAAGGGCAATTATCGTTCCCGTCGTTCCGTCGATCTTTTCGGCGTGCAGCATGCATTCCAAGGAATGCAAGGTGGCAGGACAAGAGAATGTTGTATTGAGACGCGACGCGGTCAGACGAGGCCATTATGGAAGCAATTCACCAGAACGCAAATGAGCAGGAGACTTTGACATCTGGAAAGAGTTGATGGACTGTCAGGCCTTTCGTTGTACCTGGTTCGATAGAAAAGCTTTCATACCATGACCCCCTCGAGTTAAGCTCAAAAACATTGTTTAGCTTTTTTTTTTTTTTTTTGTGAGATTCTCGGAACGCCCGGCAAAATGAAAGGTTCCGTAGAAACAAGCGCTGTGTTTTGTTTGTCTGATTTTTTTTAGCGTTTACTTCTTTTTTAAGTTATGATCTTTGTTTATATTTTCGTTTGAGAAGCTCTGAAGTTTGACGTTAGTCTTTAGTTTAGCGAAGAGTTCGGTGATAATTAGTTAGGCTTACTTTTTCGTGAGTAACCTGAAACGTCAAGATTATTTGTTAAAAGCCTATAGTAACACGCGTGTGTATTGTTAAGCTTTGTTAAACGTGCACGTTTTCTTTTTAAGGTTAAGAGCGTTGGTTTCCAGTAAGTGCATAATTGTGCATCCAGTAGGTGCATAAACTCGAATATGCAGAAATAGTCTTTTATCCATATACCAAAAAAGACATTTCAGAACTGGAAAGAGTGCAGAGACGTGCCGTGCGTTTCATGTACAACAAACTTTGAAGTACTGACCCTCCATCTTCTCTAATGGTAGCTAACAAATTGAGGCCCTCCACATAAGGCGAAAAATTTCTCGAATAAACTTTCTTCATTCACTTCTTCATAGGAAATTTGGAATCTCTCCAGACTCTTACGTCACGCCCTCAGTTACATAGAAAACCCGACACAAACGTAATTTCTCCTTAACCCCCTACTTTGCTCAGACAAACCAATATAAATATTCATATTTCCCGCGAACAATCACCGAATGGCATTCATTACCAGAAGATGTGTTTCAGCATGAAAGTTTTGTAAATGCCATTGCCAATATCGTATAATTGTGTCCTATTCATGTTTTCCATAATCTGCCGGTCTGCTGTTAGTGACCAACCCTGTATTTCATTGACTGCACTACTGTTTCTTGGCGTTCCGAATATTCTACGTTTTATTTTTGCCCATCCTGCTAGGACCAAGGAGGTCTGCAGTATCGTGTAAATAAAATAAAACTTCCAAGCAAAAAAAAAAAAAACAATATTCTTCATCGGACAATCCATCACAGACCACCACGTGGTTCACGTTCACAAGTAAAAAAAGGCCCAGCGTCGCCAAATTTTCATCACGCAGCTTACCACCAGCCGATGTGCTCCGACACAATACTTCTATCCTGCTGGCAAGAGCATTGTGGAGGTTCACGTCAAAAAAAAAAAAAAAAAAAAAAAAAAAAAAAAAAAAAACACGAAAAACACGCGTCCACGTGGCGCCTGGCTCTCGCTCTTCACAGGCCGACCAAGCACAAGACTTGTCACCGGGCACACTGAACCCTTTCTTCCCTTGTCACTACGGGAACAACAGACCGCGAAACCGATCCGCCTCCCCTCTCCAATAGTAGCGCCGTAATGCCTGATGGCCTTGGCCGCTACTAGCGACTGTAGTGGCGAAACAGGGGTCAGTGCACGTAAGCATCGACAATGGTGCATCGGAATGTGAGAGCCGCGAGCATATAAAGGAATGGGCCAGTTACTCAACCAGCCCTGGCGGCGAGAGAGAGGGCACAACTCCGTTCGTGAATGAAGGCCGACACGTGCGGGTCTCCCAAGCTCGCTTGTCGAAGAAACCTGGTTAACAGAAACGCCTGATAGCACAAAATCACGCCGAATAAAGAATTTTAATGCACGTGCAGCCCGGAACGATTGAAAGCTTGTTTACTGCGTAGAGCACTGTTAGATCCCGGAGCCGCACGAAGGGAAGACCGAGGTCTCTCTTTCTTTCTTTCTTTCTCTTTTTTTTTTTTTTTTTTTTTGAGCAAACGGAATCACCCGCTCAGGAGAGCTTTCTCCGAAACCGGTCGGGAGTCCGGAGCATGAGTTCGGTGAGGCATCGGAGTTGACACGGACCAGAACGCCCCCACGAATGGGCGCGTTCGGGAGAGAAGCACGCGTGCTCTAGGTGTCAATTCTCTTCTCGTTCCGGAAGCATTTGCGGCTCCGCCGATAGATCTGGTGCGAGTTGCCTGAACAAAGCTGACTTCGGGCTGCTTTCTTGAGTGGCGGTATTCTCTGAAATGCTCGTTCAACGCAGCTGGTTGAGGTGGTAGCGTATGGCCATTCCGCCCATCTCAACCAGCCATGACCGCAAGTTTGTACTCTTGAGTACGGTTGCTTCGACCCAGTTTTATTCTGCTTAATTTGGTGGGCGAGTATACGCTGTCTCTACTCAAGTCTCCAGCATCGAGGAAGGTTTTGTTCCTCCCGAGCTGTTTTCGCGGGAGGCACGCAACTTATGTGCATCCGGTGCCAGACTGTTCCCTTGTTTCATTGTTGTCATTGTCATGGTGCTCCAGATAGCTGAACGCTGTTTCATAATTCATTTTCACTATGCGGAGTCCACGCAGAACTTATGTTTTTATTTCTTACTTGGTTAAGAAATAGGAAAATATTCAACATTCGATTCCTACTACATCTACATCCAACTACATCTACATCCAACTACATCCAACTAGGATGTAGTTTTTCTCAAATCGTTGTGTTTGATTCGAAAATTTCTGTACTCGAACACCGCTACAAATAACGCCGTTAGGCATATAGCAAATCTCTATACACCAGGTATTTCATTTTATGTTTTGTAATGTTAACATAATTTCTTAAATCGTGCGTGGTGGATAACACAGTTCTAACTAACCCTCGACCTAAATTATTCGAAAAGATGAAATTAGGTTCACGAAAGTAATCTCTGTAATTTACGAATAAATATTTACTTTACGGCTCGCATTTTAATGAAAGCCAACAAGCTCTTGCGCAGCTCCACTTGGAACAAATTTTCAAACTATCAGCAGCATTGAGATAGAGCCGTCATACCTGCACTAAAATCCGCTGTTACTTTCCTTACTTCATTAAGAAAACACCGTCTTAATCATTGTAGGCCAAATTTGGGCAACCCAAAATGTCGGCAACCCCATATATGTTGCCGCAAGTTTGACTGCTGTTAATTTTTGTCTAATCTGGTGTCATGTGCGGAATTCTTTATATATAATATGCTTCTTTTTTACGTACAACACTTGGGAAGAAGCTACAAATTTTACTCAACCTACGTCACTGCAAGTGAGCTGTCTAACCTGGCAAATAATAATTGCAAAATAACAATAAATAAAAAAAACGCGTGTAAAGTTCAGTAGCCTCTATATTTTACGCACCCATCGGCTTATACACGCAGGGCTGCATTGCGGTGTAGTAAGATGGTGCAACTTGTTCTCACAAGTGTATATAAGGGCGTCCTCACCTTTGTTCTTCTAATGTTCTAATGTGTCTGCGGAGGGACTTCGCTTACTCTATCCAGCTCACTCCGCTCTTATATCTAGAGAAGTGGTGTTCCTTATTATATTGTTACGGGAATGTTGGGAGTATAGACTGGATGTATTTGCAATATATACACAAGTAGGGTTAGTGTGGTCAAGATAGCTGACCAGCAACAACACGCAGCAGCCAGTGTCTCTCGACCTTCTTCTTCTTTTCTCTTTTATCCTTCCGTAACAGGACCCCCGGGTGCTGAAGCGCCGTCTCGGCGCATGTCAGGCGAAGAACTGCGAGCGAAGTATGGCTTCAACCGCGAAACGTGCACGATGTCAACTGGCGTCGGACTTGAGGACCGATCAAACTGTAACGGCGAGATCTCGTAATTGACGTCGTTAACTTGACGTAGGACTTCATAAGGCCCTGTGTAGCGAGAGAGAAGCTTCTGGGAGAGACCGACACGACGACATGGTGACCAGAGGAGCACCCAAGCACCTGGGGGCGAACTTAACATCGCGATGGCGCCGATCGTACCGCTCTTTTTGTATATCCTGCGATGCCAATAGACGAGATCGGGCGACTTCACGCGCCATGTGAGCGCGATCGATGACTTCACGAGCGTACTCGGTTGTAACACGTGGCACAGAAGGTAGGATGGTGTCAAATGGAAATGCGGGGTCGCGACCATACAAAAGATAAAAGGGTGAATATCCTGCGGTGTCATGTCTGGACGAGTTATACGCGAATGTGACGTAGGCCAGCGTGACGTCCCAGTCGCGGTGATCATTGGAGACGTACATCGACATCATCTCTTTGAGTGTTCGGTTGAGACGTTCCGTAAGACTGTTCGTTTGTGCGTGGTAGGCGGTGGACAGCTTATGCTCTGTGGCACAAGAACGGAGGAGGTCGTCAACAACTCGAGACAAGAACGAGCGGCCGCGGTCGGTAAGTAACTGTCGAGGTGCACCGTGGTGGAGGACGACGTCATGGAGGAGAAAATCTGCGACGTCAGTTACGCAACTAGTCGGCAACGCCTTGGTTATCGCGTAGCGTGTCGCGTAATCGGTAGCGACGGCGATCCACTTATTCCCTCTAGTCGTCGTCGGAAAAGGGCCAAGCAGGTCAAGGCCTACGCGATAGAAAGGTTCAGAGGGAACTTCAATTGGATGGAGTCGGCCGACAGGTGGCATGGGAGGTTTTTTCCGGCGCTGACACAAATCGCAAGTTGCGACATAACGACGCACAGAGCGGTAGAGTTCCGGCCAGAAGAACCGGCGTCGTACGCGGTCGTATGTGCGCAAAACTCCAAGGTGTCCCGCCGTTGGTGCATCGTGAAATTGTTCGAGAACGATCGGATCGTAGATGACGAGGAAGGACAAGGAGAAACTCAGGGCCCTCAGGTTGATAGTGCGTTGGTAGAGGATGCCGTCGTGCAGCACGAACATGTGGCACGGGCCGTCGGTGACGGCGCCCGAATTGACATTTCGTAGAGTTCAGCTGAAGGCCGGCTTTTCGGAAGACTGCAAGAATTGTAGCGAGATGCGTAAGGTGCTGCTGAACGTGGGAAAAAAAGTTGTCGCAGTTTCACCTGAAAGGCGAAGCATCAATTGCGATAGCAAATTTGTAGAGTAATGATATTAGCTTTATAAGCTGTATAAACTTGGACATGCAGCAGCACCGGCAAGACGCAGAACTGTTGTCGACGCCGTCGGCGTTTAGCCCGCGTTCGCTCAAAATGCGTGCGGCGTTGGTGACTGTTGCCGGAGCCTCTGATATAAATAGGCACTTGGTGCCGCAGCTAAACGTCGCCTCCCTTCCCTATCCCTCCCCCCCCCTCCCCCACGCCCTCTCGCGCGTCGGAAGAAGGCGCGTTTGCTCTACATATATGGTGATTGTAAAGGAGGAAAGAGACGCCTACTTTGCAGCCCTTAAGCGAGCACGGCGCAGAACGCGCGTTTGTTCTCCGCCGTGCGTTCACTCCCCGTGAAAGACGCGCCCCTCGCGCTCTTTCACTCGCACATACAGCGTTCGGCGCCAACCTTTCTTGGCGCTGAGCCGTGCTCCCTCAAGGGCTGCAGAAGATAGCGCCAACCTTTCCCTTTCCCTCAAGAACCACTTACCAACCTTTCCTATGCCTGCCGGTTTTGCTTCGCCCAGCCATGGCGACTCCACTCTATCCCTTCTTTCGCTCCCACTTACCCCTCCCCGTTGGCGCTGAGCCGTGCTCCCTAAGGCTGCAGAAGATAGCGCCAACCTTCCCTTCCCTCAAGACCACTTACCACACCACCTTTCCCTTCCCTCAGAACCACTATCGCGGCGATTTTGGCGCTGAGCCGTGCTCCCTCAAGGGCTGCAGAAGATAGCGCCAACCTTTCCCTTTCCCTCAAGAACCACTTATCATCGGCGACGATTTCATCTCCATTGACGTCATACGGACCCACGGCGACGGCGACGCCGCGGCAGAAATCTGCTTTTGAGTGTCCATATAATTGCTATCGCAATAAAACATAACGTCGTCAGATAACAAGACAGGTGGTCAATTTGTAGCCTCGCAGACAGAGTCCATCCGTTCAAATGACCCAGGGCATTGCATATGCCAAAGGGCATCATTTGAACTGATATAAACCATCAGGTGTTATGAAGGCAATGTTCTCGCGGTCCATTTCATCAACAGAAATCTGCCAGTGCCGGATCGAAGATCAATGGACAGAAGTATGTAGCTCCGTGCAAGCAGTCCAAGGCGTCATCGATGCGTGGCAATGGGTACGTCCTTTCGCGTGATATTGTTTAAATGGCGATAGTCGACGCAAAAACGCCAGGTACATCCTTTTTTTCTTCACGAGACGACTGGCGAAGCCCAGGACTGGCTGATGTTTCGACGACCCTTTTGCGGAACATTTTGTCCACTTCTGATTGGATTACTCTACGTTCAGCATGTGATACACGATAGGGACGCCGACGAATTCGCGACTCCAGTCATTCATGCGACACCTAGCGGCGAGCGCCAGAAACCTCGTACGGAGGTCGGAGCGTCGGAGCAGACGCTCCGTCCGTAGCCTTCGCACTGCGAGCGGGTGCGCGTCACCATCAACGAAACTCCGCACAGCCGTGGAATTATGCTGCGTTTTGCAGTTTTGCGGTGTCGAAGAGCCGCATGTATTACGAATCTTATCATAAGCTGCGACAACGGCAATTGTTATGTTCTCAACATCTTGCTCGAGAAAGCTTTCATTTTTTTTTTTTTTTTCAGGCGAGGGTCGGTTTGTTGTTTGTGTGAAGAAAACGCGATACTGTTGCTTGTACTATGTTTGCACTAAAGCGCTACAGCAAAGTTTGCGTTGAGGTTGTTACTGCCATCGTGATAACGTTCAGCGTATGCGTGCTGCAACAAGCAGCTTCATGTGATAGCCGGCGTGGTAATGCAGTTTATGATGCAAATGTCGCCGCGGTACTCAACCTTTCCTTCATTAAAGATGTATTATATCGAATACATGCGGCGCACAACGTGGAACTACCGAGTATGGTACATCAGCGAAAATCGGTACATCGGAGTTTCGGGTACTCCCGGGTAACGTCGGTAAATCGTTCTATGGAAGCACAACATGTACGCGCCAGCATGCAAAATACCTATGGGTGGCATAGCGGTACGCCTTCCTTGCGACCTGGACGCGCTACCCGTGTAACTATAGTGCAAATTAGTAGGTGCTCATTTGAAAATGCGTAATTATCAAAGCAATTGTATCTCTTATCAGTGTCTGAAGGAAATTGGAAGTTCAGAGGCGAACACAGTTCTGGCGACTTAAAGTGCAGGATACGTAAATTATAGATTAACATGAAAATTAATTAGATTCATAATGCAGTAGCTCAGCTAGTTAACATTAATTTACACAGAAACATTTGTTTTATTTCATTAGTTTACACAGCAGCCATAAGCGACATATGTTCGTAGACAGCGGGGAGTAATCAATCATGGTCAGGCCACGCAGCACAAGCCATACATGTACATGGTGTGCAAATGTGTTTTTTATTGTAGTGCAGATCTTTCGGTTTCTTATTTATCGTATTGTTCTCTACGAGAGAAACAATGCGCCAACTACTGGAATAACTACAGCTAAGCGAAGCAACGGTCACGTTGCGCAAATCTTGAGTAAAAATAGATAACAGAACGCAAAAGTACGAGAAATGTTCGCCACAGATTCGTAGTGCATGCTCGCGACAAAGTGCAAAGCTTGATTTTAGGTTCGCTTGCTCTCTGGACTGAAAAGAGCGCGCAGAGCTTGCGCCTTCGCCGAACGAAATTGTTTAAGCAACAACAATGAGAAGTGCGCGCCGGCTGCGCATTTATCGGCATGTACAGCGGCAACAGCTGATCGAGCAAGTCGGTGCGCTGCTGCGGGCCATGTTAAACGTACCAAACTGAGCAGGTTGTAATATTTCGGCAATCCTGGTGATGCCAGCGTGACGTATCCAACTTCGCCGACCGCCGTCCTCGCACGCTCGAAACACCGGACTATCTATCCGCGTCTTAACCAGTGATTCAAAGCAGCAGAAACGTGCTTGTACTTTTCCGACCATCCAACAGGGCAATGAGTACTTCGGTTCCACGACCAATGGGTTCAGAATACATTGTGATTTTCATCAGAATCTCGCGCGGGTCCGCTGTCACGTCAGATGTTTGCATACACCGTACGACGACTTCAGCCTCATTACCCACTGTGCCTCTCTCAGATCGGCTAAAATTATTTGGTCGGCGTAAGCTACTCGCCTTCCTTCCACAAACAGCGCAACTGGTATCACTGCACGAAAATCATCAAACTACAGTGTACTGTACATCAACTCAGCGGTTCGGCGACGCGGGGACCTCCGCATAACCGCCATGTTTGGCACAGTGTAGCCAGTCGCGGCCATTTTTTGCGCGCCCCTGCAGTTCATTTGAGTTGCGCGTCGGATTCATG